>NW_023270305.1:10460794-10786865 GCF_011800145.1 Mirounga leonina | reverse complement strand
TCCTTCCTTCCTTCCTTCCTTCCTTCCTTCCTTCCTTCCTTCCTTCCTATTTAATTCTCTGGCACTTAGATTAGTATCCTGCAAATAGTAAGCATTCATTTAATGGCAATAATTAATTAATGAGTTGAAGGTAGCTAATATTATATCCCTAGGCACAAGAATTCAAAAATCTCTTTCTCTCCCACTGAATTGCGTATAAATATAAGTCACAGGTCTTCATTGATCTTGGAATGGTATATCTCAGGGGAAATCGAATCTGTCATAGTTCAAAGAAAACCCACTCCTAAATAAGTTACCAGATGCATTCATTAACTGAGGTGGTCCAGTTAAGATAGGGCACAATCTTGGTGGGATTTGAATATCAATAGTCTGTAGAGAAGCATCAGCTTCCAAGAATTTTTGGCTCCTGATGTGATCTTCTTAACCTTTGCTTTATAGTCTAGTCTTCAGAGAGGCTGCCGCTTATTTATCACGGAGATACTGCAGATATACCATGCGAGGTAACTGAGAAACCATTTGAAGACTGATGTCTTATTATCTCTCGAAGCACAGAGCAAAGAACCACTTACAAAGCCTTCTCTATTATTTGACTGTTTAGACCCTTAGGTCCATTGACTTCAGAATATTTTAAAGGAATCACTCTGAAGTCAATAAGGCTCCATGACTTGCAAGGAGTCAGGAAGCTACTGAAAGGCTCTAGGTCTGCAGTTGACTGGCATATTGTAAGACAGAGGCATGTTGCTCCCGCTGAAAATTGGGACAAGAGTTTAACTGCACGAGGGCGGCTGGCTCAGCACAGGTCCGTATACTCAACATCAAAGGACAGGGTTGCCTGTAGTCTTCCTCTGAGCAACTTCACATTGTTCTGTTTTTGTTCTGGAAGTTGGCCTTTGGGAAGGTGGCAGGAGAACAGTTACGAAGAGTAGGACCTACTTTTCTCATAAATGTGCTCTGGTTTCCCAGGGCATGCTTCCCAGAGCACTGGCATCCTCTGCCATCCCCCAGGGCCTCAGTAGGCCTCCAAATAGCTGAGATAAGAAAAATGAAGCACCAGGAAGCAGATGTGAACCCCAACGGTTCTGTTGCCTGAGCCCTCCACTCCCCCCTTCTCAAACTATTTCCTACCTGCTTTCATATAGAACTCCGTATAGCATTGAGATTTTTTGTCTTCCTGTTTAGGGACAAGTGATGAGCTGATATGTCATCTCATACTTTCCTGGCTGCCCTGAATGAACTCTACATTGAATGGCATCCCACAGATTGCTTAGCTTTTTTTTGGCCTTCTAGCTTGGCAGGTATGGAAGAACAGATGATAGGTTCAGGGAAAAGGGAAGTGGTGAGTGTCAACCCCCACCCCCAGATGGTTTTGGTAGTAAAGCAACAGCCATCCTGTGGAGTTGTGTACATAATTTGTGAGTAGTTTCCCCAGTTTTCTGAAATAACACTCCTTATATTGCTTTTAAGTCATGCTCAGTATTGTAAACAATTGTGAAGAACACCCATTTCCTTGTTACACCTCAGCAACTTTTCCGTAACATTATACCTTTCTTCATCCTTTTTATTTCATTCAATATTCCATGTGCAGTGTAAATCATAGGCACTAATCACCTCTCAGTTTGTGGCCCTCATCTCAACAACCAGAACTCTGGTCTGGTTCTCATCTCTTGCTCAAATGATGGTGGTTCAACTGGACATTCTCCTCTTTGCTTTGGGCATACCAATTTATTCTGTGCTCCCTGATGGATTAATCTTCAGTCACTACCTTGCTCAAGAAAATTCAATGGCTCCCCATTGTCTACTAAAAGCTGAGCTTTGCCTGGCTTTTAAGGCCCCTTTAGAATCTGGCTCTAATATTTTTTTTTCCCCAGGAGTCTCTAATATGTACTTCATAATTCTCATCCCCAAATTTACTCCAGTCCATGGCTCTTTGCATGGCCACATAACATGTTCTCTCCCCGAAATGCCCAACACTCTCTTCTGTGATTTCCCTGTCAAGTCATCTAATTTATTTGGCAAAGAAAGAGTGCCTCCAACTTGGGCTCTCTTAAAGACCTGGCTTGTCTTAACTACTTCACATCTATTACTCACTGCCTTGTTTTCAGAAATCTAACTGTCGTCTGCCTACATTCCTGGACCATTAGCTTGATGCCATATAAAGTTTACCATTAGCTCTGTCACCCCTACCCAGATTTTTCCCCCCACGTCAGTACTTACCCAATAGGACCAGGATTATAAGTGCTCCATAAATATTTTAAATAAAAATTATCTAGATTTCACCTTTGGGAACTAGATGGTTGGGGTACAATCCTATGCAAAAGAAAAATAATGTGTTTTATAGTCAGTATTATTATGGGGGACATACTGGAGATACCACCTCCTAGTAGAATCTCTCTTTACCTGAGGTGACCCTGAGTGGAAGGAAGGCCCACCCCTGAGTTTCAGGAGGATAAATTGCCTTGCTCTCTCTCACCTTCTTTGCTTTACTATTTCCTCTGCTTGGAATTCTCTGTCCTTTTTTCCCCTTGATATATTCTTTCCCGTCCTTTGATGTTAACACAAAATATTATCATACTAGTGAAGTCTTTGCCAGGCCTCAGCTCTCCATTGTCATTTTATGCTATTTAAAATAAAAAGACATAAATATAAAAGTTAACACAATTGCCCAGCACATATATGACCTGATTGGGGAATATAAATCTTATCCCCTCTGTGGACCTGTGGCCTGTCTTGAATTGACCCTCCTTGCTGCTTTCTCATTGTCATAGAGAGATGCAGGCTCTGAGCATCTGTCCCTAGTTTTTCCTCCACAGAATGTGCTGGCATTCTGGCCTTCTCTGCTCCCACCTGGGAGAATTACATTGGTACATTTTTCTGCCTAGATACCAGACACCTTCCTCAAGGACAAGCATGCTGTGATTTATACCTCTCTGTTCTCTCATTGCTAATTCTGGCATCTAGCACGGAAGTGGGACTTGGTATCTATTAACTCACTGAGTGAAGGAACTGAATAAACACCAGCCACTTTCCTAATCTTTCCTTATCTCCACTGGTGTGCCCATCCTCAGGTGTATGACTGTGTATGTACTCATGATTAAGGAGAACTAAGTAGGTCAAGGGACAGAAAGCAATGCACAAATACATAAATTATATTTTGATTTAGGTATCTTACTCTTTACATAATAAGGCTCTCTGCTCTACTGTAAAGCTTTCAGGCATCAGTGGGGAAACATAGAGGCCTTATCGTTGTTATATCCCCAAAACTCTTACTATTCCGTGCCCCATACTACTATCTGCCTTGAAGTCAGACCCATCCAATTAGTCTACCCTTATTTCCACTTTACTGTTCTTATCCCCATTATATCCCATAGGATTCTTCAATGTGGGAAGCTCCAACTCTTCTAAACCATTTTACTCGTACCATCACTACAGGGAAGTATAATGAAGAAATAATTAACAAATATGGGGAAATTACAAAAGCTTAAAAATTTCAGTCATGTCCTCAGTCTCATTTTTTGGCCTTTCTAACATGGTCACTGCCTGTAGGAGGCAGGGTTACACAGTGGTTATTTTGAATCCCCAGCTCAGCCTCCCGCTAACCGGGAGGGACTTGGCAGCCTGTGTAACTTTTGCACTCTTGGTTTTACCATCTGCAAAAAGGGGACACCGAATCTGCCTCTCAGGGTGGTTGTGAGCATCTTGCGGGATGATGCAAGTGTGCTCCTAGCTGAGAACGTGCGACATCATTACGGCTCTGACTATTGTTGTTAATGTCACTGAAACAAAACTTGCTGGAGCTTTTGCCAGCTGTGGTAGGTACTGGACACAGCTGTGACTTTGTCTTCCCAGGGGTGACACTGCCTGAAATCCTGCTCCCTACTCAGCCCCATTCCTGAAACTAGGGCAAGAACAAACCACCTGGAGCTTCATTGACCTTCTAGGCAAGATGTAATGAACCAAGTCTGGAAAACTCAAGCCAAGGAGCACAGAGGTAGAAGGCAAAACCAAAGTCTAGCTCAAGGATAAATGCAAGTTGGGTTTCTTGAGAAGGCCTCTGGAAGGAGCTCAGATACTCATAGTTTAAGTCAAACAAACCATAGCTGAACAGCAGATACAATTTCTAGATTTGCCTGAAAGTTCTTTGGGTGGGATCAAAATCATGCAGAATACGTGTTGCTTATCTCTATGGGTGCTTGGGCTCTCTTCTAGGTGGCTCTGACTTGACTCCTGTTGCCCTCCTTAATAGCAGAACAGAAGCCCCAGCCTCCCCAGATATCAAAGATAAGATGATAAACTCTTTTTAAAGGAATAAATAAATGGGTGAGAGAATGAATGAATGTATACATGAATATAAGAAGGACAAGGCCCCTATGACAGCAGAAGCTGTCTGCAGACAGTAATCCCAAATCCAGACCTCCAGCCTTTCCTTGGAAGGACAATATATATGTAAATAGAGCCATCACATTTAGAATGTCAGGCCTCAGAGGGTTCCTCTGGAGCTTACAAAGGCCACTTCACATTTCTCCATGAAATTACAAAACTTGACAGCTTTCTTAACACAGTGATGGTGAGGAATAAAAACTTCAGAAATTATGCTATTTGAAAAGTAAACTATTTACTGTTCAGAGGGAAAAGTCTGAACTTAACTACTTGGCAGCTGTCAAAATGTAACCCTATGACACAACAGTGATTTAAAATGTAAATAGAGCTTCAGGCATGCAGAGAAGGAACTAGCTATCCCTGCCCAAGCCTCGTTCTGTGGCACCTTCACCTGCAGGGAGAGGACCGCGGCCCAGGCACTCACCCGTCTCTGCCTGGACCAGATCGTAGACTACTTAAATTTGTGGGTTTAACTCTACCTGCACCTCCTCACTCCCAACGATATAAAGGAAGCATCACAAAGGAAGGCCTGGAGATACATTTTCATGAAGGAAGTATGCACTAAATGAAGTCTAGGTTAATAACCAAGGCAGACATTCTTTAGAAAAAAATTAGTATTTGACCTCCAGGAACAAAAGGTTGTGTGTGAAATGCATTGCGCCCCCGTGTGTTCTCACTGTGAGAGTTAACCGTGTCCAGGTCTTGAGGGGTGCACACGTGCCCATGCAAACACGCTCATCCTCTAGAGCTGTGTGCCTTGAAAATAACCAATTTCGATAAACCTCCGATGTTTCCGTTTAATTTTGTAACGGGAAGACCAGGCAAGGCTCCTTGGTGGGCAGCAGTCAACACAGTCCTCACTGGCCTATGTGCCCCTCCTTAGCTGTGGGCATCTGCTACCCCAGGGCCTGGCCATGTGGACGGGGTCGGTGCCAGTGCCTGGGGAGCCAGTGCTGTTCACAGTTTCGACATGAGCTGGCAGACGTTGCCTGGGGTGGGGGTAGGGGTAGATGACCTCTAAGTTCCCTTCTCGTCTTGAGAGCCTGCGATGAACTTAGCAGACGTGACCCCGATTTTCTGCAATATTAATCACCCCGACCTATAATTCTGAAGACTTTTTGTGTGTCCCTCCCACGTTTTCTGGAAGACTTGTCCAAAATGTGCAGCCTGTAGACAGAAATGTGATCCATCAGTTTTGTTCTTACTTTTTATTTTTTAATTGCACCATAGTATTAATATAATTATGTGACAGCACGTGACCAAGTATGAAATGCTCCATAACAAAAAGTCATAAACACTTTATAATGGCAGCCAAAGCACTCAGAAGCTCTGGGCAGCAGTAAGCCAAGCTTAATTTTTAGAGGAATATCAAAGCCAAAGAAACCAAACCAAGGAAGTTGCCTATGGATGTAAAAATTTGGGCACAGTTCAGTTCATTTCGATTCCTTTCAAAAAATATATGTATCTACTAAGTAGGCACGGGGCACCGTCCAGGTTCCTGTTCCATATGAAGAGGGTTTGCTTGTGTTTAGGGATTGGCACTACACAGATGGTTTCAGAGAGATGGTGAGAGGTGATCAGAGCAAGAGCACAAATACACAGTTTTCCATTTAATAATCATAATTATAAAAACAATTAGAAAAAGCTACCATTTACTAGAGTGCCAATCCTATGCCAGGGTTTATGTCACACCAAGCATTCTCTGTGTGTATGAGTGCTCACATACATTATTCCTAATCCTTGCAGCAACTCAGCCAAGAGAGTTATTCTTATTTCCCATTTTCTATAGGAGAAAACCAAGTCATGGGCCGGTTATGTGTCTTGGCCACGGTCACGCAGCTCTCAGGTGCTGAGGCAGAGTTTGAAGACATAATTGTCTAACTTCAAAGCCAGCACGCTCTGCATCACACATACCTGCATTTACCTCCATCTCACCACCTTCCACAATGGCCATTACTACTTAGAAGAAGGGGTGGGGGGGGCCTCAACCTGGCCTGTGACTTTTGGTGAGAGCGGCTCACAGGTGCTCAGCCTGTCCCTCCAGACCCTTCTACTTGCTGCCTAAGCCAGGCACCTCTCCTTGTTATTCCAAGTGGAGCAGTCGATGGTCCAGGCAAGAAGTGGAGAGACAGCTTTGAACCTGGCTTTGAGCTCTGTGAAGTCCTCTAATAAGTCCATTTCGGCTGAGTATTTTCCAGCCACCTTCACAAATTCTTCCTTTCTTCCGTTTAAGTCGATTTGACTGCAAATACAACCTTGCTGACCTGGAGTCTCTCAGTAGCTCTGAGTAGGGCCCATCTACCCCGAGGCAGGGTTCCTGGTCAGAGGGCAGAGCCTGCGTGGGAGTGAGTCTTTGAAAAGGCAGTTGGCTTGTCCCTGAAGTAGGTCACATGCTCTCAGCCCTCTCGTCCTCCTCCTCCTGTTGGATCCACCCAAGGGGAAGCTCATGTGAAAACAGCAGGTTACTCCCCATCAGCAGAGATACATCTTTGCCCCCCGTGATGGGCTCTGCTGGTCCGGCAGCCACAGGCAAGCTGTGTTTTATTCGTGAACATCCTTCTTGTTTCAGCAGATGATGGACTCTAGTTAGGAGACAACACAGTAAACACAGCATAAACATTGGGATGTGCAGCTGGAATGAGTCTGCATATAAATAAGAGTGCTGGGAGCCAGGGAGGTAATAAGTCAGGAATGCAATGGAGAAAGGTTATTAAAAGCGGAGCTTGTAAAAATCTGCAACAAGGCTGAAAGCTTGGAGCATTTCTTGATTACAGAGGACTAAAGGCATCGGCCTGTCTCATCTGTGCTCTGCCTCGCTGGGTGACTGGGCTCCTCACTTAAAATCCTGCTGTTACTCACTTTGTTCAGTCATAAAGTTGGGATTTTATACACTGAAAACAAAAGAGAGTTGTCGGGATGTTGTGAAGACTGTACATGAAAGCATTATGAAAAAGTTGATATTGCTGCATGAACAGAAAGTTATGTGATTCTTAATTTGGGTAAGTGGCTGAAATTACTCTTTTACACAACTGAGCCCTCTTCTTGGTTGAGTATCAAGCAGAGTTAATCTTTTGTAACAGAAATCTCTCAGGGACATATCCGGCATAAAAGGAACCAAGAGTATTTTCTGTTGTGTTAGAGTCAAAACAGAAAGGTCCTTTTTATTAGCTTTATACCGGTCAGGATATGGTGGGCTTTGCTGCAATAAGAAATAAATCCTGAAATCCCACTAGCTTAAAAATAGTAACAGAAAGGAGGATGTTCCTGTCTCTCTGACACGACACCCAGCATGTCTGTGGCATTTCTGTCACAATCAGTGAGTCCCGAGCCCTAGGCTGCTCCCTGTCTAGTAGCTGCACCATGACTCCTTGCTTTGCCTTGTAAGGGAAAGAAAAGGCTGGATCCCACGAGGAGATGTTTTTAATAGTCAAGCGAGGAAGTGGTTTATCACTTCCACTCCTATTCTGTTGTCTGTAACCCAGTCACGTGGCCCCAACCGAATTATAAGGGAGGCTGTGATGCGTGGAGGAGCCCAGCGATGTCTCGGGTGAGTTCCATGCCTGCCTCACCTAACTTAAAGTTAGTGTCTGGCGACTGGATATACAAGGAGTACCTTGTAGTCATGGAAGACACGATACTACTTTGATGTTGCTCCGATTGCTTGTAAGTGTCTGGCCAGGATTAGGAGCTTGCATATTTTGGGGGCGGAACAAGACTCCCCAAAGGATTTACCAACCAGCTGTAAACCTCTATATGACACTGTGATTTTAATTCTGGACACTGGTGCTTCTGAACCCTGGTTTATTCAGGATAACACTTAAGTAATTTAACCATATTTCCAGGCTAACTGTTGCCATGCCATCTTAGCAGCTATGATATAATGGGGATAGCCTTACCTTTTAGCCTTCTAATGCCGAGGCCAATAGCTTTGGTCAGGCATTTTACTCTTGATTGGAACACTTTATTAAAACCCTGAATTGTGCAAAAAGAAACACTTGTTAAATGCAATCATATACATCTTATAGCCTAACATCTGGCATTTTCATAGTCTGAAGTCATTACGAATTGCTGACATTCATTGCTACCTTAAAACTTTCTGAATTTTAAAGCGATTCAATGGTATCTTTCAGAGTTGTAGAAGATATCTCAGCATTGAGATTATTTAGATTTAAATTAATTAAACCAGGAGGCCGTTAGACTGATATAGTTCTAATGCCATGGCAGCCTATGGAAGCAAACCAAAATCTAAGCCTGTAAATGCCTCAAGGTGACAAAACTGAAACCTGTGGACAACCAATCACAAACAGCGAACTAGGCCTTAATCAATAGCCAATCAATAAGTTCCTTACTTTGCTTTTGTCTTTTCTTTATAAAAGTCTCACCCCTGGAACTCTGGTCTGGGGGTGAGGGCAGGGGAGGGCGGCTCCCCACCACTTTTGATCGATGCTACCCAATTCGAATCAATATTTGCTCAAATAAACCCTTAAAATTTTGAATATGCCTCAGTTTATCTTTTAACAGATTCCAATGTTATATTATTGGAACAGAACGGACATCTATAGAAAGCAATTGCTACCTTAAAATAGCACTCTGAATTTAAGTTAATTTTAAGTACCTTTTCCAGATGGACAACCAACTGTTTTCATCAGTTTGGAACTTCCTAGCAGTAAAATGCTGGTGTGTAAAGGTTAGTCTTTCATTTTATCTTCAACAATGCAGTCTGTTCTTAGACCCAGTCCATCTTCTCTCCGTTTGTGAGCTTGATGATTTGAATTCACCAATCCTAAACTCCATCTGTTTGTTGCCTGAAAACAGTTGAACAGATTTCAATAAACTTAGAAACCGTAAATAAATTGTTAAATAAGCCTGAATGATGGGTAGGATTTCAACATTGAGGATGGACAGCCATTGTATTCATTTAAGACTTACAGATGCGGATTTACTCATGTCTCATCATCCACAAGGTCAGGTAAGAATTTCCTACTGTTTCATACTCCAAGTGGTGACATCATTTCCTTCCAAACTTTGCAGAAGAAAGTAAATCCAGACTGAATTTAAACCGCAGGATCTGTCCCTTCTGATTTCCCTAGGTCCTTGAAATTAATCATCCATACATTCTTTTTGCATTTCCATCAGTTTTCCTACAGAAGAAACACATGATAAACAAAGGGAAAATGATAACACAATATAAAAAACATTTGTGTATTATTTATTCTTTAAGAATTTGAATATGTTTTAACAGCAGAAGTTATGGTGCTTTTAAAGGCATTGTTGAAACCCCAGGAATTCTAGGGAACACATGTTGTTATAAAACATAAGTCACATAACAAGAGCTACCTTTTTTTTTCCTTCTAATTACTATTTACTGCAGGTATATTTCAAGCATTGCTTAGCATTTTCCATATGGCATTCCATTAATATTTGCACAGAATTTGTCAGTTATACTTTCTGGTCCTCATTTAACAGATGAGAAAATCAAGTCTGGAAGAGGCTAAGTAACTTGCCAAAATAACAAGGGTGGCAAGTAGAGGAGCTGTGATTCTAATGCAGGTCTTTATCCTCTCCGTTAGGTTTCTTTTGTTTTTTATTGAAGGGGTTGGATGGTGCCAGTGAAATAAGACGCATCTTTCTTCAAGTTCTTTGTTGCTTCCAGAAAGTCTGTGTTGATTAGGTAAAAGATGCTCAAGCTTTTGTTTCATTGATGTTCTTTGATATTCCTATTTCAGATAATTCTTTTAAAGGGACAGCAAGGGCATGTGTGCTAACTTCCTTCTATGTCACATTACTCAGAGATGAATACAGGCATCTGAACATGATTAGAGCCCTTATTTTTTTCTGTATTTCTACCATGAAATACGGATTCAAAATACATTTCAGGTCCTGTTTATTTTCATATTGACAAACCTCTTGTATCCTCCACTGATTACCTTTTTAAAAATTAAACTTTGTTGAGATCTAATTTACATAATTAAGATTTAACTATTATAAGTGTCCAATTCAATGAGTTTGGGTAAACATGTATACCAGTGTAACCACAAGCACAATAAGGACAGAAATTTCTATCATTCCAGAAAGTTCCTTCCTATTTTTTGTAGCTCATCCCTATGATCACATGAAGTGCAATTTAGCAATGTTTTCTTCTATGGTTTGTGTTTTTTTCTCTTCAATCTAAGAAATCTTTGCCTATCTCAACATCACAAAGATTTTCCCCTGTGCATTCTTCTAAACTTCTGGAGTTTTAAGTTTTCACATTTAAGCCTATAATCATTTCAAGTTAATTTTTATGTATGGTATGAGGTAATGGTCAGGCTTTATTTTATATAGATACCCAGTTTTCCGGCACTTTTTGTTGAAAAGATTATCTTTTCCCCGTTGAATTACCTTGGCCCCTGAAAATCAATTGATCATATGTGTATAGGTCTATTTTCAGACTCAGAATACTTTCCCATTGATCTTTTTGTTTACCCTTGTGTCTTACTTGGACTTTATGGATTTTGAAATCAAGTTCTGTAATTCTTCCATTTTTTTTCTTTTCAAAACTGTTTTAGGTATTCTATATTTTTTGCGTCTCTATATACATTTTGGAATCAAGTCACTGAGAATTTGATTGGGAATGAGTTGAATCTGTAGATCAATTAGGGAGAATTAACAAGTTGAGTCTTTTCAGTCCATGAACATGTAATATCTATCCATTTATTTTAGTCTTCAATTTTTCTCAGCAAAGTTTTACAGTGTTAACAAAACTTGCACATATTTTGTTAGATTTATTCCTAAGTATTTAATTTTGGGTGCTATTCTAAATGGTATTTTTTAAATTCAATTTTTAGTATTTTTCTTAGTATACAATTGATTTTTGTATCTTGTTTCCTGAAATGCTGTTCAAGTCATTATTAGTTCTAAAAGTTTTTCTCTAGATGTATTAGAATTTTCTTCATATAAAATTGTGGCATCTTTGAATAAAAACATTTTTATTCTTTCTCTTTCAATCTGTATGCCTTTTTCCTTTTTCTATCCTTATTGAATTAGCTTAGACCTTTAAGTACAATGCTGAATAGTTGTAGTGAGAGAAAACATCCGTGCCTTGTTTTTGTCCCTAATGGGAAGTAGTTTAGTTTTTACCATTAAATATTATGTTAGCTGTAGATTTTTCATAGATACTCTTTACCAAGTTAAAAGAAGAGAATAGATGTTAAATTTTGTCATATTATTTTGCTACATCTATTGATAGGATCATGTGGTTTTTTTCTCCACTATTTTTTTAATATGGTAAACTATAATGATTGGTTTTGAAATTTTATGCCCATCTTCTAATACTTGAATAAGCCCACTTTGTCATGATATATTATTCTTTTTTATATATTTCCATATTTGATATGCTAATATTTTGTTAAGGAATTCTGTTTCTTTATTCATGAAGGTCTTCAGTTTTCTTATACTATCTTCATCTATTTTGGTATCAGGTTAATACCAATCTCATAAAATAAATTACAAAATATAGTAAGGAAGAAGTAGAACTTTCACTATTTGCAGATGATATGATACTATATATAGAAAACCCAAGAGGGGTGCCCTGGTGGCTCAGTCATTTAAACATCTGACTCTTGATTTTGGCTCTGGTCATGATTTCAGGGTTGTGAGATGGAGCCTTGCAGCAGGCTCTGTGCTCAGTGGGGAGTCTGCTTGAGATTCTCTCTCTCTCTCTCTCCCCCTCTGTCCCTCTCCCCCCACATCACACTCTCTCTTTCTCTCTCAAATAAATAATAAATAAATCCTTAAAAAAAGAAAAGAAAACCCCAGAGACTCTACCAAAAAACTATTGGAACTGATAAATGAATTCAGTAAGGTTGCAGGATATAAATACAATATACCAAGTCTGTTGCATTTCTAGACACTAATAAAGAATCAGCAGAAAGAGAAATGAAGAAAACAATCCCATTTACAATTGCATGAAAGATAATAAAATACCTAGGAATAAAGCTAACCAAAGAAGTAAAAGACCTGTACTCTGAAAACTCTGATGAACTGATGAAAGAGATTGAAGATGACACAAAGAAATGGAAAGACATTCCACACTCATATTGGAAGAACAACTATTGTTTAAAATGTCTATACTACCCAAAGCAATCTACAGATTTAATTAAGCAATCCCTATTGAAATACCAACAGTATTTTTTTTTTTTTTTTACAGAACTAGAACAAACAATCCTAAAATTTGTATGGAACCATGAAAGACCCTGAGTAGCCAAAGCAATCTTGAAAAAGAAAAGCAAAACTGGAGATATAATTTCAGACTTCAAGTTATATTACAAAGCTATAGTGATCAAAACAGTATGGTACTGGCTCAAAAATAGACACATAGATCAATAGATTAGAACAGAAAGTCCAGAAATAAACCCACAATTATATGACCAAATAATCCTCAACAAAAGAGGAAAGAATATCCAATGGGAAAAAGACAGTATCTTCAACAAATGGTGTTGGGAAAACTGGACAGCCATATGCAGAAGAATGAAACTGAACCACTTTCTTACACCACATGCAAAAATAAACTCAAAATGGGTTAAGGACCTAAATGTGAGACCTGAAACCATAATAATCCTAGAAGAGAGGACAGGCAGTAATTTCTGTGACATCAGTTGTAGTAATACCTTTCTAGATATGTCTCTAGATATGTCACCTTACCCAATTGGAAGCCTGGGTTCCCACTCTGTTGCCTTGTTTAGAGGCATAGCCCTTCCTCTTCTCACACAAGGTCATAATGTGTCAATGTCCCAGAGGGGCCACTGGACTCAGTTTTTGATGGAGGCAAGGTCTTTGCATCAAGAGGAAGCATACAGAAGAAGATAGCAGATATTGAAGCCAGGTGGCAGCCTTCTAGGGGGTGGCAATAATTAGAGCTGGTGATTGAAAATTTTCTAAGACTAGATTTCCTTAGAACAAAGGTTAGCCTAAAACTTCAGTGCCATCCTTTCCTTTTAAAGGGATGTATGCAGAGAACCATCACTTTCAATGGTGTTTTAGGTTTCTCAAGCACTCCTTGAGAACAGCACTCCTCCCCTACCACCAATCTCCCAAGCAATGTTATCCAAGGCAAGCCTGCTAACTGCTGAATTCAGCTTTCTGGGAAACAGGAAACAACCAGGAGTTGGCATGTTGTGGTGTTTAGGCCATGTGAATATTAAGACCTATTTGCAAACAGTATAGAAAAGCTAAATTGAGTTAATTTCTAGTTCTTGAGTTGAAACACTGAATTAAAAAACAATTTAAATGTCTTACTCTTTTGGAAAAAAAAGTCAATGCTTTAAAATGAATTTCATTTTTTAAACTTATTGTTAATTCAATAAAGCCTTTTGGGCTTTTTAAGCTAATTGTCTTTGAACTCATTTTAAATTTAAAAGTTTTTATAATTTTGATTTCTATAATTTATAATTTTGATTATCCTCACTATATGGCAGTTCACATTATAATCTTAGAAGGGTACAGAAAAAACCATCAAGATCCTTGTGCAAGAATGACACAAATAGTTTTGAAGCATTACTATTATTTTTGTAGAACAATAAGAATTATATTATCCCATTTTGTTTAATGGGATCATATGTATGTATGTGATTCCATTATATAATGGAATCGTATGTATAGAGTGAAAATTTATAAATTCGTAGAAAAATATCTGAAAGGTTGTATAGTAGAATGTTTTAGAGAGAGAGCGCACATGAGCAGGGTGGGGAGGGGCAGAGAGAGAGAGGGAGAGAAAGAGAATCTTAAGCAGGGTTCACGCATGGAGCCCAACGAGGGGCTCTGTCTTATGATCCTGAGATCATGACCTGAGCCAAAATCTACAATCCTGAGATCATGACCTGAGCCAAAATCAAGAGTCTGACGCTTAACTGACTGAGCCACCCAGGCACCTCATCAATGTGGGTATTTTACTATAATTTTTGTACTTCTATTTTAACTTGATTATTTCTAGCAAGTTTTTAAGAAATTTTATAACTGATAAAACAAGTAATTTAAAACATATTTCAGGCCATGAATCAAACAGTTTGTTTGAATGTGGTCAGATTTATTTTGTCCATGTGTGAACAGAACCTAAGGCTCTTCTTTTTTTGGGGGGGGTTCCTTTTTTTAAATTTTAAGTTCAATTAATTAACAATATAGTGTATTATTAGTTTCAGAGGTATAGTTCAGTGATTCATCAGTTGCATACAACACCCAGTGCTCATTCCATCACGTGCCCTCCTTCATGCCCACCACCCAGTTACCCCCTCCCCCTCCCCACCTCCCCTCCAGCAAGCCTCAGTTTCTTTCCTATGCTTAAGAAGTCTCTTATGGGGGCGCCTGGGTGCTCAGTCAGTTAATCGTCTGCCTTTGGCTCAGGTCGTGATCCCAGGGTCCTGGGATCGAGCCCTGCATTAGGCTCCCTGCCCAGCGGGAAGCCTGCTTCTCCCTCTCCCACTCTCCCTGCTTGTGTTCCCTCTCTCGCTGTGTCTCTCTCTGTCAAATAAATAAACAAAATCTTAAAAAAAAAAAAAAAAAAGGAAGTCTCTTATGGTTTGTCTCCCTCTCTGGTTTCATCTTGTTTTATTCTTCCCAAGGTTTTTTTTACTAACCAGAATCATGCTGTATGTATTGTTCTTTGATGTGCTTGTTAGAGATGTTCTCAGCCTAGCACACTCCTTTTATCCATTCCATATTCCACAGAAATAGATGTTTGGGTTACTTCATCCTGCTGTTATAATTATGCCCACTTTTGTGCACAAACTTGAGCACAGGGGCTGGAATTTGAGGGGAAGAGTGTCAATTTGAGCCCTTGGCAACCTGAGGTGAAGGCGTGTTGACTTGGCATTGAGCAGGTGGCAGGCTGTGCATGCTGACTCAGGCAGGAGGGTGGCTGGACTATGAATTTGGGACCCACAGGCCGATGGCATCGTGTGTGACAGGGACGTGGCTGGTTTTGCTTTTAATTTTTGTTTTTCTGGGAAACTCGATCTCTCCCTCTATTCTAAATGAAAGCCTTGCTGGATAGGGTATTCTTGGCTGTAGATTTTTTCCTTTTAGCCGTTGGAATTTATCATGCCATTTTCTTCTGGCCTGCAGAGTTTCTGCTGAAAAACCCACTGATAGCTGTATGGGGTTTCCCTTGTACCTACCTGCTTTCCTTTCTCTTGATGCTTTTAAAATTCTCTCTTTATCACTACTTTTGGCCATCTTATTTACTTTGTGTCTTGATGCAGACCTCTGTGGGTTGGTTGTGTTGGGGGCTCTCTGTGCCTCCTGGATCTGGATTTCTCTTTCCTTCCCAAGATTCAGGAAGTTTTCAGCTATTATTTCTTCAGACAAATCTTCTGCCCCCTTTTCTTGCTCTTCTCCTTCTGGGATCCCTATCACGCGACTGTTATGCCTGACAGTGTTGCTGTGTTCCCTGGGTCTATTTTCATTTTGCGTATTTTCTCCCCCTCTCCTCTGCTCGGCTTGATTGCTTTCCATGACTCTGTCCTCCAGGTGGCTGATCCTTTCTTCTACTTCCTCTTGCTTGCTATTTATTCCAGATGGTCTATTTTTATTTCCATTTAGTGATTCCAGTAGCTCTAATTGGTTCTTTTTTGTGTCTTCTATCTCTTGGTGGAGGATCTCATGGAGGTCCTGCACTCCTTCCTCAATTCCAGCGAGTATCTTTATGAGCATTACTTTAAATTTGCTATCAGACATATTACTTACCTCCGTTTCACTTAGGTCTCCTGCACTGATTTTGCCCTGTTCTTTGATTTGGGACACATTCCTCTGTCTCCTCATTCTGTCTCTTGCATTTTCTGTTTCTCTGTGTTAGGAAAGTCAGCTCCGTCTCCTGCACTTGAAAGTAGTGGCTTTATGAAGAAGTCCTGCAGTGCAATGTCTGTTCCCCAGAACCTGGTGCTCAGGGGGGTCTCCTATGTGTGTTGTTCCAGGGGTGTCCTCCCGTTGTGGCTGGGATGTGTTTGCCTTCAGTCCTGTTGTCTGCGATGGCTCCCTGCCTGTTGTGGGCAGAGTCTGGTGCCCGTGGTGTCAGTGGGCTGCTCTGGGGCTGCCTTGGGCTTAAGTTGAGTCAGACCAGGCGTTTGCCAGAGATGCAGGAGCACTAAACTGCAGGCCCTGTCCCTGTGTCGTCCCCGGAGAAGCTTTTGTTGGTGGGTGGGGCCTGCAGTGAGACCCACTGCCTGCCCCCAGCCCACGGCTGTGGTCACAGTCAGACTGGTGTGTGGTTATCTTCCCCTCTCCCTGGGGCAGGACTCACTTTGGAGTGGTGCTGACCCTTTCCTGGGCCGCATGCACACTGCCAGGCTTGTGGCACCGCTTTGATGGGATCTTGCCAAGAGCGATTGGAGGGGCTGGATCTGCTTTGCTGTGGCCTCTTGTCTATGCTGGGCTGTGGAGAGTCTGTTCTGCCAGTTTTTGGGCTGCTTTCTAAGTTATTTATGCCGATGTAGGTTCTCTCTAGGAGGCCACATGGCAAGAGGTGAGCCCAGGGATGTTCTACTCTGCCAGCTTCCCAGCAGCCTCTGCTCCCTAAGGCTCTTCTTAAAAGTTTGGCCACAGGGCACCTGGGTGCCTCAGTCGGTTGAGTGACCAGTTCTTGATTTTGGCTCAGGTAGTGATCTGAGGGTTGTGGGATTGAGCCTCATGTCAGGCTCTGCACTCAGCGTGGAGTCTGCATGGGGTTCTCTATCTCCTTCTGCCCCCCCCCACTCCCTCTCTAAATGAATAGATAGATAGATAAATAAATAAATAAAAGCTAAAAAAACATATTTGGGGGCGCCTGGGTGGCTCAGTTGGTTAAGCAACTGCCTTCGGCTCAGGTCATGATCCTGGAGTCCCTGGATCGAGTCCCGCATCGGGCTCCCTGCTCGGCAGGGGGTCTGCTTCTCCCTCTGACCCTCCCCCCTCTCATGTGCTTGCTCTCTCTCATTCTCTCTCTCTCAAATAAATAAATAAATCTTTAAAAAAAATAAAAAATAAAAAAACATATTTGGTCACCTATTATGAACATCTTCCAAGTCATTAGTCTTCCACAGCAATGATATTTTCAATAGTTTCATAATATTTTGCTTTTTAAGTGTATAATCACTTATTTCTAATTTTCAAATTTTTAATTTCAGTGAGAACACATGCTCACTGGGTGTAGTACAGAGGTCAGGCAAAGCGAGAAGTAAAGCACTCTCTTCTCAGCCACTTTCCACCTCCTTCTCTACATGAACACATTTGTAAGAGTTTAATGTACATTTTTCTGGACTGATTACTACTTCGTGCAAATTCAGTCAGTACACGCTCTTTCCCCATCCCACATCTTCTTTTCAGTACTTCAATTTCTGATTCTCCCAGTGGTAATCTAGATATGATTTACTAACTTCAAATGTCATGTGTTGATTTGCTCAGTATATGGGGAGTGAGAGCATTCCCTCTATTTCCTTCTCCATTCCATCTTCAATCATCATGTTTTAGTTTTAAGTCTATTGTTTTATTTTCTAGCTTTGGAATTGTATTAAAATATCTATGTGTTGACCCATCTCCATGCAATTACATTTGCCTTGCTCCTTTAGGACTGGGGCTGGTAAAGGGCTAGATTCTATATGTTTTGGATTCTGTAGACTCTTTATGAATTCTATACATTTTTCTTGGCATCTGTGTGTATATACCAGGATTCTGGCTCATCCAATGACCCCACTTTTCCTTCCAGAGCAGCCATGGACCCCAGGCTCACAGACAGCAGCCTGCAATCTGACTGAGAGAAGACCCACAGAGAAAGGAAAGGCAGTGAAAATGTGTCACCAAGACTCCAGATTCGCCTTCCTCCACTGTCTTGCATTCATTTGCGTCTGACTTCTTTGTGTGTATGGGCACAAGGCCCATAAAGGCTTTAAGGCTATGACTAAAGAACGTATTTATTTTCTTCTTTGGACATGCTCATGAGCAAGAAGGAGGATGAGGTCAGGAGATGTGTCACCAGATGCTCTTTGATATTCCCAAAATTAATAACTGTCTTCAAAGGGGTTAGGTTACCAAGCAAAGAGCCGGGATTTTCTGGAAGTAGTTTCTCAGAGAAGCCTTATTTCGATGGCCCCATCTGTCAGCCTGGGATCACACACAGGCTTTGCAGACAGAGTAGGGTTTCCAATAACTTCTGCTACTTCCAGGCAGGATGGCAGAGAGGATTTGAAGGAATAGCAAGTGCTGTGACAGAGAAGGAGCGGTGCCGCTCACCTTTCTTTGCCTTTTAGAAATAATCCTCTTATCTGTACAGCACTTTTCAAGCCTTCCTTAAATGAATCTTCAGGTGCTTACATAATAAGGCTTCCCCATCAGGCAGACCTAATGCACCCATTCTGTAGCCAAGAAGATCAAGGCCAGGGCCCCTCACACTGCTTGTTTAGATCATCAGGGACTTTCCCCCTTTGTTTCCACTGTACTCCAGCTCTGCCTGTTTCCTCACTGTCTCTGGTTTCCCACTCTTGGCTCCACTTCTGCTTTTTTGGCAAAATCCTCTGAAATTTTTATGATTTTTATTTCCTATCTTATATAGTTGTTTTACCAACTGATTCGCCTGCCTCTTTTTTTTGTTGTTGTTGTGGAAGTCACTCATCAAGTCTTTGTAAGGCATCCCACTTGGTATACATCAAAAGAGCTCTCTGTTCATGTTCAGCTGTCATTGGCTGATGTGACCATTTAGTTAAATGACATTATTACGAGAGCATATACAACTGGTGTAAATGGGTGGGCGTACAGTCACAACTGGCATGGCTGAGCATCCAACTTGATTGGTGGAACTGACAGTGTTAGCAGATACCAGAAATTAGCCACTTAGTGGAGAGCCTTCAGTGTGCTGTGCCATCCGTCAATATGATTTGCCCAAGACATGGAGAGGATTCATTAAGCAAGTGGTTGTTTAAAGCAGAGTGGTTTAGAGAGCTTGCACTTCTGCAAATCCTATAACGATTAGTCTTCAGAGCTCTTTCCACATCATAGGGGACATTGCTCTCTAGCTTGCCTCCCTGAGACCTGAGTCTTGATTAGCCTATGTGGCTAGAACCTCAGCAGATCCATTTTGGGTGTGGGGGTCTGGGAGGAGGTGGGATGGTTCAGACTACTCTGAAATTGTCTTCTCAATTTCAGGTTCAATGCCAAGATTGCTAACCTGTGAGCCCAGCATATCTCCAATTATTCCTTGTGTTAGAATCCTTCTCTCCCTTCCCTAAAGATGTCCATATCCAAATCCTTAGAGCCTGTGAGTATAGTATATGACATGGCAAAGGGAACTTAAGGTGGCAGATGGGATTAATGTTGCTAATCACCTTACCTTAAAATAGAGAATGATCCTGATGGGCCCCATGGAATCATGGAATCAGAAATGTCCTTGAAAGTGGCAGAGAGTGGGTTGGAAGATGTGCCTGTGGAGAAGCTCAGAGTAATGCAATGTCAGAAGAACTCAGTGTGCGATGAAGGGGCCATGAGTCAAGGACTGTGAGTACCCTCTAGAAGCTGGCAAAGGCCAGGTTCTCCCCCAGGGCCTTCATAACGGAATGCAGCCCTGCCTGCAGCATCAGTTTAGCCTTGTGAGACATGCCTCAGACTTCTGACCTCCAGAACTATAAGATAATAGGCTGGTGGTTTTTAAGTTTGTCATAATTTGTTACAACAACAACAGGCATCTAATGCACCCACCTTCTTACTTCTGTGACATCCTCCATTTTCCTAATAAAGGAAATTACATGTAGAGGATTTCTTTAACGTAAGCTCCGAATTTTACAGCCCCTTTCTACTCCCCACTGTTATTTAACAGTAGTTTTAAAGCTGCTGCTTGTGTCTACAGGAATGTAAAACAAAAGGCCAAACCTCTTTACAACAAAATGTTTAAAATGCTTCAAATATCCGAGGAGAGCTTTTAAACAGCAGTTCTGTCATGGATGGTGAAAGAGCAAGGAGCATGAAGTGCTCTGCAATGTATCATGCTTGATAAGCCAAAGCCCGGAGTGAGCAAGTGTCAGGCCCCCACCTTGTTGGTGGGAGGGCCTCTCAGGGCAGCCAGTGTCCCCTGCCCTAGCTTGCTCGGCTGGACGGGTCACCGGAGTGACCTTGTAAATACCAGTCACCACCAAGTTTATCTTGGCCAGTGTTGCCTATCAGCACAGAACCTCTTACATTTAGACAAAGAGACCCCAGGGAGTTGCAAGGAGGAGAAATGCTGAAGGGAACATGCACTGCTAAGTCACTAGGGCTTTGTACAAATCACCTGAGGAAGCAGAGTGGGGAGCAAGACATCCAGCAACAGGTGTGAGGCTTGTTGCTACAGGAAGTTAGAGGACTGTGAGGAGGTGGGAACGTTCCCCAGTTCAGAGTCCAACACAGAGATAAGATCCCTGTGCAGACAAACATTAATGGAGGATGGTGATGAAGTCACGAATGAGTGCCCAGGTGGTCACTGTTTTGGCATGCAAAGGAGGGGCTTTAACTCTCAGCTCAGGTGTCTGGGGGCCCAGTGGAAAAAGAACAAAGCAAACAGAAGAGGAGATTGGTGGGTTTCTACGTGGGGGCCAGACTGTGAGCAAATATACTTGCTCACGTGACCCCTGGTCGGCAAGAAGGAATAATGTGGGAGATTCTGTTATGGGACCCATCCTGAGTAAGAAGCTTGGGTAAGTGGACTCTTGGCAAATTGTGGCGATTCCTTAATTGCAAACTAAGAAAACAGACCTGCTCTCATTAATAGAGATTCTCTGAGGTTCGTGAGTATTGAGGTGACACACATAAGCATTTCGGAAATATTAAGGATTTAGAGATGAAGGAGAGGGTTACCCAGGATGGATGTGTGACTTGTATAAGGCATTTCACCTAAGACTTGATTCCCTTGTATAAAATTGGGTCAAGGAGCCTCCCCTGTATCCTCAGACTTAAGAATAAAGTGGGATATACATAAACTATTTTGTAAGTTTTGAAGTACTTTGCTTAAGTTATGATTAATATTTTCATTGCTCTTAATAGATTGACTTAAATTTATACAAATTCATCAGAATTACCGAAGCTTTATAATAATTTTTCTGTCAAAGTATTTTGTGGCGAAAGAATGAATTGATTTCTTTTTGGTCCTTCCTTTGTTATCTCTTATCTGTTCTCCTCCTCTTGACCAAATTCCACGTTTCTACTTTCTCAATGGCCATTCACTCATCTGTCCACATCACATTGGCCTGTATATCCCCATTGGTTCATTGAAATTGCTTTGGACAAGGTCACTAATGATCCTCTAATTGTCCGATTCCATAATAATAGTAACAATAATAATGACGGTGATAGCTAATTCTTACTGAGCCATAATTGTGTCAGGCATGGCTCTAAGTGATTTGCATATATATATATTTTTTAAAGATTTTATTTATTTATTTGACAGAGAGAGACACAGCGAGAGAGGAAACACAAGCAGGGGGAGTGGGAAAGGGAGAAGCAGGCTCCCCGCAGAGCAGGGAGCCCGATGCGGGACTCGATCCCAGGACCCTGGGATCATGACCTGAGCTGAAGGCAGTCACTTAACCAACTGAGCCACCCAGGCGCCCCGTGATTTGCATATATTAAATAGTTTAAATTTGCACTACTTTGTGAAGTAGGTATTATTATCAATCCAATTTTATTTTATTTTATTAAGATTTTATTTATTTATCTGACAGAGAGAGCGCGCACAAGCAAGGGGAGCAGCAGAGGGAGAGGGAGAAGCAGGCTCCCCATAGAGCAGGGGGAGCCCGATGTGGGGCTCAGTCCCAGGACCCCGGGGCCATGACCTGAGCTGAAGGCAGTCACTCACCAGACTGAGCGACCCAGGCGCCCCAATCCAATTTTAATAAGAAGGAAACTGTGGCAGAGAGGTGTCCCTTGCGTAGGTCACAGAATTAGAAAGTGGCAGAGCCCGGGCGCAAACCCAGGCTGTCATAGTCCAACAACACACCTGTACCCGTTTCGAGATGCTACTGCCTCCTCGTCGGACTGCCCTGTGCTAGGTGTGGGTGTTTGCTCCCCTGGCAGCCCCTGGCTGGGGATAGGGCATTGGAAAGCGGAGTGGGTGGGTATGCTAATGCAGTGGAGCTGGTGTTAGACTTAGGAATTCTGCTGCTCTTGACATGGAGAAGTCTGTGGCACGAGCCAGGGTTGGCAGCCTTTCCGAGGGTCCTTGGTCTGGGGCTCTGAGAGGATATATGCAGAAGGACTGGCTGAAGAGGCTGGTACAGAGAGCTGGGTGGTCCTTGCTAGGTGTTGGGACAAGAGACCAGCAGGGAGGAGGGCTCAGTTTCTCTAGATCTGGGGTGCAAGAAGGGTTATGATAATGGTCCGTGGGGAACCATGGTGACTTTCAAAGCCTCTTTGTGGCATTTTGGAGGCTTCAGGGTCTTTGGTTTCCTGCTGCCTAAGTGTCCATGCCTTTTCATCAGGTTCTATGCCTAATATGCCTTGGTGGTCCACACATCTTCAGGTTAAAATGGCCAATGGGTGATTCTAATAAAGCAGGCAGTACCCCCTTATACTTTCATGGGCTTCCTCTCAGCCTTCCTAGGGAAGAGTGAAGCTGGACAGAAAAGGCAGAGCCCACTGAAGTCTGCCCGTGGACATGCCTGCGTCCTACAGAGATGTGAGCGAAAGGGAGGGAAGAAAAAGTCACTTTCTAGAATGCTGTGTTGAGGAAAAACCCTCAAAAACGAAATAAAGTTTTAATCAACTGGAATACAAATGTGTTAGCTGGCCTGTTCTGGGATAAGTTATTTTTTCAGATGTACATAAAACAATTTAGCCGCTCATAAATTTGACAAGTCAAGACATAGTCCCTTAAAAAGCAATGTTGAGGGGCGCCTGGGTGGCTCAGTTGGTTAAGCGACTGCCTTCGGCTCAGGTCACGATCCTGGAGTCCCAGGATCGAGTCCCGCATCGGGCTCCCTGCTCGGCAGGGAGTCTGCTTCGCCCTCTGACCCTCCTCCCTCTCATGCTCTCTGTCTCTCATTCTCTCTCTCAAATAAATAAATAAAATCTTTAAAAAAAAAAAAAGCAATGTTGAGTAATTTGCCTGTTTTTTTTGGAAACCATTTAGTAACCATATAAAGTAAGTGAGAGTAGACAGTATAAATATTCCTAGCACTCCTAATCAATGAAGAGAATCCCTAAGAGAGGACTCTGAGAATGTCCTGGAACAACCTTGTCTACCGTGTCATGTGGGTGTGAATGCAGGCATGAACGAGGACAGCTTTGTCTGTGCAAAGACATTTTATTTTGTTGACAGAATGAAAACAGTTTGACCATGGCCATCTTGACTCTCATGGCAAAGAAAGCTTTGATTGGTCTTTGTCTCCAGAATAGAACACGTTGGGTCTCTGGAAATCTTATAGCTACTTAAATAATTTATTCCAATGGGCACCAACCAGGACCGTGCCTATTTTGGGAGCCCAATTTCTTCCATGAGTTTCCCACCTCCCCCAGAAATCCATACCCCTGTTGGAAACATCACTGAGATGCTCTGCTAGTCCTATAGAAGCCCTCCAGTATCTGTTCCCTGGGCAGAGTCTCTAATTACCTACCATTATCCTTTCTTACTCTCTCCCTCTTAATAATACAACATTACCCCCACCCTGAGTTTTAGCTGGGAACATGGCCCACATCCACCCAGTTAGAGGCTGATTACTCAGCCTCCCTACAGTTTAGCTGTGGCATGTAATTAAATTTTGGCCAAGAAAGTGATAATGGAAGTGATGTATGCAAACTGCCAGACTGAGTATAACGAAGCTGTGTGTCTTTCATTCTTTCTTTTCCTCTCCCCTCTGGCTGGGAAATGGCAGTCGAAGCTGCTCCTTTGGACAGAGATGGAAGCTTCAAATTGAGGATGGCACCGCTGTCCAACCTCTCAGCACTGTTGGATGAGAGAGGAATGAATTTCTGTGTTATTTAAGCCTCTGTATTTGGAGTCTCTTCATCAAAGCAATTTTACCTGTAATCTAAGTAAGACATGGCCTAAAAGATCTATATGTAGAGCCCGTTTGTGCCCTGAAATACTTGGGTTGGTATCTTCCCCCTAAGTGTAGATCTACTTCCTGATGACCAAACAGAGCTACTGTGTGAGTCTCTGGGGGGCAGAGCTGAGGACATTGTGGTTTGTTTAAACCATTATTGCTTAGAAAGCTAAGGAATGGAATTCATGGCAGTAGCTGGGAGAGCACCACCTAGAAATCCACAAACACCCGTTTTATTGTTGCTGATTATGTAACTTTTTATTTTGATATAATTTCAAGCTTATACAAAACTTACAGAAAAGTTACAAGAATATTACGGGAACTTCCGCAAAACCCCTTTTCAAATTTTCCAACTGTTTATATTGTATCCGTTTACTTTATCATTCCCCTCTCTGTGTGTGTCTATCAATGTATCTTTTAAAAATTACTTGAGTTGAGGCGCCTGGGTGGCTCAGTCGTTAAGCGTCTGCCTTCAGCTCAGGTTGTGATCCCGGGGTCCTGAGATCGAGCCCCACGTCGGGCTCCCTGCTCAGCGGGAAGCCTGCTTCTCCTTCTCCTTCTCCCACTCCCCCTGCTTGTGTTCCCTCTCTCACTGTGTCTCTCTCTGGCAAATAAATAAAATCTTTAAAAAAATAAAATAAAATAAAAATTACTTGAGTTTAAGGAAGCTGTCTTTCATGATCTTGTACATTTTGAAAAACATAGCCCAGTTATTTGTAGAGTGTTCCTGAGTCATGATTAGATGTAGTTTGTGTATTTGGGGCAGGA
Organism: Mirounga leonina; assembly: GCF_011800145.1. Taxonomy (NCBI): domain Eukaryota; kingdom Metazoa; phylum Chordata; class Mammalia; order Carnivora; family Phocidae; genus Mirounga; species Mirounga leonina. The sequence continues at coordinate 10,761,714 of NW_023270305.1, read as the reverse complement.
ATATCACAGAAGTGAGGTTGTGCCTCTTGGTGCCTCCTATCAGGAGTCAAGTGATGCTCGTTTATCGCTTTGATCACTGAGTTAGAGAGGTAGCCACCAGATTTTTCCATTGTAAAGCTACTTTTTTTTCTCTGTTAGTAAATAATGTATAGGCAGCTACCTTGAAACCATGTAAATATCCTGTTACTCATCATACATTCATTACCAGTTTTAATATCCATTGATGAATTCATACCTAGGAGTTTTAACATGGATTTACTTGGAGAAAGTATATTGTCTCAAAAAGGGCTTAGGACTATGTAACTTGGAAAAACGGGGTTTGGAGTCTAGTTTCAACCAATCAACCCCAGACCTTGATGTCCTCTTTTGCAAAACAGATGGGATGGAGATGGTGTTCTTGGGTGAAGTGGCTTCTATCTAGCTTTCTAAATCTAAGGATCTGGAGTTTGTAGACATAGTCTGACATCCTGGGGAGACTATTTCTTTGAGGTGCAACACTTCACATGCTTTGTTCGGATCTTCAACATCCCTGACTGTTAATCACTAAAGTCTCAGAAGTTTTCTACACTGGAGAAGTTTTAAAGTATGGCTATTCATACTTTGACACTTATCCCATCAAGAGGTGGGACCTAGACATGTCCCCTTGAATCCGGGCGTGCCCATGCCCACTTTGGCCAATGTAATACAGCTACAGCGACATTATGTGACCTCTAAGGTTTGGTGCTCAGAGGCCAGGGAGCTACCCCCTTGTTTTCAGGAAGTCTTCATCTTGGATTCCTGAGACATCTTGTAAGAAATTGGTTACCCTGGGGCTGCCATGCTGTGAGGAAGCCCAGTCCCTATAGAGAGATCATAACATCCATATAATTGCTTTGGCAAACAGTCCCAGCTAAGCCCCACTTTTGAGTCACTTTGACCCAGGTACCAAACTAATGAGTGAAGAACTTCTCAGCTCTTTGAATCTTCCTAGCTAAAATCTCAAGTGTTGTGGAGCAGAGACAACCGTACGCTGTCTGAATTCCTGATCCTCAAAATCTGTGAGCATAATAACATGGTGGTTGTTTTATGTCATTTTAATTTGGGGGGGGGGTTGCTATGCAGCAACAGGTAACTGGAGTATCTACTGCCTTCCGAGTTCCCCTGAGGGGACTGTACAACCGCAGGTGGGGCCACTATGGATTGTAGCCTAATGCTTTCTCTTTCTACCACTTGTCAACAAAATATATTTTAAATCAAAATATTATGATGTGCTGAATGTGGTATGTCTCTCCTGTGTCCTCTGGGGGGAAGGGGATCATGACTTTCGTGGTTTCTCTTTTTTTTTTTTGTAATGTCAGCAGCCCTGAAACTTTAACTGCATTTACTCTCTGAAGCCAACAAAGAACCATGGCATGTTTATGGGACACAGATAACTTCTAAACTAAGTACTTTATAATAAGAAATGTCATCTGTACCCTGCATTTTCAGCTGTGATCCTGAAGGGGTGGTGATGAAATGGATTCCATAGAGGGAATTGTATTTCTCTAGAGGTGTGACTTACACATTTGGAGATGCATTCTGGAGTCTTCTGTCTCCTTGCCCTGACACTGAAGACTGGGTAAGTGGGGAGAGTGAGAGCTTGTGAGTAGTCTCTGTCTTGACTTGACAAAGGCACTACAGCTGCTTTCTCTTGATATTTCATAGCTGCCAAGCCTGAGAGGGAGGCAGAATCCTAAAGATTCATTCATTCATTCATTCATTCAATAAACCAGGCATTGTACTTGGTTTGGGTGGTGGAGCATTGAAGAGGGCAGGCACAGTTCCTGTCCTCATGAAGCTTACAATCAACCTAGCAGGAAAGCCAGTGAATGGGAAATTTATAAGTTTGGTGAATACGATAGCTTTGTGCTTCTCAAACTGTCTGTGGCAAAGGACCTGTTCATTTTTTCCTATTTATTTACCTACTTTCCTATCATCTGTATAGCATTTTTGACTTCTGATCTGTCATGAATAGGTATGTCCTACCACACATTACTGAACACAGGTGAGTAATAACAATTTACCATCCAAGTCCGACAACACCCAGACTCATCTCTATACTGTTCAAAAAAGATGAGTCTGTAGATTCCCTCCTTGAATGTTGTGGCAATGCCAAATTGCCAAACAGATATTGACACATTCACTTTTAATGCCTGTATTTGTCTCATTGCAGATCATTGACAGGTGGTTTACACACTGGCCCTCGTGCACAGACCACACTTTGAGTAGCACAACTATAGATAGGGAGCAGTGTAGGAGGGGGTCATGTTGTCAATTGCCCTTCTTCACACATTTCTCAACGAAACTTAGAAAATTGGAGGGAGCTTTCTCACAACGCACAGACTGTCTTATGTTCCACCTTCTTATTCCTTAATTTTAGGCTGATCACAGGAGAACTAATGAGCAGAATCTGGGAGTCACCCTCTCACCTTTTAGAATCTACTAGTTGCTGCAAGGACATGCAGCTTCCTTTTACATTGTTTCTAGGGTCATTCAGTTCAGGGCCTGGTGGGGAGGGTGCAGACAGAGTTGACTTGAGGCATTCCAAGTTCTTACATTCCTAGTGTTGATATCAGTGTTTTCCAAGGAACAGCGTTCTTGAGAGGGTATAAGGAAGACTCTTTTTTTTTTTTTATGTTATGTTAATCACCATACATTACATTATTAGTTTTTGATGTAGTGTTCCATGATTCATTGTCTGCATATAACACCCAGTGCTCCATTCAGTATGTGCCCTCTTAAATACCCATCACCAGGCTAACCCATCCCCTACCCCCCTCCCCTCTAGAACCCTCAGTTTGTTTCTCAGAGTCCATCGTCTCTCATGGTTCATCTCCCCCTCCAAATCCCTGCCCTTCATTTTTCCCTTCCTACTATCTTCTTTTTTTTTTTAACATAGAATGTATTATTTGTTTCAGAGGTACAGGTCTGTGATTCAACAGTCTTACACAATTCACAGCATGCACCACAGCACATACCCTCCCCAATATCTATCACCCAGCCACCCCATCCCTCCCACCCCCCACCACTCCAGCAACCCTCAGTTTGTTTCCTGAGATTGAGTTCCTCATATCAGCGAGATCATATGATACATATCTTTCTCTAATTGACTTATTTCGCTCGAAATAATACCCTCCTGTTACATCCATGTCATTCAAATGACAAGATTTCATTCCTTTTTATGGCTGTATAATATTCCATCATATATATATATATATATATATATATATACATACCACATCTTTTTTTTTTTTTTAAAGATTTTTATTTATTTATTTGACAGAGAGTCACAGCGAGAACAAGGAACACAAGCAGGGGGAGAGGGAGAGGGAGAAACAGGCCTCCTGCCGAGCAGGGAGCCCGATGCGGAGCTCAATCCCAGGACCCTGGGACCATGACCTGAGCCGAAGGCAGACGCTTAACGACTGAGCCACCCAGGCACCCCATATACCACATCTTCTTTATCCATTCAGCTGTTGATGGACATCTTGGCTCTTTCCATAGTTTGGCTATTGTGGACATTGCTGCTATAAACATTGGGGTGCACGTACCCTTTCAGATCTCTATATTTGTATCTTTGGGGTAAATACCCAGTAGTGTAATTGCTGGTTCATATGGTAGCTCTATTTTCAACTTTTTGAGGAACCTCCATACTGTTTTCCAGAGTGGCTGCACCAGCTTGCATTCCCACCAACAGTGTAGGAGGGTTCCCCTTTCTCCGCATCCCCGCCAACATCTGTCGTATCCTGACTTGTTAATTTTAGTCATTCTGAGTGGTGTGAAGTGGTATCTCATTGAGGTTTTGATTTGGATTTCCCTAACACCAAGCAATGTTGAGCACTTTTTCATGTGTCTGTTGGCCATTTGGATGTCTTCTTTGGAAAAATGTCTGTTCATGTCTTCTGCCCATTTCTTGATTAGATTCTTTGTTCTTTGGGTGTTGAGTTTGATGAGTTCTTTATAGATTTTGGATATTAGCCCTTTATCTGATATTCATTTGCAAATATCTTCTCCCATTCTGTTGGTTGTCTTTTGGTTTTGTTGACTGTCTCTTTTGCTGTGCAAAAGCTTTTTATCTTGATGAAGTCCCAATAGTTCATTTTTGCCCTTGCTTCCCTTGCCTTTGGTGATGTTTCTAGGAAAAAGTTGCTGCGGCTGAGGTCAAAGAGGTTGCTGCCTGTGTTCTTCTCTAGGATTTTGATGGACTCCTGTCTCACATTGAGGTCTTTCAACCATTTGGAGTCTATTTTTGTGTGTGGTGTAAGGAAATGGTCCAGTTTCATTCTTCTGCATGTGGCTGTCCAATTTTCCCAACACCATTTGTTGAAGAGGCTGTCTTTCTTCCATTGGACATTCTTTCCTACTTTGTCAAAGATTTGTTGACCATAGAGTTGAGGGTCCATTTCTGGGCTCTCTATTCTGTTCCATTGATCTATGTGTCTGTTTTTATGCCAGTACCATACTGTCTTGATGATGACAGCTTTGTAATAGAGCTTGAAGTCCAGAATTGTGATGCCACCAGCTTTGCTTTTCTTTTTCAACATTCCTCTGGCTATTTGGGGTCCTTTCTGGTTCCATACAAATTTTAGGATTATTTGTTCCATTTCTTTGAAAAAAGTGGGTGGTATTTTGATAGGGATTGCATTGAATGTGTAGATTGCTCTAGGTAGCATTGACATCTTCACAATATTTATTCTTCCAATCCATGAGCATGGAACGTTTTTCCATTTCTTTGTGTCTTCCTCAATTTCTTTCATGAGTATTTTATAGTTTTCTGAGTACAGATCCTTTGCCTCTTTGGTTAGATTTATTCCTAGGTATCTTATGGTTTTGGGTGCAATTGTAAATGGGATCGACTCCTTAATTTCTCTTTCTTCTGTCTTGTTGTTGGTGTATAGGAATGCCACTGATTTCTGTGCATTGATTTTATATCCTGCCACTTTACTGAATTCCTGTATGAGTTCTAGCAGTTTTGGGGTGGAGTCTTTTGGGTTTTCCACATAAAGTATCATATCATCTGCGAAGAGTGAGAATTTGACGTAGGAAGAAGTGACTCTTAAAATAACTTTAAGTCACTCCCCTTATTAAATTCTCAGTGATATCATCTGCATTTTACAGGTAAAGAAATAGTAAGATACTAATTTAGGAATGCTCTTGGGTGAACAGATAAGAAAATGGACTCTCAGATTCTGAATAGATTTTTTTTTTTACCAGGATTTTAAAAAGTAGAAAACAAAACCACTTTCAAAGTTTGGAGGAGGGTGGCTTTTTCCTATCTGGAATTTCTTAATAAATCTAACTGCATATTTTATTGTATTTTAAAAAATATTTATTTGAGAGAGAGAGAAAGCACACAAGTGGGAGGGGCAGAGGCAGAGGGAGAGAGAATCTCAAGCAGAGATCTCATAATCCTGAGATCATGACCTGAGCTGAGACCAAGAGTCAGACACCCAACCCACTGTGCCAGCCAGGTGCCCTTAACTATATATCTTAAAGATTATAAATATAAATATAATATAAATATTTTTTCTTACAAATGATCCTTTTGAAATTAAATGATCCAAAATGCAATGGATTATGTAACATCTAGGCATAATATTGTCCTCAAACACTAGTTTCCTTTTTGCAAAATGAGGAAAAAAGTGCACTCCATTCCAGACTCTACCTACTAACTTGGCATGAGAGGACTGGCCTTGGGAGCATTCAGGGGCGAGGTGTCTGGGGAAAATAATGTGGCCTCTCTACTTCTCATGTCTAATCTGGCCACAGAGCAGAATTTTGCTAAATCAAAATGCAGGGAAATCAGCTAATTGTTGGCATCTTGCCAGCTGTGGAGTATATTCACGAAGGAATTAGAGCTGGCAAATAAAGTCCTGCTGCTTATGTCCAGATCTATTTGTCTGAAAAGAATCATTCACACACACACGCGCACACACACACACACACACACACTATCCAAAGAGCAAACAACAACAGCAACATCAAAACTGAACAAGAAATATAAAAGCCACCCAATAGTCATTTCTCCTGCTTTTCCTTCAAAATATCAGTGTTTATTTAATAGACCTGCAGCCCCAGGATGGAAACAAACAGATCAATCACTAGGCTGTTCCATTGTGCCCATCATCCTGATGTCTGTTGATGGTATTTACCTGAGTTTGAAAGTCATGACATGGATACAGGTGCAGCTGATGTGGCATGACATTGGCGCTGTATAAAGGGCTGTGAGTGACAGAATGGAGGTAGAGTAAATTATGCCTGAGTGCTCCGGGTCGCCAGCCCACCTCCTAGCCCTCCTGCCACCCTCTACCTTAGCAGAGTCACCTCCTGGTCACAGCCACCATGTCTCATCATTGACTTCAATAGCAGTGGGCACTGGGCTTGCCTCCTGCTCTGCCTGTGGCTAAGACAGAGGAATATCTAATGGGCCCCTCTTTCTCGCTGGGGTGAGCTCCTTTTTGTGTCACTCCCTAGCATGGAGCTGTGCTTATTTCTCAGACAGGCTACAAGTTTCCAGGGAAAGAGTCTGCTTGTATCCAGAAGACCAAGACTGAGGCTTGAGATTTATGAGCTAAACACAGCTCTCACACAAAGTAGAAACTTAAGGACACTAAAGGCAGTGTGGGTCTTCAGCATTTGAAATACTGGTTTATGAATGGAGGAGAATTAACTATCTACCACTAGGAGCCACATCAAAGCATGTACTTTAGGTAGCTTAACTACATAAGCTAAATGAAATGTCACAAAATCCTTGAGCTTGTCCAGGTACGCTGGTGGGCTGGTTGCTTGAGTTGAAAGCTACACCCCGGGTACTTGGGCAGGGTCATCGTGGAGAATAGGCACAGTCAGCAAATTTGGTGATGAGCCAAGAGTCACCATCTTCCCAGGGTCTCAGAATTAAAGCTATGGTAGGAGAATCCTAGAATCCTAAAATTGTTGCAACTCAAACTCAATCTGGATCAGCATCATTTTTCTCATCTATAACATGGGCTGACTTTGATGTATGTAAAGGCTCACTAAGTAACTCACTAGGTTTTGTGAAACATGGTATAAGGTGGGTTGTGTGTACACAAGCAGGTGGGGTGGGGGTCTGAGCGGAGTTAGGTGTCCTGTAGGACCCCGAGAGGGGAACTGGAAATTTCAGCTGTGCTGCTGTGTGCATATTGTTAAGCTTGCCCAGCATCTGCCTTCGGGAAGACTCTTCTCGGGGATCAAAACTCTTAATAGTTTTTAAAGTAGCGTATGCATTCCTTCATTTAGTTATTCACTCAACCATTGATTCTTGCATTATTTAATTCAGTAATTCAACAGATATTTTATGTGTAAACAGTCTGTCAACCCTTCTCACTAGGATATGTGTAGGGCCCCCAGCTTAAGTTCTTTTGGAAGGTTTAGCTATCCTGTTCATTCATTTATTCATTTAATAATATTCTTACCCTCTGGAGCTTGCATCCTCCTCCACAGCTCTTTATTTTATTTTTTTTGACCATATGATTTCACTTATAGGTAGAATCTTTTTTTATTTTAGTTTATTATATTATGTTAGTCACCATACAATACATCATTAGTTTTTGATGTAGTGATCCACGATTCATTGTTTTCATATAACACTCAGTGCTCCATGCAGTACGTGCCCTCCTTAATACCCATCACTGGGCTAACCCATCCCCCACTCTCCTCCCCTCTAAAACCCTCAGTTTGTTTCTCAGAGTCCACAGTTCTTTAGAAGAACTCAAATTCTTTGCCCAGAATGTCTGGTGTACAGCTAGCTGGGATGATTCATGGCTGCTTAGGAGACACCTAAGCTAGAGCCCCCAGAAGGTTTGCCTCACAGGGTCCTCCAGAAGGATGGGTGTCTCTTTGCTATGGAGGAGATATGCTAGGGAAAAGGGTAATGATTTCTGACTTTAAAACCTCTCTGTAGATGTTGTGTAGGGCACAGCTTTATACCTGTGAAAGCATGAGGCAGGAGGAGCAGAGTTATTGTGTCTTTGAGTTAGTTTTGCCATTGTTAATTACCCATGCGTATTATCGTCCACCTCATGTTATCAACCCTAGCTAACTTCCCTGTTGTTTTCCTGTTACTCATTCTTTGAGCTTCAGCTCATGTACGCCTCTTCCAGGAAACTCCCTGATTATAGCAGATTGATTATATATGGCCCCTCTGAGCATCACCATCCCTTAGTATCTGTCTGCATATTTCATGGAGACTTCATAGCTCATAGAGGACTTATTGTCTCTCTCTGTCTAGACTCTGGTTCTCTTTGGAGAGCAAACATTAAGTGCTGTCCCTCTTGTTCTATTCTTGAACAGTGGACACGTTGTTCTGTGGGCACTGCTGACTTGATGATACTTCAGTGGGCCGGTAGGTAGTTGGATCACTCTGAGGTTACTTCACGGGGCTTTCTGTACAGGTACGAACTTAACCCCTGCAGCAGTGAGGCCCATCTTCTGCTGTTTCCATTTCACATGTTTCCTGTTAGTGGTGCCCTGAGGGCTCCTGCTGCATCTTCCCAGATTCTCCTGTTGGAACTTTGCATATGTCAGTTCTCCTGAAGACACCGCTCTGCTATGATGTCACAATTGCAACTTGATGAGAGCAATTTTCCTAAATGAAACAATCCTGGTGATTAGCTCTAGCTCTCTTCTGCCAGCCAGTACAGCTGGGATGGGTTGCAGTGTCTACACACTCACATATGCATGCACACACACAACCTGAGGGTCTGGTTTCCTGGGTGCTCTAGGACCCACCAGAGCTCCCTCTGTAAGCCCTCCCTCCCCTCCTGAGTTAACAGCAGTGTCCCAGATACATGCATAACAGGTTTCTAATTTATTTCTTTCAACAGCCCTTGGCAAACATTTCTTCCCCCCTTTCTCTTTTTATTGCTTGCCTTTACTTTATCTGCTAAATCCCTGCTTGTGGGTCTCCAGTTGCCTTTATAGCACCTGGCCTTGTTAATATCTCTGTGTTGTTGCAGTTGCTGCCCTTGGGGTCTTAATGAGGAACAGGTGGATATTATCAGGTCACTTTCAGGAAAGAGGATAGGAAGGGAACCTATTACCAACCAACACATTATGTAGGTTATCTCATTTAAAACCATCCTTGTGCAGTAAATATTATTTCCCTGACTTTATGATGAGAAAAACTATCCCCAGGAAAGTCCCCAAATATCATTCTTTTGAAATTCCCTGTAAGAGTCAATCTCTCTTCTGTTCAAGTTCTTTCAATGGAGTCCTAGGATATAATACCGAATAAAGATCACATTCCTTAGCCTGGTATTCACAATCCCTCATATCCTGGCCCTCATCTACGTTTTCTGTCCCCTTCTTCGCTACTTAATATTCAGTCATAATCAAATTGAGTTTTTTTACTCTTCTGCATAAGTACCTGACTCTCCCCCACCTCTGTACCTTGGCTCCTGTGATTCTCCCCTTTACAGTGCTCTCCTCAAACTGTTTTTTTCTCACATATAAGATTATGCTTAACTTTGAAGAAGCAGCTCAAAAATCACAGGCTCCACACGAACTGACCAGACGTCCCCAGTTGGAAGTAATCGTCCCCCACTCCACCAACCATGGCGCCTAAGCTGGATCTCTCCCGTGGTCCTCCTTATCATCGGCCTATCTGAAGCTGTGATCTCTTTGAAGGTGAGAATCACCTCTGGCTTTAATTTAGCATCTCGCACTATGACCAAGGCAGTGCTTTTCTCAGAGTTGATGCTTTAAAAAAAATAGCCATTGAATTGATGATTTGGGGAAAGTCACTTCATCTTCTTCTAACTACCATCTCCACCTATGGTTAATAACTAGTACTAATTAAGATACTTCTGCCGAAAACTTACAAAAATCAGTGCTAAATGATTAGCTTCTGAAAATTTTGCTTAATGAGGTTAGTTCTTTCATACTTCCTAAATAGTTTATCTTCAGTGACTATCTTTGTATTTGCTTAAGTGGATATGGGTCTCCTTGAATGTAAATCTGAAGTTTCACAATAGTGAAAAATTCTTTCCCTCAGAAAAGGACATATGCAAATCAGGTTTAAAGTAGGCTAATCCCTTTATCCATAGACAATTGATTATGCAAAAATGTACACATGAAATATGAGATATGCTTACTGGAGAACTTGCTTAGTGTTAACTTACCTCTCTTGACCTCCATTTAACAATTCATTTAATCAACAAACATTTATATGTGTAGTCCTATATCTTTCCTACGTTTTAGACCTGTATATTCGGTTAACAACCCAACAACTCTGTGTGGATGACCCACAGCCCTCTGGAACCCAGGAAACCTAAAATTGAATTTATAACCTATACCCCTGTCCAGCCCCCAAGCCAAGTCACATATGACCTGTTCCTTCCACTCTGTCTGGATCAGATAGCAATGCCCACCCATCTCCTTAATGAATCTGGTAATTATCCTCTATATTTCTTCCTCCCTCTTTTTCCTCACTCCTGCCAAACCAATTATTTAGTACTATTGATTATCCTGCAGAAGTACCTGTAATATATTGCTCTTTTTCTTTACCTCCCCAGCTACCGAGTGCAGCTTTTTTGAAAAAAACAAAAATCCAAACAAAACAAAATGGCAACCGGCCAATACGTTAACAATAAACTTAAGTTATTAAGTGTCTATGATGTCCTGACAACATACCAGGTTCTTTATGGATGTTATCTCATTTATCACTCACAAAAACCCCTTGAAAGGAAGTCATTTCAAACAAATTTCTTCTTAGGAGATTAAGACTTACAAACTTGGGTTGCCTAGTAGTTCACGACTGGTAGGTGGCAAAATGGGATTTAAAGTGAGTCTCTGAGACTCTGAAGCCTAATCTCTTTTGCTGTGCTATATTGCCTCTCAGAGAAGAAAATGATAGTTTTGGTTAAGAACATTCATCAGTTCAGCAGGTCTATTGAGCATGCATATGTGCTGATATGTGCTGGGCTTTGTATTAGGCTGATGACACGGTGATAGATACAGTCCTAGATGGACTCTCAGGGCCATCAACACTGGCCAGGCTGTGCTACCAGAACAGACATCTGAAATGTCTTGGTCACTTCAAGAACATCTGTTGTCCTGCTCACTATCACCACTTGCCTACTGATAGGTGGCTCAGGGCTCTGCTCTGTGTCCTTCCATTCCTCACCCCAGGGCCCAGGATGATGGAGCAGCTACTTTCTAGAACATTGCTAGTTACCTTTCCAGTGGGTAAATAGAGTTTGGTGGAGCAAGTGCTACTCTTAAAGCTTCTAACCATGAGTGTTGTCATCTGGTCAGGAGCACATTCTTCACTGGCCAAAGAGAGCCACAAGGAGGAAAGCAGGAAGGTATAGGGAAGGCAGTAAATATTGTTGAACAGGAACATAGTTTACCACTGGTAGAAAACACATAAATATGTAAAGGCAGTCATCCATATACTACTGGGAGAGGAAGGTTTAGTCTCCTTTCCCTTCATTAGAAATGTCCTGAGAAGGGCGCCTGGGTGGCTCAGTTGTTAAGCATCTGCCTTCGGCTCAGGTCATGATCCCAGGGTTCTGGGATCGAGCCCCGCATCAGGCTCCCTGCTTGGTGGGAAGTCTGCTTCTCCCTCTCCCACTCCCCCTGCTTGTGTTCCTGCTCTCACTATTTCTCTCTCTCTCTCTGTCAAATAAATAAATAAAAATCTTAAAAAAAAAAGAAATGTCTTGAAAAATGAAAACTTGCTAAAATGCCTGATCATTATTCAAGGCACTAAATCCTGCTGCCCCAAGGTAGTGAGACAGGGATAGAGCTTCTCCTTAGGAAAGAACTAGCTTGTGCCCCTCTCACTATATCCTGCCATATTTGATAGAAGTGGCAAACCAAGGTAGCTCCTTCTTTGGTGCCCAGCCATCCCTTTTTCTCCTTGGTCTGGTCTTCATGTGGTCACTAAGATGATGCTAGGAGGCCTAGTTTAGACTTCACAGAGGTGGGGGAGGGGGCTAGCAGGCTTGAGCCAAACCCACTTCTCTAACCCACTCTTGAGGGGAGCTCAGCACTGGACAGTGAACTCTGAGTTCAGTGCTGGGACACTCTCTGAGCTAAGAGCAGAATAGTACTTTGTTAGCCATATAGCTACAGTTCCTTGAGACTCTCTTTGTCAAATTACCATTGAGGAGAAGCCCTGATTAGTAGGATTCATTTTTTTTTTCTTTTTGGAACTCTTGCCTTAATATCATCCAATTCCCATCAGTATTCATAAGCTGTGCCGATGGAAGCATACACACATTTTATGGATCACAGAGGAAAACAAAATGACCAACATATTCTGCAGGTATATAAGGAAGGGAAGGATAAGTTGCCTAGGTCCTGAAGAGTGTGAGGAAGGAGCAGGGCAGAAGGAGCAGCAAATATACAAGAGTCAAAAAAGAGCATAGTATACTAGGCGAATAACATGTGAAGGTACTGGATTCAGAGCAAAGGCTTTTTGGTGGGATTTGTCAAAAACAGAAGATGGAAAAACCAGATTATTAAAGGTGCTAGATGATAAAAATCTTAAACTTCTTTTTTTTTTTCATTTCAAAATCTCTAGTACTTATTATGCTGCCTAGGACAGAATATTCAGGGAATGAATTAGTGAATGGAAGAATAACAAGTATCATGTGCATAGGTTATTCATGCAGGCATGAGATCAATATATCTCTACATGATAGATTACTATTGTTATGCCCATAGTAAAGATGGGATAACTGAGGCTTAGCAATATTAAGTGTTTGATGTATCATGCATCTATTAAGATGCCTTTGGCTGCAAGTAAAGGTGTATTTGTGAGATAATAAAAAATACGTATATTGGTCTCTGCTACAGTTCCTGGTACAGAGCTCCAAGAACCCTGGTAATTTCCTAAGTGATAAGAATACCAGGGGCATCTTGTGTTGTAATATTTGGTCTTGGACCCTGTTTCCTGACACGGAGTTTCTGAATCCCTTGGAATTTCTGTGGTGATAGCAGTGCCTTTTGTTCTAATGAGATGACTCTTTCTGGGCTCCCATCTCAGGACTGCTCACCAGAAAGACCAAACCATGTTAGAAGCTTAGAATTTTCAGCCCTCCCTGCCCTTGTCCAGAGAAGGGAGAAGGGCTAGAAATGGAGTTCGTAATTAATCATGCCAAGTGAGGAATCCTCCATAAAATCCCAATAGTAGGGGATTTGGAGAGATTTCAGGTTGAAGTGTTTTTGTGCGTTCCATGAGCCACTCTAGCAAATCAGTCAAACCCAAGGAGGGGTTGTTTTAACCTCTGACCACAGTCAGGGAATAACCAGGGCTTGAACAGGTATCTGAAAGGGGGTGCAGTCTTGTGGGACTGAGTCCTTAACGTGTAGGCTCCAACACTGTTTCCAGGTAAATAGTGTCAGAATAGTGCCAGATGCACTTGTCTAAAAATGTTTTAAATAATGATAAAAGAATGACATGCTTATTATTTCTTATAAAAAGAATTATGGTGGTAATTCCTTTCAGGGTTAATTTTTCAGCTCCCAGGACCTTTCTACTCTTCTATTCTTGACCCTTGCATTTTTCTCCCTGTGGTTACAAAATGACTGCCACAGTTCCAGACATCATATGAACCATGATGATGTCAGCTGACAAAGAGGGAACCATGATGATGTTTGCATGTCCTTATTAGGAAAGAAATCCTTCTTAGCTAACTATCTTTAGAAAAATATCTCATCAGGCTTTTTGATGTGGCCATGAGGGCATGATCTATTTGTAAATAGCAAAACACAGAGTGTTACATTGCTCTGTTTATGGTGCTAGGTAAAATCTGGGGTTGGTGTAAGCAGAGAAGTGAGAGAGAGAGAGGGAAAAGAGATTAAAACAAAAAGGACAGTGAGTTGAGTGACATTACTGGGGATCTGGGAGGCTGAAGGAAGTTTTTGAGAATTTAAAATTTTTTTAGTTTTAAAACTTAATGTCTTTGAATTCCTGTGGTCTATATTCCCTCCATTTTCCTGATTCCTCTCTAAAGACTGAAGCATATATAAATTCCACTTGTTTGTTTTGGAGAGAAAATCAAGAAAAGGGACCTCATTCCCTGACTTCAGTTGGTTTAAAGCTCTGAATTTAGAATAATTCTGGGAAGATTTAGGGTTCAGTCGTTACAGAAACTGGAAGATGATGCACTGAGAATCATCAGAAATCTTGAGGAAGACTTTGGAACTTCCATAGACGATGAGATAGAGCCTTGGAATTGTTTTATTTAATTTTCAGAAGACAGGAAGGCCTCAGATGACATGTGGGTCCTATACAAAATGTTGCATTAAGTATTCCTAAATGTCAGTCTTTGCCCATATTTCTGATAATTCCCTATGTATAAATTCCCATAAGAGCAATTACTGGTCCAGAGATTGTGCCCATATATAGCCCTTGAAATGCATTGCCATTTGCTGTGACAGAGCTCACTTACCCCACCCCCTTGCCAACACTGGAAGGTATTGTGATGTTTCAGAAACTTTGAAGGGTTTAAATGCTTGGCCACTGATCCTGAGAAAGTGTCCATGTTTTCTTCTGGAAATCCCTGTCCACCTGTAGCCTCAGCCAGGGTTTTTTTTTTTTTTTTTTTTAAAGATTTTATTTATTTATTTGACAGAGAGAGAGATAGCGAGAGCAGGAACACAAGCAGGGGGAATGGGAGAGGGAGAAGCAGGCTTCCTGCCAAGCAGGGAGCCTGATGTGGGACTCGATCCCAGGACCCTGGGATCATGACCCGAGCCGAAGGCAGACACTTAACGACTGAGCCACCCAGGCGCCCGTCAGCCAGGGTTTTTGATTGTATCCCCGATCTAGAAGGGGCAGAAAATGTCTGAAGGAACATGGGACAAATGAAGGATCCAGTATAGTTCGTGTCTAAGGAGGATGAGAATGGTAAATGGCCCAGTCTTAAACGAAACTATGAGAAATTGAATTTCTGAGAAGGATCTTTAAGGCTGAGATAGACCTCTTAGCCCCAAACTTGAGGTTAGGTGCTGTCTCTAAATTCTAATTCCCTTTCTATTCCCTACCCCATACCACTTCTAGTACCTGCAAGCACACACACATACTGCAGTCCTGTGCCACTTTCTGAGGTTGCAAAGCTATTGCTTTGCCCTGAAAATGCAGATTGCATGGTAAGATTTCATCGGAGCTCATTCCTCCCAAGTAGCTTTGAAGGTAGGACCCAGAATGCCAAGGGGTTGGGTGAAGCACTCCTTTTGCACTGACTAGCACTCTTCCTTTTTAGAAGGAATTCATTTTTGCCTTTGGCCACCTGGATTAGAGACAGATCTATTCACAGGAAGCAGAACCCAGCACAGCACTAGAGGCCTGGGCTATATTTTTGCTCCGGGGGAGAAACCTAATGAGGGATAACACTAGGAAAAATTAACTGATTAGGTGGTATTTTATTTCTTTTCTACATCTGTTGTTGTATGAGGGCTGTGTGCATCTGGGGGATGGAGCAGGGAATGAGAAGTGCTGCTGGGCGCCAGATAGCTGGAGGTCCTTCTGCACAGAATTTCCATGTTCCTGTGAGGCAGTCTCCAGAGGAAATTCACCAGGCTTCAAAACCCAGTTTGCCTAAGTTCACTTAAGTATATATGCTGGTGAAGTTTGGCAATTATTCATCTTAGGATATGCCACTTCTGATATGTTGTCCTGGTTATAATCACCATCTTCTCCATTCCTCTTAGAATCCTAGAAGCCCAGGGGTGCCTGGGTGGCTCAGTTGCTAAGCGTCTGCCTTCAGCTCAGGTCATGATCCCAGGGTCCTGGGATCGAGCCCCTCATCAGGCTCCCTGCTCATTGGGAAGCCTGCTTCTCCCTCTCCCACTCCCCCTGCTTGTGTTCCCTCTCTCACAGTGTCTCTCTCTGTCAAATAAATAAATAAAATATTTAAAAAAATAAAAATTAAATAAAAGAATCCTAGAAGCCCAGAGTGAATTTACAAACAACTGGCACTTCTGTTTCTCAGGGCTATGAAGTAGTGTGAGGGTGGGAACCTTCTGTCCATTCATCTACGCAATCCTAGTGTTCTTAAAAGGCACCAGACGTATTCTCCCTGTATTTCCCAGACCAATGGGTGAATGCATGCACAGAGGAATAGTGTAATATCATTATTCAGGAAGGCGCCTCTTTTGTTTCATTTGATTTTAATTATTTTCCTTTTCAAGTCCAGACCCCCCTCCCCTTCTTGCATAGGCACTTTCTCCAGTATATGTAATGTAAGTCCTCCCAATTCAGCTTCCACAGTGATTTATATATATAGCCTTAAAAAACCTTTTGTTATGTACATTTAATTCATAGAAATAACATTGATTAAATTCCTCTTTTTACTTACTACTCTCCTGTTATTCTATGCAAAACTAGTTGATGATTTCTGACTATTGCCGAGTATTTCACCGTGGGCTCATACCACGTTTCATGTAACTGTTCTCTGGCTGTGGATATCTGGGTTGCCCCCAACTTCCTGTTGTCACAAATAATGTGGCCATCCTCATAAATGTCTTCTTGGGGACCTATGAGAGGGCTACCCTGGGATATCCACTCAGAGATGGCATGACTGGGGGGCCGTGGTCTTTGCATATGTTTAATTTCACTAAGTTTTTCTAGATTCTTTCCAGAAGGCACCAGCAGTGCATGAATATTTCTATTTACAACATTTAGTTTTTCCTACTTACCAAGTTTTGCTTTGCAAAGTGATACTCACTGATAACTACTGGGTATGAGCATCTATTATTAGCCCTTGGATCCACTCTGAGTTGCCTATTCTTATCCTTTGTCTATATTGTATTGGGTTTGTTATCTTTTCTAGATGATTTACAGAAATTCTTCATGTATCTAAATAGTAATTCCTTATTAATATCTTCTTCCAGGCTTTTCTTATTATTGACTTTGCAGAGTGACATTTGAGGTACAGGAATCTTTTTCTGTTTAGATTTTCCCCTCATGGTTTATGTATTTTGAGTTTTGTTTAACAAAGCCTTTCTCGCTATAAGGTAAATACCTGTCCAATCTTATATAAATATATGTTCTACTATATTTCCTCTGTTAACTTAATACTGTTGCCTTTCACAATTTTTTTTTAATCCACATATATGTCTGAACTTGGTATATGACAGACCCTGCATCACAGACCAGTAGAAGAATGAATAGATCATTTAGTAAAGTTTTGAGAAGAATTCGTTCTTTTTTATAAGAAAATAAACTCCAAGCAGATTTAAGACCCGTCTTCCTTTCAGTGTATAGTCTATCTTCAACGTTGGTTGTTCCATTTGTTGTCCTTTTTTTATAGTGTACCTTGTCTTCAGATTCCTCACTTTTCTCTCTGAGCTCACCTTGTATACCTTAGGACCACCAGCTGCCTTGCCTAGTAATGCTATCAGGATGGAGGAGCAAATCTTAGGTCCTAGATTGTTCCTCTTGGTGCATTTAGGAAGATGTGGAGGCGCTGGTGTTGATTTTTATGCTTAATTGTCCCTTGTCCTCTTTCCCAGATGATTTCTCCATGCTCCCTATTCCAGAGCATCCCCAGCCTGCTGTGGTAATGTGTAGGCTGGTTGGGGCGATATGAACAGCTACATTCCTGTGTTACACCTTGTGTTTAAACAAGCCAGAAAATGATATGCTGGGGCCATACTGGGACTCAGAGTGGTAGACCAGCTCTTTCCTAATTGAGTCCTGGCCTGTCCCACTTTAGGCCAGTGCCCAAATTCAAATATTAATCTTCTGTCTCTCCAGAAACTTCACACACACCTCACTTAGTTTTTAAGTAACCCCCCCCCTTAAATATACAAACTTCTTTTTTTTTTTTTTCTGGTGTCTTCCTAGTTGGTTGGGGAGGGTGCCAGCAGCCTGTATTTGTTGGCTGCCATGTGGAGAGCTGGATGCCTGTCAGAAACTCTCTCACTGGGCATCTGGTATTGGAGATTTGTGCATGTCAAGCATAACTGTACAATGCTTTATGAGCTTTTACTGTATTTGTTTTGTTTAGATTGCATTTGTCATCTTTTAAGTTAAAAAAAACTTCTAATATTTAGTCTTACTTGTTGGACACATAATTATAACAACAGGTCTGTTGAAAGTAATAATGTCAAACTGAAGAATAATCTCCATGAAATTCTGTGTACTCCTAATTAATCATTAATTTGGTCATCCAATATCTTTGTAAGAACAGTAGGTTCTCTGTCTTATTTTAAAATGTGGAAACCAGGGTAAAGCTGCAAGTCACATACTCAAAACCAGAAGAGGTATTGGTGTCCCTTCCTGAGACATAACTGTGGAGGTCTCTGTTAAAAGCCTTGTATTTCAATAATATGGCACGGGGTCTCCTGCCTAAGTCCCGCAGCCATCCTCGCTCTATTTTTCAGGCCAATGGAAGCTGTATTCAACATTTAGCTTTCAGTAGGAAGGAACAGCCTATTGCCCATAACATCCCCACTTAAAGGTAAGATATGTGGGAAAAGAGCCTAGGAATGAAAACCCAGAGACATGGCTTCTAGACATGGAAGTCACTTCTACCCTGTGACCACCTGAATGCATGATTTTAGGCTAGGGTCCTATCTTCTCTGGGCCTTACATTTCTGATCTGTAAATGAGGAAGCTGACTTGAAGCATGTCCCTTGTCACTCATTTCTAAAGAATTTGGGGTTTTTGATTGGGGGTGGGGGTTCAAGCAGTCCCTGTCGTCCATCCAGAAGAACTGAGTTTACTTCCCTTTCAGACCAGAAAGTCTCAGCATCAAAGGCTTGGAAGGACCCTTAGAGACAATCCAGGCAGATGCTAAGGCTGGGATTCCTTTTGCAATGGTGTGAGCCTAGCATGCCTTAGGAGCAGACATCTTTTCCAGTATATTCCTAGGTTTCTCCAGGTGTTCCCTGTCTTCAGTAAACCTGCCCCAGTTGCTTTGCCTCTCTTCTGTCCTGCCTTCTCCCTTTGTAGCCACCATATAGTTTCCAGAGGCTGCTTTTGCAAATGTGCAGCCTGGCACGGGGCCATGCCCACAGAAGGTGCTTATGGAATATCGGGTTGCATTGTGCTCATCGATCCCATTTTTACAGCTTTGATCTACTATTATCAACTCTATCAACACCTGGGCCAGTTTTCATCCTGAAAATCCAGGCAGATGTTAACCTTTTAAAGGCCCCCAGTTGTGGAAAGAGCTTGAATGGGATAGGAGGAGACTGGATGATATCCAACACTAGATGGAAGGATGCAAAGAGCAGCAGAAATGAGCAGAAAGCCTGCCCCAGCCGGAGAGCCTCTGATGCTGGTGACCAGCGGGGAATAAGTGGAGATCTCAGCATCCCAGCTTTTTGGGTTCTGGCTGAGCCCCTCCTGGGGCCCAGGTTACTGCTCCCTGTCTGGAGGCGGCAGAGAGGTAGAGGAGATCTTTAAAACCGCGCAGCAGATGGCCACTCCATAGGAGTATCCATTTTGACAAAATAAACTGTGGATTTGTCTGAAGAACTCAGGCAGCAGGGATTGTGGCCTCCTCCCTGGTCTCATGCTTGAAGACTTTTTCTCCCCGTAATGAGAGTGCAGAGCGAGCAGGCCTTTCCCCGACAGCGCTGGCCGCGGGACAATGTGTGCCCGGGATGGATTTTTCTTCATTGATTCTAATCTTCTTCCTGACTGTCTGTCTTGGCTGCTTTGACATATTGAACACTGAATAGTCCCTGAGTAATTCTTGAACATTTGGGGATCGTTTTTATTTTTACAAGACAGTAGAATCCAATGGAGTGATTTATACATGTACTAGAAGAAAATGAAGAAAAAAATAACAAAGTGGTTTCATTTTGGGAATAAACACGGGCTCAGTGATGATTAAAAACCACACCAAGCAAAAGGTCCACACCCAATTTTCAATAATTTCATGATTTTGTAAGGATGCACGGAATTATGTAGAGATGAACAGTAACGGATAGAAGGCTTTCACAGCTGTGGCTTCAGCCATGATTGATGAGAAAATGCTACTGGAGGGAGAAAAGGAAAATGAATATTTATTAATGGAATAAAGTGTCGGGGGCTTAAGATCTAAGGAGATCCATCATTTCATATTCAAGGTTGGATGCATTCAAAACAGAAGGTTCAATACAACGGCCCCATAGCTGAGCCATAGACCAGAAAAATTCACAGGCACTGCCGTCATTCGGACCATGGGGGACTTTCTGGAGATGTTATTCCCATTTCAGCCCCCATTAACATCACCTGAACAGGGCAACATTACATGAGTTATCACTCCAAGAATGCCCTGACAACAATTGCCTTCACATTTTAGAACACCCAGAGCTATGTGGTCTGGTCATTCACCCAGAAATCAATATATCATGTCTGCATACTTTCTCTGTATATGGTAGTCATGGTCTCTGTGCTGGCAGCTTAGAAATTATTAGTAAGATTGTTTTCCTACCATGACTTCATGAGTTCTTCCTTGCACCTTTATAAAGGCAATATTTAGGCAACCAATAGCATCTCTTCAAATCTCCTTGCATATTTTCTCCCTGTAGAACCCTTAACCTGTGCTTATTCTCTTTAGGTTGGCCAATTAGTTAAAAAAAAAAAAAAAAAAAAGGCTGTTCCCTTTTGGTGAAATGTTACTCACCTGACCTTAACATCTTAAAAAAAAACAGTATCGGAAATCCAAGGAAGGCATTGTGGATCTCTTTGGTGATGGTATTATTTCTCCATGTAAGCAGCTTGTGCAGACAATTAACAATAGTGATATTGTGGCTTGTTTTGACAGGAAAGGAGAAATTGACTGATGGCATTTAACTGCCTTAATTTAACTTAAGGTGTTGGAAGTTTCAGTGTGTAGATTTCAGCAAGTGATAGTATCCCCCAACTATATCACCCCTACCCCCATAACCATATGCACACAATGTCCTCAGCTCCCTAGACTTCCCTTGGGACCTATATTACTTTATTATAGAATATGGCAGTGGTGGCTTATTGGTCCTATAAATCCACCTACACTAAGCTTTTGAAATCACTGTCCTGATAGTCTGAGTCTTTAGACTGTCACACTCATGTTATTCTTAGATATTACTTCTAGGTGGCAAATCTTGGACTGCAGGAGCTGGCTATTACTGGTTCGTTGTATATGTTATACCAGAAGAAGAGTTGCTATTAGATAGTGTTTTTCAATTTATTCTAAACCATTGATTCTAGCAGATCCTTAGCCATAGATGTGAATGAGTTACCTCTGTTGGCCATCTTTGGGAGAAGGCCAAGAGATTATAAATTGTATTGTTATTTCTTCTAGGTCATGTACACTTCTCATCTCCCAAGACAGGGAAGTTTAGTCTATAGGAAAGGGCTAGACCAGAAGTAGGTTCCCAACAAATATGTAACGGGTTAACTTATTAGTACTGTTTGTTATTTGGACAAAAAACAATATTGGAGTTCTATTCTGTCTGGAAAAAAAGATTCACATCCACTGATAATTATGCAGCAATGGCCAGAAGGTATGTGTTCAGGGAGGCTGCATATCTCAAAAGATATAGTTGAAAAAGCCTCCAAGTTAGAAAAAACATCTCTTCAGAGAGTTGTTTTGAATGGCTACAAATAGGGTATTGGGCAAGTGAGCAAGAATGTTGAGCAATGAAGCTAGAAAAGAGTTAATTAGGGGAAAGACCCAGAATATTCTGTAGTTTCTGGCTAAAGACTTTCAATTGTGTCCTATAAGCAATGAAGCATTAAGGATCTATGAGACCAAATTAAACAAACAATGCTTGGAAGGTGGCAATAGTGGACGAAGAAAAAATGGTAGAAGATTATTTCCATAAGCTAAGACAGTAGACATATTGTTATGGACTTAGTTGTGTCTCCTCAAAATTCTTGTGTTGAAGCCCTACTCCAAGTACCTCAGAATGTGTATTTGGAGATACGGTCTTTAAATAAGTACTTAAGTTAAATGAGATTGTTAGGATAGGTTCCAATTCAATCTGACTGATGTCTTTATAAGAAGAAGAGGTTAGGACATGAGATATATACCGGGCATGGGCATGCCCTGAGGAAAGACCATGTGAGGACACAATGAGAAGGTAGCTGTCTGCAAGTCAAGGAGGGAGACCTCAGGAGAAACCAAAGCTACTGACACCTTGATCTTGGACTTCCAACCTCCAAAATTGTGAGAAAATAAAATTCCATTGTTTAAGCTACCTAGTCTGTGGTATTTTGTTACGGCAGCTATATTAGTCCGAGTTCTCCACAGAAGCAGAACCAACAAGATATATCTGTCTGTCTCTTTGTTTATTTACCTATCTACTTATTT
Source organism: Mirounga leonina (assembly GCF_011800145.1). Lineage (NCBI taxonomy): Eukaryota > Metazoa > Chordata > Mammalia > Carnivora > Phocidae > Mirounga > Mirounga leonina. The sequence goes on along the minus strand of NW_023270305.1, from coordinate 10,739,431 downwards.
ATTTTAAGGAATTGGCTCATATAATTGTGGAGGCTAAGAAGTCCTTATAGCTGGCAAGCTAGAGACCCAGGAGAGCCAATGGTGTGATTCCAATTTGAGTCCAAAGGCCTAAGAACTAGGAGAGCAGATGGTGTAAGTTCTGGTTCAAAAGCCAGCATGCTTCAGACCCAAGAAGAGCCAGTGTTTCAGTTCAGGTTCAAAGACAGGAAGACCAATGTCTCACCTCAACCAGTTAGGCAGGAGGAGTTCCATCTTATTTGAGAAAGGGTCACCCTTTCTGTTCTATATAGGCCTTGAACTGATTGGGTAAGGGCCACTCACATTGGGGAGGACAATCCATTTTACTCAGTCTACTGATTCAAATGTTAATCTCATCCAAAAACACCCTTAGGGACACACCCAAAATATGTTTGATCAAATATCTGGGCACCCCATGGCAGAGTCAAGTTGACACATAAAATTAAATATCACAGCAGCCCCATCAAACTAATACATGTAGCCATAGTGAAGAGAACATGTGAGAAGAGAAAAATATTCTAAATGAAATCATAAGGACTTGGTGACTGATCAGATGTGAGGAGTAAAGAAGAGTAATGAGTCAGTAATATCTTCAGTATTCCTATCCCAGATGATGGAGTGGGTGATGTGCAGGGGAAACACAACACAATACACACCCACACACCACCCCCACATACACCAACCTCTATTAGATATGCATAAAGTTAAGGGGTAAATTGAACTTTAATCACTTATCCAGAGTTCACCATTCTTCATAGCTGTTTGGAGCAAAGCTGTTTATAAGTAAGAATCCATGCAAATTAATAATAAAGGTAAAGGTGGTATTAAATTCATAAGAGAGACCTTGAGATTTTTAATCGGAACCTTTGAACTCATTTTGCATGGATATCTGTTGTTGTTGTTGTATTTTCCCCCCAAGCCCACATCTAATGGGAAGCACTGCATTTGTTAGTGAGGAATGTGAATATATGTATCTGTGTGTCGCATGCAGGAGAGAGTCCTCATCAGGTGGATTAACCATCTGTAGAAATGATTGCTAAAGCCCAGTTTTGAGAAGAGAGAGCAAATCTATAGGAAATGGTATATATAAAGATAAAAACACAAAAATTTGAGGCCATTTTGACAAGGCATAAGTAGATACACACTCTGGTCCTGAGGTCATTGGTAACTGAGTCATCAGTAAAAGGTTGTATATGGAGGTCTGATCTACTACCTAATTACGCAAAGAAATAATTGGTAGGTTTTATAAATAATCAAAATACAAATGAATTTTGCATTAAAAGTAGGATGTGATGTTATAGCCATTGGCAGGGGAGTGAAAATGTTGGCTGGAGTTCCCTCGTGATTGGACAAAAAGTCCAGAGTGGGGGCAGTGGGTTAGGGAGAGTTCTACCCATGGCTCATCCTGGGGCCCAGACTTCCTTCTGCTGCACCTGCCACATGAGGTACTAATCTACAGGATGTTTGCCCTGAATGGTGCTGCTACCATGGATTGTTTTTCTCTGCCACAAATTCCCAGCCCCAGCCTCATGGTCCTTTGACTGGTTTTTGACTGGAGGGATTTGATGAGCTTCAACAAACAGAAAAGTATGGGAGAAATAAAACACATCCTGTCTGTCCTAAGAGGCTTTGCCTTTCCTTGTTATTTCAAAAGCTACAACTTCACATTCAGTCCAATTGTTCTTCAGGTGGTCTCTTGGGTGGAAGGAATTGGTTGGCAAAAGGGTGGACACCTGTTTGTGGAGAGATTGGTGACTTAGTGTCCAGAGGCCATTGGCATTCTGCTGTGCAAGGGACTGCTCCCTCTTTGGTCTTTAATTTGTTAGTACAATTTCAAGTGAAAACTCACAAAGAATTGCATTACAAGCAATTTTTTTTTTTTGGTAGAACTCACATGTGATACAGGGAGGCTGGTTCTAGATCAGCTTCTGATTCAGTCTTTTATGAAATAAATTTATCCTTGATTAAAGGCCTATGTGTGTAGGGAGGAGGAGGGGGCACCTGGGGAGGGTAGGGGAGTGGAGATATAAATTCAGGGTAAGTCATTTGTACAGTTAATAGAAAGGGCACTAGTGATATTAGTAAGAACTAGCTCATTATCATACATATGTACATACATGAAAATACTTAGCACATGAGTGAGCTTGGGAGCAGATCCCATCCTGGTTGAACCTTTGGATGACTGAAGTCTGTTGACCTCGATCGCAGAGCTGTGAGGTGGAAGATGTGGCTAAGCCACACCTGGACTCCTGACCCGCAGACAATGTGAGATAATAAATGTGTGTTGTTTTAAGCTGCTAAGTTATGGGGTCATTTGTTACACAGCAACAGATAACAAATATACCACCTAAGATTTTCGATAAGCCTAACTTAACTGAGGGCTAAGTCAATTACAGCAAAGAGATTTCTGTTGATACAAGGATAGTCACCTTCAAACTATCCCTCCCCCATCTCCCACCCACACCACCCATCTGCCCGGGTGTGCACACAGCTCGTGATAGGTTGCTGGGCCAAGTCTGTGTACTTAGGATGAGGAAGCAAAGTGATGGTCAGAGTTTTTGTCTTCAAAGATTCCTTTGGTTATACATTAATCTTAAGGTTTTTTTGTTTGTTTGTTTTGGTAAGAAATTAGGCCCAATCATCCCTACAAATGACAATGAATCAGCGAAGCCATACTTACTAGCCCATTTGGAGATACCAGGTCAAATAAACCATTAATATGAATGAGCCCTACAATGATAGAAAAAATACAAGTTAAATCATGACAGCTCCTCTGCTTAAAGAACCTCCTTTGTTTGTTTGTTTGTTTGTTTTTGAGTATGAATGATGCTCTTCTTCCTTCTGAGGGGTGAAAAGACTGACATCCTACTCAATCTAGAAAACTTAGTCTAGAACAGTACTGTCCAATAGAAATATAATGCAGGCCACAAATGCTATCCCCATATGTAATATTAAATTTTCTGGTAGCTACATTAAAAAAGTAAAAAGCAGTTGAAATTAATATTAATAGTATATTTTACTTAACCCTACATATCCAGCATTTATCACTTCGGCCTGCAATCGATATAAAAAATCATTAATGAGATTGTTTACATTCTTATTTCCATACTAAATCTTCAAAATCCAGGGTGGATTTCTGTTGCACTTAGAGCACATCTTAATTCGCACTATGCATGTTATAAGTGCTCCTTACCCCATGTGGCTGATGGTTGCTGTCCTGGACCAGCCAGGTCTAGAATGTGTGCAGAGCAGTCCCTGCCTCTTGGGCTGCTTCGAGCCCACCTGCATGCCATTCTGCAGTGATCTAAGGAACTACTGTGTTCTTTCTGCCCCACAGCCTTCTTGCTCTGTGCCCTTTTCCTGTGTCAGCTCTTTGAAAGTTTTGACTTTCTCATCCTGTATAATTTGGCCACACTTGGGGATGATAATTCAACAGCAGCTTCTTGGGATGTTCCTCTTAAGCTCTCTTTTGAAACAGGAACCATAACAGGATATACATTATGGCAACATTCAGACTGTTCATCAATTATCCATTACATCTGCCATCTCCCTTCTGCTAATCGAGGTAACTATGTTATTACAAAAAAAAATCTTATTTTAATTATAATCCAGTCAGAAGATGCATCCATTAAGTAGCATGCTTTGGCATGTTCTAAGGATTTAATTTTTACCCAAATAGCAGAGCAAATGCTGCAGAGAGGAAAGGGTTTGTTCAGGTCTTCATGAATTCAGTCATTAAAAAAATACATACCGAGCACACGCTAGGTGGAGGCATGGTGTTTGGTAGGGGACACAAGTTATACAGACCGTGGCCCCAGCTCCCACGAAACTCACCCTGAAAGGGGAGAAGAACCTGGACAGAAGCCAGAGTGGCCGTGTGTTGCAAGGAGGGCTCTGAGTGGGGGTACTGGGGAGATGTCTCGGAGGAGGTGAAATTACACTAAGTATGGAACGCGTGGGTAGGATTTTGATGTGTCACCAGGGATGAGAAGGGAGAGGCAGGGAGATGATTTCAAACAGAGACTGGCATGATTCTGTGATGCAGGGAGGTAAAACCACATGTTGAAAATATGCACAAGGAGGCATCTTTTTCACAGGGGAAATGGAGAGGGGGTCCGAGGGCCCTGTGGTCAGTGAGTGTGCACAACTAGGTCCTGCTAGACTGTGGTATGATTTTTGTGCTGGCTAGGAGACTGTATTGCATTTCTGGGCTGGGTGGAGCCATGGAAGATTCTGAGCAGGGCTGTAAGAGGATCATAGCTGTGCTTCTGGGACAGACCTGACGTGTGTGCATTTGTGCACTGAAGTCTGGGGGATGGTGGGGGGAGGGCTGTGAACACTTTGTCTCTCATGGGAACCAAAAATATTAAAGTAATGGGTTTATGCATTTTTTGACCTTTAAAAAATGGTATTTTCTGCAAACTTCCTCCTCCCCACCTTACCCTTGTTAAATATTTCATCTCAACTGGAAAATACCCACAACAATGATTTTTTTTTATGGTTTTAGCCTTTCAGTAATAAACCAAAACAAACAGTGGGGAGCTTAAAAGGCCTTTCAGCTGAGAAAGATGAAAGCAGATGCCTCTGGTTTAGATTATTGTTAGAAAGTGCAAGAGTCCATTTCTTCTGGAAATCCTGTGAGGAGGAGAGAGCAGGAGGAAGGGCTGGTGCCATGACCACCCCATCCCTGAGATGACATTTTGATTGCTATGTTCTTACTTGCCCAGGGTTTATATGTATCTGAAGCACAGTCCTGCTTTCCCTCCCTGTAGCTAGAACCCACTTGTTTCTTGATGTGTAGGGAAAACCCCAGTGAGAAAGATGTAGAAATTGGAACCCATTTTTCGTAAAACTATTGAGAGAACAGAGATGCCTTTATGACTTAATGCCCTAGGTGTGACAACAAAGTTTCCTTTGGGCTGGAGGGATGCTTTCTTAATGCAGCTCTTTGCCTGGACCATTGACTTAAGATGCATCTTGTCTCTATGACCTTGAATTGCTCAGGGGTCTTGTTTTAGCAACAAGCAAACACAAACTCTTTGTCTGCTTTACACCATTACTTCCCATGAGCTTTGCTTCCTCCTTCCCTCCTAACCTAACATAGCCTGCCAATTCATTTGTTCAGCCAACATTTAATGAGAACTTAGTGCTAGAGCCCAAGGATTCAGAGATGAATAAAACATGGTCTTTCTTGGGTTTATGGGCAAGTACATAGGTGTTAAAATAACTCATGGCAGATACTACGATTGGCATAATATTTAAGGCTGTGTGGGCGCTCAGCCCAGCCTGCGACATCAGGGCTGTCTTCTCAGAAGAGAGGATGTCTTCTTCTCACTTAATGACCTAGGGGCTAATGTTCCTTCAAGACCCTCCACATTCAGCACATCTCCCCTGACCTGGTGTCTCCTTCTGAGCATTGTCACTTGCCCACCACATGCTTCTCATTGTTACATTTACTTTTTAGACTATTGCCTATCTCTTTTATTGGAACAAACAAAGTAATGAATTTATATATATTTTGACTTTTTAAAGAAGAATAATTTCAACAAACTCCATATCGCTCAAGTCTTTATTAAATATTCTGTCAACTGAAGAGCACCTGATAACACTTTGTGGGGGGTCATCAAGATTAGGATAGGTTAAATGAGCTGATTTTTTCATTTAAAAACCATATTTTAAGCACCTCTCTATCTTGTGATGTTTAAAATGTGAACAAAGCAAATCATAGTCCCCCTCTCATAAAGATTACATGGTAGTGGTAGCATACACCAGTAGATAAAGACCAAACCAAACCAAACCAAACCTGGGAGAAGCACTATGAAACAAAATAATGAAAAATAAAGCTTTGGGGAGGTGGGCCTATGATTTTATTCTCTCACACTGCACTCATTTTTGTCAGTGTCCACGTCGGTCACTTCCATGGCCCATAGGGAAGATTTGGTGCTGATGGGTGCAGGGTATGAACTTTTAGGAAGGGCTCTTTGGGGGTGGCTAGCGGTCACAGGCTTGGATCCACTCCAGGGAGTCTTGCTGAGTTGACATCAACTCTCAAGGATGTCCTGAAGCAGGCACCTCGGCATCCAGAGCCCCATGAGGGTCCCTGGGTAATAAGCCACACTTCCTCAGATCTTTGCTCCCTTTCCTGCAATGTGCTAGGATGTCTTCATGTTTCCCCCTTCACTTCCCTTGTAAATACAGCACCCCATGAGATGAGATTGGGCTCGTCAGAGACTCCAACCAAAAAAAAGTTAGCAAAGTCAGTTTTAATTTCTGACCATTTTCTAAAGAGATGTAAAGGAAAAGTACAAACTAACTGCCTTGAAAGAGGGCATATTAGGGGGCTGAGAGAGGGGGACTTAGTGCAGGATGCTAAAGCAATATTCAGCCATGCCCTTTGATGACCATAGCCTGGTTTCAAATGGATTTCTCCCCTTTTCCCTAAGTGAATGACAGAAAGGGCTGGGCAGGCATCTTTACGGTGAGGAAGGTTTGCCATTTGCTTGCTATAGTTGGTATTAAGGACCAGCAGAATAACTTAACCATTCTGAGGCAGTTTATAAGACTGCACATCTGGTGGGAGAAATTTTTTTCCAGTTTTGTTAAGATAAAATTGACAGATAGCATTGTATTAGTTTCAGGTGTATAACATAATTTGTTATTTGTATATATCGCAAAATGATCACCACAGTAAGTCTAGTTGACGTGATCACCATACATAGTTACAAATAATTTTTTCTTGTGGTGAGAACTTTTAAGATCTACTCTCTTAGCAACTTTCAAATATACAAAACAGTATTGTAAGCTGTATTCACCATGCTATACATTACATCCCCAGAACTTATTTATCTGATAGCTAGAAGTTTGTACATTTGACTATCTTCATCCATTTGAAGCTTATTTAAAATGAGTCCCAAAATGTCCCTCGTCCTCTTTGATAGAGCTCAAAAGCTTTAGCAGTAAGATGTGAAGCTTGAGGAAGTAGCAGGAATGAAAAGATGTCCCCCAGCAGAGGCTGTGAGAGAGCAAGTCATTGCTTGTGGGTTCTTGGGGCTGTTCTCAGAACCCCAGCCAGAGTCCTCCTGGACAAGGCCCAGATGGAGTGGCCTGACCAGCTGGCCCAGCAGGTAGCCTTTCTTGTGTGTTAGATGTGAGATGTGTGCAGTGAACCATCTGACAACCGACCAAGATGCTTTAATTGGTACCTGCTGTGTGCCTTGCCCATGCAAGATTACCACGGGGCGAAACCGTCCAACAGCATAGATGGGGACGCTACCTGCAATGCTGGTGATGCGGCCCAGACAGCTTGCTGGTGGCCGTGCACCAGCAGCTGGCCCTGCCCAGCGATCCTTACCCTTTGGTGTGAGATAAGCATTCCAGAGGTGCTTGGTAGGGCAGATTCCTGGATCCTGTGCTGGGAGATTCCAGTTTATTGGGTTTACGTTGGAATTTTTGGCAAGGACATTCTACTGTAGGAGACACAAGTTTGAGAAGACCTGCCCTCACGCAGCTCAGCCCAAGCCTTATCAGTTTTTTAATCTAGCAGGAACTTCATTTTTATTTATTTTTTATTTTTTATTTATTTATTTATTTATTTATTTATTTATTTATTTATTTATTTATTTATTTATTTTAAGATTTTATTTATTTATTTGAGAGAGAGAGAATGAGAGACAGAGAGCACGAGTGGGAAGAGGGCAGAGGGAGAAGCAGACCCCCTGCTGAGCAGGGAGCCCGATGCGGGACTCGATCCCGGGACTCCAGGATCATGACCTGAGCCGAAGGCAGTCGCTTAACCAACTGAGCCACCCAGGCGCCCCATTTTTATTTTTTAAGCCACTTTATTGAGATCTGATTGACATGTAGGAAGCTGTGCATATTTCCTGTATACAATGCCACGAGTTTGGGGATACGTGTGTACCTGTGAAACCATCACCATCATCAAGGCTGTAAACATATCCATCACCTCCCAGAGTTCCCATCTACCCCTATTGTTATTATTAATTATTATACTTATCACTTTGTGATAAGAACGTTTAACATAAGATCTACCCTCTTAGCAGATTTTCAGTATAGGGTACAGCACTGTTAGCTGTGGCGCTGTGCCGAATAGGCCATCACCAGAACTTACTCATCTTACACAATTGCAGCTTTGCTCCCTAACCACCACCTCCTCCTTTCCACCTCCTCCCGGCTTCTGGTAACCTCCATTCTACTCTCTCTGCTCCTATGAGTTGGATTATTTTAGATTCCACATGTAAGTGAGATCATGCAGTACTTGTCGTTCTGTGCCTGGCTTAAGTCACTTAGCATAATGCCTTCAGGTTCATCCATGTTGCTGCAAATGGCAGGGTTTTTTTCCTTTCCTAAGGCAGCCTAATCTTTGGTGGGAGTAAATGGTGCAGGGTCTCAGGGGTAGGGATAGTGTAGCCAGCTTTTTACAGAGCCTAGCTTTCCTCTGAGTCTGATGAGCTGATTCCAGCCCAATTCCCTCTTCCTCCGACCATGCCAAGGTGTAGCTCACAGTATTGGTAGAAGGAGGCCTCTGGAAGGTGTTCTCTCCCTCCCAATACAGAAAAGCAAAGGGTCACTCAAAGGAGAAAGGGACGTATTTATTGAAATACCACAGCTGTTATTACTGCTATTACTAATATTTAAAATTGTGATTGTTTATTGAGAACTACTGTGTATCATACACTCATCTAAATTCTTTGCCTCATTCCCTTATTTTATCCTGGAAACTGATCTTTGAGATCTAAACTATTATTATCCTCATTTTACAGATGGTGGAAACTAAGGGAGAAAAGTTTAAGTAACTTGTCTGGGGTCACACAACTGGTAAGAACAGTTCATGGCTCAGGAACCCCAGTGTGAAGGACCCCTACAGGGTGAACATGGTGATGGTGCGGGACTGGGGCAAGAGAATGGTTTCCACTTCTGGGCTTTTGTTTCCCTGCCCGTGAAATAAGGGTTTTGGACGATATGACCCCTAAGCAAGGCTGGCTTTGTGCATGTGTAACCTGTAGAGTCAAACAGGGCCCCAGCATCAGAAGGGTCGCAGGCTTGGTTCCATGATGTGCTGTTGCTGTCTTGAAATTGCTAATAATTTTTGAACAAGGAGCCCCTCCTTTTTCATTATTCATAGGACCCTGCAAAACAGGAGGCAGATTTTGTCTCCTAAGGGCTCTTCTTATTGTTACACTTTCTCAGCTTTTTTATAGATCCTTCACAATTCCCTGTGCATCAATGGCCATGGAACCACCATCTGCCATGGCACAGTGGGCTGACTTGGACCACATGGTAAGACGAGCTTCTGGGCTTGTGATGTGTGCCCACGGCATGTCTACAGATGCTGGTAGGCACCTCGTGGAGCAGAGCACGTGGAAGCTCTCGGTGGCTAAGGGTGGTATGCCATGTGCTACTGGCTCTTGAAAACAGCCACAGTGCCAGCCAGCCTGGGGCTTGTGAGCGGTATTGCTAAGTGGCCGATCTATAGTGTGTTAGCAATCCCTCCATGCAGAAGATGGAGGAGGACTCAGGGACAAGAGGTTAATGAATTCAGTTTTCCCTGAGAGGCTTTTCGGGTCTTTGCTGACCATCCCACACCCATTCTTTGGCAGTGGCCCCCAACCCCACTTACTCACCAGCAGCCCCGCCCCCATCATTTCTGAGTCCCAGGAGTTTGTCCCTGTGTGTGATGCCTGGAACAAGTTTTTCAAAATGCTGGTTTCTTCCTGACAATATCTAGTGTTAACTATACACACAGTGCACAAACTTCATTACACTTGCTGCCTGAAAGTTTTGGCTCAGGAACAAAGGAAGGAAATGTTTATCGAGTGCTTATCATGTGACCTTCTTATTTTCTTCCCCCAGCTCTTCCTCTGCGTCAAGTCCTAGTCCCGCTTACCTTCTAAGAAAAAAAAAATTAAAAGAGTGCTTAGCCGGGTTAATGACTTAGATTCCTATCAGCACTGAAACAAAAAATTCAGACACAGACAATCCATCCAAAGCGCAGCATAAAAGGTTCATTCTTCACACCTTGATGCATATACGCAGAACAAAGATAAGCCATGGGGGAAGCGTCTGTGTGTGCCTGTGTGTGTGTAGGAGGTGTGTCTGTATGTGAATGGGGTGTGTGTGTACGTGCATGTGTGTGTGCATGTGTGTGTGTGAGTGTGGGGTATGTGTGTGCATTCATGTGTGCATATGTATGTGTGAATGTGGGGTGTGTGTGCTTCTGTGTGTGTGTGTGTGTGTGTACATATGTATGTGTGTGGACTGGGAATGCAGAAAAAAGTAGGACCAGTTCTCTTACTCTAAATGGGGCATCTTCCCACTCCATACTCCTTCTCCCCTTCCAACTTCTAGATCTTTTACAAATTACATTTGAACAGTTCTCCTCAACAAAGCCTTGCCACTGCTTTCTTCTAGACACCTGCCCTTACCACAGCCCAGGTCTGGGTCGGATGTCTGCCTTTGTGCCCCAGAGTACTCGTCCCCAGCCTTTTCACACCCACATCCCTCTGGTTGTGATTGTGTATTTACTAATATGGAGCCCCGTGGGCTGTGATCTTCACCTGGGCTGGCAGGGGGACTGTCTTGTTCGCTGTTGCAGCCTCAGCGAGGATTAATAAATATTTATTAAAATATTCAGCATGAGAAGGAGCTACAAATGGCAGTGACTGAGCCCTGGTGTTTCAGGTGTGAAGACAGATGCCTGGCATGGGCCACAGTGTAGGCAGCTCCATCTGCAGGGCCCGGCCAGGAAAGGCTCCCCGTTAAGTCTGTATTTCTCAAACACTCACCAGGTGCTCCATGCAAAGGACTGTGCTTGTATCATCTTAGTTCATCCTTATAGCGACTGGGCAAAGGAGGCCCTGATTAAGGTTTTATGGAGAAGGTAACTGAACATTGAAAGGCTGGTCAGGAGCAGAAGACAGAGAATAGCTTCTCATTCATAGAGAACCAGTTGAACTCTGTCCCAAGGGTGTGGAGACGGGTTTGGGTGAGTGTGTCTATGGCTGGAGGACAATGGAGAGTAGTTGAGTGAAACGATAATGTTGAACGTTACCTGTGCTCCCAGAGACAGTGGCTATTAGATAGTCTCCCCACTCTTCTGTGTTCTAAGAAAAACTAACTACAAACACCCCTGTAATCTTGCATATTCCTGGATAGACCCATCTGCATTCTTCTTCATGACTGCCATAAGACTGGCCTACAGCTCCCTTGTCTCTATAAAACTCAAGGCCTGTCCCTTTATCTTTGATATGTTCCTCATTCATGAATGTGTTTCCTATTGCAGTAGGAATAACTTGAATAATGTCATCTCCTTAGTTGTCTGGTTATGTTCTGTCTTGCACAGGGGCTGCAGCTGATAAGAGAGAGGGGGACCAGATCATGGGGGCTGTGTAAGCCATGGGCGGGAGCTTCTGACGCGATCCTGTAGGCATGGCAAGCCAATGATGGGGCTGAAAGGTTTTTAGCAGAGGACTGGCAAAGTCAGATACACATTACAGAATTTGTGTATGTGATTTGTATATGTAAGAAGGATTAGAAGGAGAATTCCCTGAACACAGAGAAATTTCAGATTCTGATAAGAAAGGATGGGGCTATGAGCTGGGGTAGGGTCAGTGATGGGTGATACATCAAGGATGTATCCTTTGGGACATACATGGTATCTGGATGTGAGGCTATGGGAAGGCGCTATCAGCTCTCATGAGAGAGGCTGTCTTCCATCTGGACCGTGGAAGGTGAACAGCATGGAGAGCCATAGGCTGGCCAACTGCATAGGACGGTTAAAGCAGGTCTGATGGTATCATCAGAAACAGAACTCAGAAATACATGCCTGCAGGGCTCCACGAATATCCTAATAAATGACTATTGAGGTGGGGGGGAGCTGCTGAAGACATATATGACCTCAGTCTAATTGGGTCTAATTTATTTTTATTTTTCAATAAAAATTTAGTCTAATGTAGTCTAATTAATTTTTCCCCAAACTACAATCCTGCTTCCATCAGAGAAGAGATCTCCTAGCATCATGATCCCAGCCTGAATCACTTCAAGAGGGGCTGCAAGGGGGAAGAGGTGGACATTGAGGTGCCCAGAGAGATGGCAGTTGTCACTTCATTCTGCCCAGCTCCTGCTCTGTGGATGGTTAGCAATAGTTGGGTCCATTGGAGACCTGGGTTCTGGACCCCTTTAACCTCCCACCTGCAAATCAACACTAAGGAAGGGTAGATACTTTATGGCAGCTAAGGGGAGAGTTGTTTCTGTGGTAGGTACCATACTTGAAGGCCGTGGATGACTCAGGTGCTAATTCCTCAGGGAGGGAAGGCACTGTTGTTACATGTCTTCAGAAGCCTGTGCTCAGGCTGGAGCTGTGAATTGTAGACAGCCTGGTGAAACATTCTTCTTGGTTGTTCTCAAGATATCTGTGGGCTTTTTTAAAGTGTTCTTCACACATTAATACCATTTTCAGGCTTTTTTTCCCCCGGTCTTTGATTGCCTGAAAGCTTAATGTAGATGTAAGCACTTCCCTGGATTCTCAGTGAGAAATGTTACATTAACGTAATTACAGCAATGATGATTCATATTGTCCCAGTGTCATAAATCTGGGCCTACAGAAAACTCTTCACATCGAGCTCTGACTTTGTCTTTTTCCCCAGAAAGTGACATCTGCCCTCTGCGCAGTGGCTGCCTGGGGATGCCTCAAGCCTGGACTATGCCTGGGGACCCCCTTCCATACCAATGCCTTCAGGATGGCTTAGATGCTGGGACCTTTCTAGGTGATTCTGAGCCCCCTCTTCCGTCCTGATATCTGGGCCAGAGAACCAACTGTTCACCCTATATCACCATCTGGCTTTTCCATAGAAGACCACAAGCCCTGCACATCTCAGTATGGAATTTGTCATCTTTCTGACCCATCCATCCCTCTCCCTCCAAACTGCAGTTGTTCAGCCGTCAGAAGGGAAGCATTAAGACAGATTTTTGAGAGGGAATCATGCTAAACTTAAAGGATAAAGGGGTGTTATCCAAGCAAATGCTGAAGAGTGCCGTTGGGCCTGAGGTCTCTAGCAGGTCAGGAGATGGGCAGAGGCTTCTTCCTGCCTCCTGAGTGGATGGGTGACCCAGCTAGATAAGCTGGATGGCGCAAGGCTGCCTCTTACTCGAAGAGTAGACCAACAGCCTAGAGCGCACTGGCACTGGGGTGTTGCATGGGCTCCTGTCACTCTGCATCCCTGTTTCCCTTTACTCTTTCCAATTTCATTCTTAAATGGAAGTTTTTTATAAAAATCTCCCAAGTCCTGACTGGCCATTAACAAAGTTCATAGTCTTCATAGAATGGCGACTTTCCCAATGCAATACCCATGTCTGTGACCCAATCTGGACATGAGAGGAACAGCTCTCCTGTAGAGGGGCAAGGGCTTTGTGCACCTCTGAGATACAGGGAGGAAGGGAAGATTGTGGGAGTGGGGAGCAAGTAAGGTGATTCACCAAGGGCTCACTTGGGTTTAGCAATTCTTCTTTCTTTCAGGACTTTGGTTTGGGGTTGAGGGTGTGTTGGTCCCTGGTAGGGGAACTGGCAGCAGCTACTCTAGGCTTTATTTGCTGCTCGGCGAGGCCAGTGAGGCCAGTAGCTCCTGCCATTTTAGAGGAGGTGATGCTTGCTTTGTGGGGATGGTAAGTAGGGGGATTTGGTAAGGGAGAAGAGATCTGTGTGGAGAAAAGGATTGCTTCTTAAATGCAGATAAAGCATATTTATGGTCAGTTTTCTGGTTTTTACATATTCCCAAAGTGACTGTGATCAGTTGAATGATGACATGTTTCCCATGCCATGTAATCTCTGCTCCCATGGCTCCCTGCATGGTAAACGCGCTGTTCTTTCCTTGCATCTGTTATGAATCTACACTAAAACCGCAGTGCCTAGTGGCCAGGAGATTGTGGGACTGAAGTAAAGGTGGTGGTGGAGGTGTGTGTGTGTGGGGGCTGGGGGAGGGTTGGTTGGACATGCATGTGCATCAGTGTACAAGTATGAGCTGTGTTCCTATGAGAGAATACATTTGCAAGGTGTTTTGCAAGTAAAGGCCCATTTCTTTACAAAAATAGAATTGGTTTTCTAAGACAGATGTGCTGAGTAAGTGGAAGGACGGCTCTGAGTTTTAGAAGGAGCTTTCCAGAAATCGGTGCAAGGAACTTGCTAATGGTACTGGGAGATAGAAGGGGAGATGCACAGGCCATGCTGTGTTTTGCATTTCAATCTCTGTGGATCCTCTCTCCCTGCCTATGCATATTTAAAATTCCTTTCAATATATAAATAGGATAATTCTCTCTCCTCATCCCCACCAGAGTTCATTTAACAGGCACAAAAAGAATTGCACATCCAGGCCTGTCTTTTCCTGCTTCCCATTTTTACTATTTATTGGTTTTTTTCTCCTCTTTTTCCCCGTCCCACATTGCTCCCCATAGATTAAACTGTGTTTCAGGCTTGACTGGAGGGAAAAATGCCATTCCTTATACACAGGGCTGAGCCCCAGGGAGGTGATCTCTAGGTTTGCCCTGCTCTTTGGTACCAACCCAGACCTTCCAGAACTCCACTTTAAATAGAAAGCCCTGGGCCTTAGATACCCAGGTTTTTGCAACCTCCCCTTAATGCCACCTTTTTCCTATTTTGCAAACAGTTACCCATTTTGCCTCATGAATGAAGCCTGGGTACTTCCCAGTGTCCCAGAGGCTCAAGTAAAAGGATTCTTGATGGGAAGGCTAGGGGCAAGGATATGAGCTGGGATCTGGGGAAAGGCACCTATGACAATAGCCAATCAAACTCTTATTTTTAGAAAAAGGTTCAAGGAAGCTTTGGTTAAGTCTAATGGCCTTGCTTCATGTTGCTAATGTGAATAGTGCAATCATTTTGGGAGAAGTTAGACCATACCTTCCAAACATTGTCCAGATTTCAAAATACCAATTAGTAAGGCCTATAGGGCATGTGTTCTTAGAAAGATGTCCTACATCATTTTGCATTCAGTGGAGGCACCACTGAATTGGGAATCAGGAGACTTGAGTTCTAGGCCTGCCTCTGCTAGTGTGAAGCTCACACTCGCTTTCCATCTCTGGATCTCACTTAATTTATCTGTAGAAGGAGAAAGGTGGTTTTATTCACATGCAGTGACTTCTCCAATTACAAAAGAATCATCAGCTTTTGTATATCCTTGGATCATAAGTGGTGGCCAAAATATGTATAGTGAGGCATAGAATGGGGCACTCACTGGTCTGTCACCTGTGATGTAGGAATGGTATCAAGGACAGGAGGACCTTTTCTTTAAAGGTGCTCTGAGCTTGACTCTGGGACTCATTAGGATCTCCTTGCATGAGTTGAGCTCTCATTGAATATTGGATAGAATCCAGAAGCGTGTGACCATGGTAAAATGTCACTGCTGTATGACTCAGCACAGGACCCAGGGAAACTTTATAGCAATTTCTGTCAATTAAAAGTAAGGTGAGCTGCATATGTGACCTTAAAGAACTTTAAAAATAAGGCAGATGGTGTATTTTTTTTCATAATTACTTCAGGTTTTCTTTCTTTCTCTCTTTCTTTCTATTGCTAATTAATAGTTTGTAATTCTTTTTTAAAAATTTTTTTGTTCAATTTATTTAAACTAAAACAAAAACAGTTCACCCATTTCTACTACCCTGCCCCCTGCCTCTTCCCCTTGTGACCACCAAACTGTTCTCTGTACCTACGAGCCTTTTTTTCCTTGATTCCACTTAGAAGTGAGATCATATGGTATTTGGTATTTGTCTTTTTCTGTCGGACTTATTTCACTTAGCAGGTTCCATCCATGTCACAAATGGCAGGATTTCCTTCTTTTTTATGGCTGAATAAATTCCATCGTATATATGTACCATGATTTCTTTATCCTTTCGTCCATCAATAGACAGATTGTTTCCATATCTTGGCTATTATTTACAATAGCATTTTGCATTAGCAAAAAGTTATATATATATACACCCCCATGCTCATTGCAATGAGTGTGTATATATATAACTTTTTGCATTAGTATTTTTGTTTTCTTTGGATAAATACCCAGAAGTTGGATTACTGGTTCATATAGTATTTCTATTTTTAAGTTTTTAAGGAACCTGCATCCTGTTTTCCATGGTGGCAGCACCATGTACATTCCTACTGACAATGCATGAGGGTTCCCTTTCCTCCACATCCTCATCCTCATCAACACCTGCTATCTCCTGTCTTCTTGACAATAGCCATTCTGACAAGTGTAAGATGAAGAATGTGGTATTTCTGAGAGATTAATTTTGGGGTACAACCTACCTCTCACTCTAATTTGCTGATTAGATAACTTCTTTCAAGATCAGGAGGTTGGAAGAGAGACTTCTGGTCCAGACAGACCTAGGGACACAAATGCAGTACATGAAGGTTGCAGCTGATGTCTCCACTCGGCAAACAATTGACATACTTGGCTCCCTGTTCATATGCTTTGCTGTCAAATAATCTACTTTAGAAAACTGATCTCTGCAAGCCAGGCTGTCCTTGGAAGCCTGAAGCATGTGTGAATTGCGTCAAGTTCCAGGCCTCAAGAAAAAAGCAAGGACTCTCCTTATAGGCCAAATCAGGGGTACTCTGCATCACACTGGGAAATGCTGAGGGATAGGCGGCACGAGCTGTGGGTTTCAGCTCCTCACATGGGGCACTTGATTTGGAGGAGAACACTGCTTTGTGATTCCTCCTGCAGTGCCTCTCATTTGGGATCCACAACCAGTAATTTTTTTAAAAAATATTTTATTTATTTACTTGAGAGAGAGAAAGAATGAGAGCAAGAGAGCACAGAGGGAGAGGGAGAAGCAGACTCCCCACTGAGCAGGGAGCCTGACATGGGGCTTGACCCCAGGACCCTGAGGTCATGACCTGAACCAAAGGCAGACACTTAACTGACTGAGCCACCCAGGCTCCCCTGCAACCAGTAATTTTCATACCTGTCCCACTTAGGGCTTTTTCAGCCCATAGGTACAGATAAGCACAGGTTGCTCGCCTCAGCATCCTGAAATACAACCTACAGAGGGATCTCGCACGCTGACTACAAAAGTCATCTTCACTTTTTCTATATTACAAACACAGGAAAATATGCAATTCATTCTGAATATTTCTCAAGTGCTGTAGTAGGCTCGGTGACAGCCATTACTATATGTAGGAGGAGCCATTGTCCTTCCAGAAATATCCATGGCATCAAGTGGGGGTGGTTATGTTGGGAGATCTGCACATTCCCTGTAAATTCATTATCAGAATTCAAGGACATCACCAAATCCCTAGGTTGATACTATACTAGGAAAGAGCCAGACCTCTTGAGGAAGAGCATTTCTTAAGAAGGAGTGAGATGTCAGGGCCTGAACATGTGTGTCTGATCAGGGAAACTGCTGTGTCTATGGTCAGATAGGCAGTGATTCAGGACCATTGTTATTACTGTGAAAGAACCCTTGACCTTACACATCCTAAACTGAATGAGGAGTGTGCCCTTTACCCATGATTTGTTGGAGTATCAACTGCACTTTGCCCAAAGGTATTACATAGTAACCCTTGATACTTTCTTGATTCTCTAACTTGCAAACACCTCGATGGTGGAAAATCTCCCAATAGAATGCACGTGCAGAGCGGGCCAGAGCAGGGAGCTCCAAAGAAGACTATTGGGACACAGCCCTGAACATTCAGCAAGGCTCACACATTGCTCATCGGTTCTAGCACCTCACCTTTCTGCAGCTCAGCCTCAGTGAAATTATCAAAGGCCAGAGGCCAGTGGCCTTCACATTCTCTTCAGGATCTCCGAAATCATGAAAATGGTATCTGCGAATACCAGAAGTCTCTTGTACTGGGATCAGAAATGTGGAGTTGAGGATTTTGGTTGCTGACTTTTTTGAACAATCATGCTTTCTATCTTTGTTTTAATTGTTGTTGCTTACTTGTTTTTGGAACTACAGAGAGTAGTTAAGAGGCTGGGCTCTTGAATTAAAGGGCAGGGGATCAAATGCCAGCTCAGCCACTTCCTAGCTGTGTAATCTTGGGCAAATTACTTAACCTTTCTGTGCCTCAGTTTCTATATATGTAAAATGTGGATGACAGTAGGGTCGTTGTAAGGATTAAATGAGTTCACGTGCTAACGGCACTTAGGACTGTGCCTGACAGCAGAAGCGCACTATATAAGTGTTAGCTTCTCTTATTGAAAAGTCACCACGGCTGTTACGTTGACATCTGGAAGGTGTGCTGAATAGCATGTCCTGCATGAAAATATGATAATGGCTCTTGTGTTTGCAACTAGTATCTATTAATTAAGAAACCGTCATTTGTGCTCTGTAATTATATTTATTAAACCCTAACTCCTATCATAACAATAATTAGTTCTTGCTAATTAAATTTATTAAATTCCCCCTGGATTCATATCTTAGGTAAATATTTAGTAGCCCTACACTAATTATTTTAATCAACATGGAGTGTATTTCAAATGACTACAAATAGTTCTAACTAATTAAACTGAGTACAAAATAATATCTTATGTAATAAATTTGCAGGTGCTAAAAAGAGTGGGAATGAGCCACAGGATAATGTCTCAGTGACCTAACCACCTGACTTAGTGATTACAGCATTTCCAAAGCTCAGCTAGGGGAAGTAGCCTGAGAAGGTTTATTGTTTCTGTCCTGATTTGGTTTTTTACTGCCATTGTTTTGTGCATGGAACAAGCTCTGTGTGTGATTCAAGAACATGCCATATGATTTGAAGTTGGACCCATTGACACTAGTAATTAATGCAGAAGCAAGAAGCCAGCAGCTGTGGCAGTAGGACGAATCCCTGCTTCAAACAGTGCAAGAAGGCAGACTCTCTGACCGTTCCTCCTTCTGCAGGCCTGGTTTCCTCATCCTCAAACCACGCTGTCAGTTCTGCCTCATGCTGGGAAGTCCTCCTGCACACCTCCCTCCCCTACCCACCCTCCTATGCTCCCAGCTCCTTCATAACAAAGATGAATCCTTGAATTACAGCTAGCTGATTGGCATCCTGTTGCTAGGAAACTGTGAAATGAATGTATCATATTTCATAATAAAAATGCCTCTGACCCATCCTTGGAAAGCCATGCACAATGAGTTGAGACACTGTGTGGAACAGGCCTGCACTGACCTCCCACCTCTCTTCTCCTCTGCTCCCTTGTGGGGCCACTGTAAGAGGACTGGTTCTCCTTAATAATGTGGTCATTCTCTGGCCACACACAGCGCTGTCTGTTGTCTGACTTAGGGTCCTGTGCATGGCTGAGGTTGGGAGAGTGGCCATCTATGCCCAGAATGGGGGGCTCAGTCTATAATCAGGATTGGCAGGATGTTCAGTTCACCACTGAGGTTTTTTTTTTATTTTTATTATTATGTTATGTTAATCACCATACATTACATCATTAGTTTTTGATGTAGTGTTCCATGATTCATTGTTTGCGTATAACACCCAGTGCTCCATGCAGAACGTGCCTTCTTTAATACCCATCACCAGGCTAACTCATCCTCCCACCCCCCTCCCCTCTAGAACCCTCAGTTTGTTTCTCAGAGTCCATCGTCTCTCATGGTTCATCTCCCCCTCCGATTCCCACCCCCCTTCATTCTTCCCCTCCTGCTATCTTCTTCTTCTTCTTCTTCTTTTTTTTTTTTTAAACATATAATGTATTATTTGTTTCAGAGGTACAGATCTGTGATTCAACAGTCTTGCACAATTCACAGCGCTCACCAGAGCACATAACCTCCCCAATGTCTATCACCCAGCCACCCTATCCCTCCCACCCTCCACTACTCAGTTTAGGATTGGGATTAGGATTTCAGTTGTTGCGAAGTCCTATTTGGGAGAGAAAAGAAGGAAATGACCGTTAAGAGTTTTGGCAGTTGAATTATATTATAATAAAAATGATCTACCTCAAGAATAAAAATGGTGAGTTCAAGTTTCAAACAATCCATGTAGAAAACTAAATCTTTTAAAACTGTCTCCAGCTCTTTCCTGTAAATGACAAGTGAATTATCATAAACAAGCAGCCAGCAGTGGATGCTCAGGGCATGGCATCTGGGATTGCTCCGGGCTCTCCCGACCTCCCAGTGTCATCAACTGGCTGGTGAGGAGGGGGCTTCATTGCAGCTGACATGTTACATTCTATTTTTGTGGAGGAGGTGTCTCGAGTGGGCATGGGAGGGATCACAGGAGACAAATCTGACGGTGGATCTGCACTTACACCTCTCGGAGACGTGCACAGACACATGAGAGTTATAGAAAATGCCCGCACTTTATCTCCCCCTCTCATTAAGCTGCCATCTGCTTTCAGAGCCGATCTATCTCTTGGTTCTGAATACCACTTCCCCCACTTCTAGCTCTCCCTAGAGTATTTGTGATCTCATGCAGCCACCTTTATGATAGATGAATCATTCCTATGGCAACCACAGTCATCATGAATCCTCTGAGTGAGCTAGCAGGAAAAAACCGCTTTCAAGAGAACAGAGATCCTAGGGGGAACCTAGAGCAGTAGGGAAACTGGAGAACATTGAACCCATAGAAGTGAGATCAGATCATGTCAGAACTGGAAAGGATGAGATGACTGGGGCCCAGAAGAGGGGCTGGTTTTGCTTAGTATCACACAGAACTAGAACCCAGGCCTCTTTTTTCCTTGCAACATGGTGTATAAGTAAACGAATGAGCACAGACTTGCCATGTGTCAACTGCAGGCAAATAGGCTATATTGTAGAATCTTTATGTGTTGTTTATTTGAACCCATTGGCCTGAACGTGAAGTTTTGTTCAGAGAAGTCTAATGCTTCAGGACCAAGATTTCTTCTGGACCCAAGGCATGTTATTGCTGCAAATCTCATTTTCGTCCATCCCATTTCTTCTCCAGAGGATGTGCTCCCTTGTGATGGTGGTAGTGTTGGGACCCCCACCAATGGAGGCAGCCCTGAAGATAGCAGTGAGAAAGCTTCTAAGAGAAGGCACTGGAAAACCTTGCTATGTCTTTGCTGTGGTTGGCAGAACATGTGGATATAATTTATTTAATGGAGTCTTATAGATGGGGCTTAGCATTCATTTTAATGGAGAGAAGATCTTCCTGAATGGAGCTGAGATCAGGTCATATATACACATGGATTTTTTTCCCTTGTGACCACCACACGGTCACCCATGCACATGTTGCTTACCTGTTAGTTCTGAAGAGTCATCATCAATCTCAACTTTGTGCACAAAGATGCTCCCTCATCCCATTTTTGCCCAAATATGTCCAGAGAATGTTTCTTTTAAAGAATGAAATGCCTTATTTTATGCTTTGAACAATTTTTATCCTGGATTGTGACTGAAGAATAGGAAGAAAGCTTACATCTTCTGAAAGAATCCACTACAAAAGAATATGATGTGCATGGAAGGGAGGCATTGCAGCTGTTTCATTTCTGTGCCTTGCACTGGAGTCTCCTGAGATGGCACCCTGAAGCCTGCCAATTGTTCTTTCTCTTTAATAGATTATCCAGCAGAGATCCAAAGCCCTTGGCAGACTAGGCAGAGAACCACAATGTTTGAGCACATTACTGCTCATTCTGAGAAGAGTGGAGTACAAACTGTCATTTTTCAATCCACGGTCATATGGCTGCAGTCCTGCCAGTGGCACCCAGGTCTTCTACAGCACTAAATCTAAAAGATAGTTTGTCAGTCCTGAACTTTCATCAGAATTAAACAAAACCAACCATACACATCTTCCCTTTCTTCTCTTGGCTCTCATAACAATACACTTTTCCAGATTTTTCCTCTCTGTTAGCTTTATTTTAGTTCCTTTTGTTGAGTTTTCTCAATGCTGATTCCTAACCTTTTTTCTTTTCTATATTTATTTATTTAAAAAAATTCAATGACCACCTATGCCTGCATTGTCCAGTATGGTAACCACTAGCCAAATGTGGCTGTTGAGCATCCAGCAGGTATCTGAATTAAGATGTGCTAAAAGTATAAAACACACAACGGATTTCAACAAACAACAATAAAAAACAACAGCAAAAATGTAGTTATCTAAATACTTTTTATATTGATTGCATGTTAAAATTATAATGTTTTGAATACATTAGGTTAAATAAAATATATTATTAAAACTAATTTTACATTATGTTTCTATTGGGCAGTTCTGACCTATGCAATGAAAGCACCCGAACTTATCTCTAGCTCAGATCTCTCCTTTTAGCTCCAAACAATAAAACTAATTGCCACCTTAACATTTCTGTTAGGTTATCTGCCAGCAATTAAAAATCACCATGTCCAAAATGAAATGTGAGATGTTTTCCCCTAAATACCATCCTATTTTAGGGACTGGTCCTACCATCATCATCATTTCCCTCTTCTCTTCTCCACTGGCTTTCTTTTCTAGAATTACAGAAATGTAAAATGTCCATGTGGGAAGGCTATGTACATAACCACTAATTCTATGCTTGTGCCTTCTTTGCAAGATCAAGTTTTTATGTGATCATCTGTAGTGATGGAAAGCTTATTTCCTCATAAGGCAGCCTATTCCATTTTGGGGCCTTATTGAACTAGAATCTGACTTTTATTCATGTTTCGATTCTATCTCCTGAAGCCATATAAAGCAAGTTTAATTCCTCTTCTACTTGTGAGAATTGTTTAATTCTCTTGGTTGCATTGACTGTACTTGAGTTAAACATTTCTTTTTCCATTGGCATGACTTAAAGTCTTCTCATTTATTCTTGCCACTTACATTTGAACACAATGTAGTTTGTCTACCTATAAAGAATGCAATTGTCAAATGTTCTACCAATTTTAACAAGTTTGTTGAAGACTAGAAAGAGACTTTTACTTTAAGTAAAGTAGACTTTTACTTTATTCTAAGTCTTATTAAAATCTGTACCTCTGCTTATACCACTTGGGAGTATATCCATTTATTTGGGTTACATCAAACACAGATACTGTTTTGTTTTGGACTTGATTTTGTGTAACTCCATTATGTCTTGGATATGTAATGTAATTAAGCCAAGTTTCTTCCATCTTCTGTTTTCATAGGTGTATATAATATATTTCAAGTCTGTGGTTATACTTATGATTTGGCCCATTGAACCAGCAAGCTTATCTAGATACTATTGATTCTGATTCTTTCACTCACTCATTTTTTTACTTAGATCAATATCATCCAAAAAATGATTAGTAAACCTATATTTTTATAGAAATGAGCAAAAATGTATAAAGGACAGGATGAAATTCAGGACTCTGCATTATACTATGAAAGTCTTCTATCCAAGTTATGTCATTCTGTTAGTTAGCAGTCCGTATTATAGAGCATAATCATTTAACCAGCTGTAGGTCTATGTAACATTGTTAGTAAATTCTTTTATATTATCACTTCAAATATTTTCTCTGTTCTGTCTTCTTCTGGAACTCTAATTATATTTCCATTGATGATTTCATACTGTCCCGCTGCTCTTGGATTTTCTGTTCTGTTTTTTCTCCTCTTTTATTCTTTCTGTGTTTCAATCTGGATCATTTCTATAGGCATTTCTATTTGGATCATTTCTGTTCTTCAAGTGCACTAATGTATTCCTACGCTGTTTTCACTCCGCTGATGAGCCCACTGAAGGAATTACTCATTTCCGATCTAATTTTTATCTGTAGCATTTCCATTTGATACTTGGTTTCCATCTCTCTGCTGACATTCTGTATTTATTTATGCACATTGTCATTTTTTTCCATTAGACCAGAGGTCAGCAAAATTTGTTTTTGTAAAACGCCAGATAGTAAGTATTTTAGGCCTTGTGGGCTCTTTAGTCTCTCTCATTACTCAGTTCTGCCACTATCAGGCAAAATAGTCATAAATGAATGAATGTGGCTGTGTACAATAAATTTTATTTACAAAAACAAGAAGCAAGCTGGGTTTGTCCTATAGGCTATAGTTTGCTGATCCCTGCTCTAGATCCTTTAAAATACTAATTACAGTTATTTTAATATCCCTGTCTGATAGCCTTAGTCATCTCTAAGTCTCATTATATTGACTATTTTATTTCTTGACAATGAGTTCTTTCCTTGCTTTTTTTGTTTGTCTCATAATTTTTAATTAAATGTCAGAGATGGTATGTTCAAACAGAAGAGACTGAAGTAAATGTTATTTACAAAAGGAGATCTCTTTCTGTGGATGATAGAATCAGTCTGGTAAATGTTTTGACTGGATTTTTTTTTTTTTTTTTGGTGTTGTTCTATGATGGTACTTCTGGTATAACACAGCCATCAAAATTCTCTAGTGTGTTGGGGCGCCTGGGTGGCTCAGTTGGTTAAGCGACTGCCTTTGGCTCAGGTCATGATCCTGGAGTCCCTGGATCAAGTCCCGCATCGGGCTCCCTGCTCGGCAGGGAGTCTGCTTCTCCCTCTGACCCTCCCCCCTCTCGTGCTCTCTCTCTCTATCTCATTCTCTCTCTCAGATAAATAAAATCTTAAAAAAAAAAATTCTCTAGTGTGAGTTGTTTTTACTTGTACTTTACATAGGGAATGGTGCTGAAGGCTTTTTCTTAGTGTTCTTGATCTACGCTTAGCTTTCAGTAGTCTTAATATAAACACATGACAGGGGGTGTTTCTCCTTCTCTCACCCAGATTGGAGAATGCTATTGCTTTTTACTTTGGGTTAGACTTGTGGTATAGATGGAGTGGGGAGTGGTCTCTTATGTGACAGCACTTGAATTAAGTAATATCTCAGTATTTCTATTTCTTGTTTAAAGTGATATTGTGAAGATCCAAATAAGTATTCTGACAAATTTTCACTTATAGCTACCTCTTTGTCCTGAATTATCAGAGAAATAACTTTAAGAAAGCAAAAATAAGTAGTGATTTTAGACATGATTTCTTTTTAGAAAAGAAATGTTAGCTCCCAATAATTGTTGTTTCCTCTATAGATTCTTTTGAATCACACATAATTGATTCAATAATATTTTATGGAATCTTGCCAGGGGTTGATATCAAGACAATTTGCCTCTAGATTCCAGTATCAATCTCATTCATGTTTAACCTGGAATAATGTTTGCTTTTCTGTAATCACCTGCATCTTTCTCACATTCTCTGTGGTTTAAGTCATTAATATAATCACATAATTGAAGGTCTTTTTCCCTTAACATTTCTTCACCTAATTTGGCCTAAGCTTCCTTCTTTTAACATGTATACTATTTACTATATGGCTGCAAATCATTGTAATTTACATTGTAACTATGGACAACTACATTCTTTAATTTATTCATTCAACCAAAGTTTATTTAGTGCCTGATATGTGTCAAGTTTTAGGTTTAAAGCTTGAGAAACACACTTGAATAAAATTTAGCCCCTACCTTCAAGAAGCTCCAAGTCTAGATGCTAAGGCAGTCATGTAACAAATATTTAGACAGTAGCATGGGATAAAATCAATCATGGCAGAATGGCTGATAAACTGTAACGAAGGGTAGGGAAGGAGATTTGAGAAGATTTCAGAGAGTTGGTGATATTCTCAAAAATTATTTAAAAAGGCAAAGACTTTCACTTGATACATGAGACAGGAAAAGACATTTCAGACAATGCAAAAACGTGTTCAGAACTGTGGAGGTTGAAAGTAACCTCATGTCTGCATTTGCATAAATTTCAGCAATGGTGGAACATGGTGGCATGTCATGACAAAAGATGAAACTGGAGAGGGAACTAGGGCCAGGCTGTGAAGATCATGCTTGCCTATTAGGGAATTTGGACTTGTCCTGTAGGTGACTAAGATTAATAGAAGGATTTTAGATAGAGGAATCACATGATCAGATTTACATTTCTAAGAGTGTAGTTTGGCTGAATGAATATAAAGAGTCAATGAAGCTTTATTGTTTAGGCTCTGCAGGCACATGCCTAGGGCCCATTAGCTTTACAATGGCCCTCAAATTGTTTGAGACATGGGGGAGAAGAAATATTAGCTTTATAATTGAAAAGCTGCCAAGTCAAAATAAAAATTATTTTAATTAAAAGCCTATAAACCATGGAGTTATGTTAACTACTTAACTACAGCTTGACTAAACTCTAAAATAGTTTCCTACTAATTAGGGAAGTGTTGTTGAATAAGCAGAACTCTCATAGAACAAGATAATATAACAACTTCACTTTATTCTCTCTCTGTCCTTTCAAATCCATTCTGTGGGGCTAGTTCTTTCCCTTCTCTTTAGATAGAAGATAAGGAAAGTTCTATGGCTTCTCTAGTCACTGTTCAGGAACTAGTCTATGTTCAGTCTAGTCCCCCAAACAATCTTAGTTCAGTAGTTAGAATGCCCAGTCCCACCAGTAATCAAAACTATATATTTATTTAAAGTCAATGGTTCTTTTCTCCTTTGCTTTGGGAATTTTTTTTTCTACCCTGGGTAGAAAGAGGGATTTGGTTGGCTTGTTCTGAATTCAACAGTTAGGGATTTTAATTTGCTTTCTCCACTCACTAACTGCCTCTTGATCTTCTATAGTTGAAACATGGTGGAGGTAGTGTGAGGGGTGTGTGGTGGGGTGGGGGGGCTGATTAAAAATGGAAATGGACAACATGTTCACAAGTTATAAAGGAGGTATATGTATAGCTTGGCCACTTAGACTTGAGAGTGAGAGAAAAGGAAGCATTTACAATGACTTCCTTCTTGTGTGACATACTGTGGTGGTACCTCTAACTAGACCAGGCTCTGCATTTATTCATTCAAGAAACATTAACTGCCAACCTTATATTTAGATCCATTTGAATGAGACATTTCCAGTTCTTGAACAGCTCACAGTCTGTTGGGGAGAGTAGCAAACCCATAACTCAAGTGTTCTGTGATGAGAATTATAACAACACTATGCTTTAGAAATTCTAAGAGCATAATGGCACACACCATGCAGCTTAGAGCAAAATGGGAAGCAGTGGCCTCTGGAAATGTCAAATAGCCAAACTTATTTTGGGAAATATTGATTGTGGTATCTGTGAAGAAGTAAAAAACAGTATTGGTTGTATATAGATCTAGGGCTAAGGAAAGGGTCTGATTTAATATAGAAGTTTAGGAGTTATCAGCATAAATGTATAAGGAGAAGCAAATGAGGTATATCATCTAGAGAGAATATTAAGTCCCTGGCTAATATTCATGAAGGGCAAAATGGAGGCATAGGGAATATGTAAGGGATAAAGAAAGACTGGAGAAGGATGCTGAGGATAACTGTGCAGAGGACTAGGAAGAAAACCCAGAGAGAGGAGTCCTAGAGGCCAGTGGAGAAGAACTCTTTAGGGATGAGAGAATAATTATTACTGTAAATACTGCAAAAAAGCTCAAGTGTTGCATTAAGGAACCAGCATGGTTGCTGGGTCAGATGGACCTGGATTTCCCCCAGCTTCTGCTTATAATCTGTGACTCTGAGCAACTTGTCTAACCATTTAGCAGTAAACTGTGAGTCTTTGGTGCTCCTTCTAGTTGTTCCATAGAGTACGGGGTACTGATTCTCTCACAAGAGCCATGTTCATCATTTGTGCTGAAAGATGACCAAAAGAATATGTCCAGAGACACTTCTCCTTCCCTACCCTCTGCATCTTTCTTCTCAGCATCTCTTTCTATATTATCTAAGTCTTTTAACATCAGACTTTCTTTTAGTTTGAGTCCCTCCTGTCCCTGCTCCATTCTCTAGCTTCTCCCTCTCCTGCAATTCAAGGCTCCTGGAATGCAGAACTGCGTACAGATGTTTCCATCCTGTGAGTGTTTGCTGTTTCTCAGATGGTGTCTGAGCAGATGTTCTGGTGTGTACCTCCCTTTCTCTGCTGTTGTGTTTTCTATACAAACACCAGATTGCATTGCTGCCTCCTTCTTTCTGGAGAAAACCCAATTCACACCGGTAATGGAATAGGTTGTGCTTTCAGGCTGTTAGATATGGTCTGTGGTGCAAAGGCTTTGTGGAGCCGAGTGTTAGGCCAAAAGGCTTAGAAAATGAAACTCAGTGCTGTGACTTTATCTACTCATGACCTGCTGCATTTCTTCCATTGAACTGGTGTTCTATAAGAACATCTCTTTCCTCTACTTCTGTAGTCTTGCCCTGTGTTCCCATGTTCCTCTCTAGGTCTTTTGTAATTGTGCACCCTCACATGAGCCTTCCCAACACGCTGGGTTCTTTATCTTCTGACAACACATGGGGTTAGGAGATGGAGTCAAAGACTCCATGGAATTATTGTACTTTACAATAATAGATTTGAAGAGCCTTGGTGAAAATAGGGAGGAGGCAACGTTACCTGCTAGATTAGGCTTGCAGGTAGGTGAACTGTCCTCAGGAGGGTCAGTGGTGACATGTTGCAGTGGTCTGCCTTCCCTCTTTTCATTTTCTCTTCATTCGTGAACTTATCTTTGATTTCTTACTGAAATTTAACTGCAGCAAGGGACCCAGGAATATGGACAACAGTCCCCTGCCTTTAAAAAGGAGGCTCTTTTACCTTACCTCTTGATTTCCCCTTAGGAATTTATAATTTGGCAAGCACTTTTCATTCCCATCTTTGTTCCATTTACAACAAGTAAATACATTTAGTCCTTCATGTGATAGAATGAGTTGCATTCACTTGTCTCTGGCCATCTCTCCTTATTGGAAATAGCAGTCTTGTTGAAGCTGCCCATGGTCCCTACCCAGACTCCTATAGACAAGGAGTACTCCTGTGCATTAATTTGAATGTCAAGTAGGACCCTGGAGAGTTAGGAAAAGATCCCAGGAGAGTGGTGATGGAATCAGGGGAGCCAAAGAAGAGGAGGGGGCTGGACTGACTCACTAACCAATGTTTTGTCCATATCCAGACAAGGCACCTAAGTGATTAAAAGCAAAAGTGGAGCTCAAATCTGACAGGTCTCAAAGCCACCAGTACGGAGTGCATTTTATAACCCAGGCTTCCCTCACCTTACATAACAGATTATGTTCTGAAAACTTATATGTGAAATTCTCTCATTTATAGAAGCCAGCTGTACATTTATTTATAAAGTGAAGAGTATGCTGCAAGGAAAAAAAGTATGACCTTTAGAAGCAGACACACCTGAACCAAACCATGGCTTTACCACTTCATTCATTCATTTATTCAGCCGCTCAGTCATTCAAAAATATTTGTCATGAGCATTCACTGTCCAAGGCGTGATGCCAGGAATGAGGGAGAGAATACTGGTAAATTTTCTGTGTCAACGTGGATAATTTAGTAACTTCTCTCAGCCTCAATTTCTCATCTATAAAATATGAATGATATTACTTACCATGCAGGTTGTCATGAAAGTTGAAATAAGGATTCAGTTTCTGGTATATATCAATTTTTGTATGTTGAGGATTATAATTAAGTAAGTAATATTTCGTTTCACATATCACATGAGGTTTTTTTTTAAGTGAAGCCTACCTATTTACAATGACTTACAATAATGTTACCCTTATTGAGGTTCCCTGAATAAACATTTCTGTCTTACTAATAGATTAAGCTTCTACTCACTCAAGCTCATTGCAATAGAGATTTCAGAAATCAAATCAAGTTGTAAATGTTAACAGCTATAACATTGGATGTGGCTTTCTTCTCTACAGAAGAGCTCCAAAGAGCACAGGATTGGAAGTGCCCAGGCCTGACTTAGTCTTAGCTTTGACACAATATAACCTGGGATTCCTTTGCCTCTCTGGACTCCATATTCTTCATCTGTGGGATAGTTATAATAATTTCTTTACTTACTTTGTAATGATTTGGAGAGATTAAATGCAATAAATAATATGAGAGTATGTTAATACTTTTACTGTGTAATTTTTTTGTTTTGTTTTCTTGTTTTTAAGGGAGGAATAACTGAGATGTCTTGCTCAGTTCTACATCTTCTTACAAATTATCCTATTTCTTACCTTTCCTAAATTTGCACACTTAGATATCTATTCTGAATGATAAGCAATAGTGTTGGTGTATCCTGATTTGAGAAAGGTGGGTTTGCCTAAATTTAAATTTACAAACTAGATACATTTGAGGATAACTGTTCACATTAAGAAGTATTTTATTTTACGAAAGTGTTTTTCTTTGACTTCCTTAAACTAATAGGAGCCAACAGCAGTGACTTAAAGCATGATTAATGTTTTAAAAATATAGCTATTATACAATTTGAAATATCCCTGTATAGTAATATCAGAGCACAGGTTAATATTAGGATTTTTTGTTCCAAAACCTAGCTCAATGTACATAGTGATGGGGTCGAGTAGTGTCTCCAACTACACAAAACACTATTGAGTCTTTTGCTATGTGTTTACCTGGGGACTTTGGTTTGGGGATTGGCTTTGAATTAATTCCAAAGAAACCTTTATACCCAGAAGGTCTAAAAGGAAATAAATTGAACGAAGTCTAAAATATAATCATTCAACCCACAAGTCCACCCTAAGTGCCTGTTGTGGGTACTTGGTCCTCTGCTGGGAGATGTGCAGTTGGGAAGTCTTTACTGAAGAAGTGTCATTTGAATTGAATCTTGAAAGTTGCATAGGTGTTTAGCAAGTGAAAAGGGAGTCTAAGGGAAAACAAGGCAGAGAGGACTGTGTGGTCAGTTTAGAAGAAGGATGATAGAATCCAGGAAGCAGTTTTGAGTGTAGGGAGCATTTGGAGGAGTTCTGATGGAAGAGGCTGGAGAGAAAGTCAGGAGACAGATTGGGGAAGCCCTCCTATGCCATGTTGTAAAGTTGCTGTGAATGCAGACAAAGGAGTGAGTATTTGATAAAACAGCCCATACAAAGCACATCAGTTATTCTCCTCTGGACATTTGCTCTATAAATTTTCTCACTGAGAAATTCTCACTGAGTTGAGGCAAGGGCTATTTTGTTGTTATGCAGAGGGCATTATGATTCTTTGCTAAAGATTGCACTCCTTAGCCCAGCATGCTGATGAGCTAAGGTTTACAAAGATACACTCCTGCCTGGGTAAGTCATGTTTCATGTGTTCCACCCATTAATTTGCTGTAGTAATAAACCATATGGATTATTTTTTTTTCCTGAAATGCTTGCTGTCTCCTTAGTGTGTGCCATGTTTATGGAGTTATTAAAAGGTTATCACAGAATCATATAAACTGGGGTTGGAAAACTGTATGATCTCTGAGAGCACAAAAATAGCACAGGTAAAGTCAGTCAGCTCTGAGATGGGGGCCACAGAAGAGAAGAGGTGGGGATAGGGGTCAAGGAATGGGTTAGGAGAGAGGGCATGAGCTTAAGGGGTTTTAGAGGGGAGGTTGGTGACAGGGACAAGAATGATAGGAAGTCCTAAAACTTAAGACTAGGACTCTGAACTTGATTTTGGAAGTGCTTGGAAATAGAGTAAATTATGAATTTCTGTGGTGCAGAAACTTCTCTGGTGGGAGCCATCTGGGGAGTGAGAGCCACAAGGCAAAAATAGGCATTAAGTTATAAGGCTCCCAGGTCCTGAGCTTGCCTAAGATTGCAGAAATACAAAAGAAAAGCGCTTTGAGAAAAGTCAGAGGTTGTCTGCTGCAGCAGTTGGAGGCAGACTGAATGCGGGAAGCAGAGAAACGTGGAATCTGGGAGGACTCCTGGGCTCCTTGGCCGTCAGGACCTAGCAGGAAATGGCACTGTTGAATGCTTTCTTGCTGTTAATCATTTTTCTCATTTTCCCTAGTTGTTAACCCTGGGACCATACTAATCAACTCCTCGTTTCCCTGCCCGTGGCTTACATGGTTCCTTGGTTATTACATCTGAGTTTAATCATTGTCCAAACTGAGCTCCATGTCTTCCTTGCAATTTCACCCCTGATTCAGTTTGTTTTGCCAGGAAATGTAGCTGTGTAGAAATGGAAAGGATCTATTTAGAGAAAGGAGAGTCAGTCAGACAAGGGAGATAGGACTCTCCGGTGATGTATGGAAGACTCACGCCCCCCCCCCCCCCCCCCCCCCGCCACCCGATCCCCAAGACAGTGATGAAAAAATTCAGAAAAATAAAAAACCAATGCCATCCATGACTTACTACATTTCCTCTTTTTCTCATTGCATAAAGAAACCGGAGAGGTGAACTGGACAGCACAAAAGCATCAAAATGCAGTCAACTTGACATTTAAGTAGGAATCATTTGGAAGTCATGTTTGGCTTCCACTCACATCTTTTTCTGCATGGCCACCTCCACTCTAGAAGTCTCATGTTTCAGAACCAAAGTGTGGAGGAGGCAGAACTAAGTCGATCATGGGTTCTTCCATTACGAGGAAGTGTCAGTGCTGGCTATTGTCAGTTGATCCCGTAAGACTTCAGAAATGTTATTTATCTCTCTCTAAGGTTCTCTGACTTGGAGATGGCAAAATTTAAAATCAGCTCCTTAGAGACCAGCTCTCAAAATATTAAGGGGATTTATGAATAGATATGGGTACATTAATTTTTTTCCCTTGGAAAATGCTGTCAGATATTCTGATACCCTAAGGAATACCTCACTCTAGAGAATGGAGTATTTCCATCATGATACAAATATACCATTATTTTTTCCATCTTTAAAACAAATAAACATATATAACTTGACCCCCATTTTCCACATCAGCAACCATCTCATTTTGCTTCTTTAAGAGCAAATCTCCTTAAAAGAATCATCTGACATACACTACCCCCAAATTTTTCTCTTCCTGTTCTCTTTTGAGTCCACCCAAAGCAGGCTTTCTCCTCCACCATTCCAATAAAAATGCTCTTGACAAGATCACCAAAAACCCCCATGATAAATCCAATAATTACTTCCAGACCCTCACCCTACTGAATTAATCAGGAACATCTGATACGGTTGTTTATCTTTTCCTACTGGATCTTGGATAATGCCTTTTTCAGTTTGGCTTCTAGGTGAAACACTCCCTGTGTTCCTGCATGTTACAGGCCACTCCTTCCTGGTCTTCAATGTTGGTTTCTTCTTATTTTTCCGACTTCTTAATGGTGGAATGTTGCAGGGCTTAGCACTCGGTCCTTTTTTACTAGTTTATCTGCACTTATTTCTTCATGATCTCATTCAATCCTATGGTCTCACACACCATCTATGAAATATGACTCCCCAATTTATCCTCCAAGCCCAGACCACCTCCCTGAATTTCATGCTTACATATATCCAACTGATTACTCAGTATTTCCACTTGGATGTTGGATAGAAATCTCACACTTAGTATGTTCTTGATATTTTTCCCCAAATCTGGGGAAAGTCTTCCTCTTCTCAGTTATCCTGTGTCTGTCTGTATGCCACAGAGCTTGTTGGCATTCATCTCTTTCGTGGTCCTCACCTAACCATCAACAAATCCTACTGACTCTACTTTTGAAATACATGCAGAAATAGATCACTTTTCTCACCCATGTAACCACTGTCATTCTGGTCCAAGTCATTATCTTGGGTCTGGATTGTTGTACTACCGTTTATTCTTTGTATCCAGGTGGGATGAGAGGTGGAGACTAGAATCCAGAAAATAATGTAGGTTGCCAGTTCAGCGGTCTGATATTGACGTGAAAAGTGCATGGATGCATTAGTGGAGTGGGGGCGATGCACACACAGAGGTCTGTACCAGTTACTTCTGTCCACCTGTTCACCACAGATCCATCTTCCACCATGTTGTGTTATGCCCTGTGCTCCAGAAACCTGACCTCTAAGCATTACATCTCACAGGCTCTCTTGCCCTCTGCTGTGTTTGGGGTCAGGCAATGGAAGATGTGGGTGGGATTTCTGAGGGCAAGAGAATAGGTCATAGTCCTGAGCCCTCAACCCCTACCACACATCTTACAGTGACTTTGTTCCTATCATAGCACATTATCAAATTGTCCTTACTGCATAGTTCCACCTCTCCCTGGGCTCTGCAAGCACCACTTCCTCCTCTTACTCCTTCCAGATTATGAGTGTTAACTGGGTGTCTCATCCTGCCTTGTCAGTTCCTTTAACTCTGCCTGAATCTCTAAATAATCCCTTTGTTGGGCTCCTCTAAATAATCTTTGTTGGGCTTCAAAAAGATGTTTCCTTCTAGAATCCTTCTTAACATAGGTAGAACTATTCTTTTGGTATGTAAATAAGTATTAAATTAATTACATCTTATGAAAGTAAACAACTATTCTAAAACACATTACTCATAGAAATTTAGAGATTCAAAAAATCTAAAGGGAAGAAAAATGTTCATTCCTTACTGCAATGTCACTAGATAGCCACTATTAACATTTTAGTGAATTGTAAAAAAAATTGTAACACAATTTTTTATTGTGTTTAATTTGTATTTATATAATTTTAGTCTCCTTGTGATGTTTTAAAACATTAATATGTCTTTTTCTTATTTTTTTCTTCTAAAATTTTATTTAAATTCAAGTTAGTTAACATATAGTGTAGTATTGATATAAAAAGAAATGTACAACATTTGGAATACATAGAAAATACAAAGAACAAGAAAATAAAAAATTCTATCACTTAAACTTAGAAAAATTAATTTTCTTAGAATTTTTCTTTGGGGTTTAATATAGTTCCTACTTTACAGAACATGGTGATTTTTAAAGCATAGGAAAGGCAGATTTGTTACAATTCATAGACCAAAAGGGAAATGAAGAGAGGCTTGGAATAATATTGACCACTGGTTAATTTTTATTGCTCTGTCCTATGATAAGGAAAATTTACTAGAGCTGTTAAGTTGGAGTTTAAATTCTAAAAATCAACTATTCAATTACCTTGATATAAAAGTTGTTTCTTTATATGCTTTGTGCAACTCTGCTTTTGTGGTTGGGAGAGAAAGACTTTAGTAATTTTCTTGGTCCTAAACTAAAAACTTGTAAATACTGGAACCAGCGTTAGTGGTCTTTATCACAGTGGAGACATCCTTTTCTCTTAAAACAGATTTCCACACAACAGTAGAGGAAAGATATGTCTTCAGAGAATTGCCCAGTTCTGTGAAAAGAAAGAAATTTGCCGAGGAGCAAAGCAGGTTCCATTTTGTACCTGGGATACATAATCTAAATTTGGCACATAAATAAACTGATTCTGAATTAGAGGTCCAAATGAGAAAAGAAAGACTGTCAGATCTCTTTTTTTTCATATCATAACTTTCCTAATTGAGCTTTATTCATTTTGATTTTTCCTTGAGTCACTCAATCTGTCTTTAACAAATTGTTTCAAAGGGGGTAGGTATATCAGTGCTTTATGTCCGAATCTCTTGAATATTTAACTCCCTCTCTGTTCCTTTAAGACATGAACATCAATTTATTTGTGTATGTAATAATTAGGTTTCAACATTTTTTTCCTCAAAACTTTAGGTGGTTTATATTTTTGATATAGCATAATGAATAGGTAAGAGGTCAGTATAATCCTGTCTTTTTGAAACATGTATTTTCCTGCGTATTTACTTAAAAAAAAAAAAATATATATATATAAACAATTTAAGATAATTTCCAGCAGGTTACCAGGAATGGCATAGTCCTTTCATTGATTTTTACCAAGCATGTAGCCTAAGCCCTATTAATCAATATATATCATGTATCTGTTCCAACTCTACACTAAAAAAAATTGCCTTGATTATGACTTCGTTACAAAATGTTCTTTTTTTTTAAATTAGAAATGTGCGTTGTGGTGAGGTTGAATATCTCTATTTACTATTTCCCCCATTGTTTTCCATCTCCTGTTTAGTTTTCTCCTCACTCTCAAGAACTCCAAGTTGTTCTAAAAGTCTGATTTGGTTTTTCACAGAATCAAATCTGCTCTTTACTGCCTTTGATTTGAATTTTAATTCTGCTCTTTTTCCCATTTTATTTGTAATATTCCTTTTTTCATCCATATCTCTTTGTATTTTATCTTTTAATTTTGGCCTGTATCATTCTTATTTTTTTCCCCGCTCCCATTTCTTATAGCATTTTCAAGGAAATACTTATTTTGTCTAATTTTTACTTTTCAGAATAAAGTTTCAGCTAGTGTTTCCATATTAAATTTTTTTTTCATCTTTCATATTGAATTCTATGCTCTTCATTGAATATTGTTTTTTGTTTGTTTTTTAGTATCTTCTCCCTTGGTTTCTTGTTCTTTTTTTTTTTTTTAAGATTTTATTTATTTATTTGAGAGAGAGAGAGACACAGCGAGAGAGGGAACACAGCAGGGGAAGTGGGAGAGGGAGAAGCAGGCCTCCCGCCGAGCAGGGAGCCCGATGTCGAGCTCCATCCCAGGACCCTGGGATCATGACCTGAGATGAAGACAGACATTTAATGACAGCCACCCAGGCACCCTGATTTCTTGTTCATTTTTTTTTTAAGATTTTATTTATTTATTTGAGAGAGAGAGAATGAGAGACAGAGAGCATGAGAGGGAAGAGGGCAGAGGGAGAAGCAGACCCCCTGCTGAGCAGGGAGCCCGATGCGGGACTCGATCCAGGGACTCCAGGATCATGACCTGAGCCGAAGGCAGTCGCTTAACCAACTGAGCCACCCAGGCGCCCCTCTTGTTCATTTTTAATGATCTTTTCTTTTTTCTTCTTTAAGACATTTTTTAGTGTTTTCAAGGAGCCAAGTTTGATATTGTTAAACACTTTATGTTCATATTCTATTTTTATTAATTCTATTCTTATTATTTTCTTTTTTTATTTGAGTTTGTTTTATTATGTTGATCTTTCTTAAGATGGATATTTAGACCATTCATATTCAACCTTTCCTTGTTTCTAATATAAGGATATACATTTCCCTCTAAATACTGTGCAAGTTTTTCCTTTTATGTTTAATTTTTATTTTTTAAACCTCTAATTTCTATGTTTCATTATAATGTTTTTTTTTATACGTGAGTTATTACAAGTATGTTTTATAGTTATCTTGGTGATATTGAATCCAGACCTAGTCCTATGGTGGTCAAGTCTATTCCTCAATTCATTCAGTGATTATTTATTGAGGTTTACTGTGTCCAGTGCACCATTTCAGATGTTAGGACTTCATCAATGTATAGACCAGACAGACTTCTAACTTTTTGGAGCTTATATTCTAAAATGGGGAGAGAGACAGTGAATGTAATCAGTAAGTAGGAATTTTAGAAGGTGGTAAGTGCCATGTAAATTTAAAAGCAGGGTAAAGGAGGTTGTTCATGCTGTGTACGTGTATGTGCATGCATACGTGTGTGTGTGTGTGTGTGTGTGTGTGTTATATGCTGTGGTGGGGAGAGCATGGGGTTTTAAATAGAGTGGTCAAAGAAAGCCTTCCCAACAAGGTGAGATTTACATATGTCTTGAAGGAGAAAGGGGATTCTTCTCTGGGGAAGAGCATTCCAGCCAAAGGGTGCATCCAATTCAAAAGCTCCGGGGAAAGATCATGCCTGGGTGTTTGAAGAAGCCAGTGTAACTGTGATAGAGTGATTGAAGGGACATGGTAGAAGAAGAGATGAGAGAGAATAGGAGTGGGGACAGTTAAGGTCACTTGGACATTGGCAAAGAGACCCAAGATCGTGATTTATTTTTATCCCATCTTCATGAAAGACTCGTTTATTCAAAGGATATTTTATTTTTCAGATTTTTAAAATAGAAATGGCTTTACCTTGACCTCTAGGAGTAAGTAGATGACTCCAACAAATAGTACAGGATCTTTTAGGCCTTTGTGAAAACTTTGGCAATAATCGCTTAATCTGTGCCGAAGGAACTCAAGGTTTTGCTCTCTTTTAATCTGATCTTTATATAGGAATCATTCACTCATTTAGTCAACAAATACTTATTTTTTTTCAAAATTATTTATATAAATGTTCTTTTGCTTACCTCTAGGAGATTTAGACAAATCAATGCGCAGCCATTCCATCTGGTTGTTTTATCTTAGAAATTTGAAGGACCTCAAACAGTTACCATTATCACAACAGACCATTACCCAAACTCTGCCTGAATAATTCCGTTCTTCTTGTTTATAGCTGAATTCATTACTGGATACTTTAATATTTGCCAATTTTATCTTGCAATCCATCAGATGTTTGAAAATAACTCCCAGACTCCCCTGAAATCATATCTTCTCTGGCCCTTGCATTCTAGATCTTTCTACCGTTCCTCAAATTCCTCATATATCTGGTGTTTCAGACCCCCTGCCATTATGTTCACCCTCTTTTAGACAAGGATGTTGTGATTCTTACATTTCCGTGTAAGAAAAATTCCTGCTCTTGAATTTAAATTTTTACTTTTTATACGTAAAACTTCAACATTGGTTATGGACAAAAATGTGATGAAAGCAGATCAATTTGATCCCAGCATTGATAGCCATGTTAAGTATTTTGGCACTTTATGGAAAGAGTTTCCTTCTCTCAAAGAAAAGTTCTATAATAGATCTTCCTCAACCTTAGTGAAATTGATTAATTACTTCAACTTAATTGATTGTATGCAGTTTTCCAACTGTTTCAAGATCCTAGAAACCAAACTGAGCCTTGAGTCAACATCTTTCTATTTGGTTCCATCTGTGTTTATAACTAGCATGACTCCTGGTTCCAAACAAGTACCCAATATGTTGCAAAAACAGAGAGGCTAGGTATTCTCCTACTTTAATTTCCTATTTGTGATATGAATGAAGTTAAGACTAACCTGATGAGGTGTAACTTTTCCTGTTCTATTTTTGCCCTGGTGATGAATAGCACTTTCCCTTAGTGTCATGTGAATTTATTCTGTTTTGAAAAGACCCTTGCTTGATTTATCGAAAAGTTAAGTTGGCAGAAGAAGTTCTCAAGTTATATATAAAGCATCTGTCCACTCATCCAAACCTCTTCCCAACAGAGTTTCATTTTATACTTAGGGAGATGTACAGGAGGTATTTCTTCTTTGGAATCTTCTTAGAACTTTTGAAATCCCATCTATCATTCAAGATTCACCTAAAAGTTATTTCAATATGAAATTTTTCTTCCTCAGCCAGAGTAGCACTTTCTTTCTTTAGGTATCAAGATCTACTCCTAG
Source organism: Mirounga leonina (assembly GCF_011800145.1). Lineage (NCBI taxonomy): Eukaryota > Metazoa > Chordata > Mammalia > Carnivora > Phocidae > Mirounga > Mirounga leonina. The sequence continues at coordinate 10,700,526 of NW_023270305.1, read as the reverse complement.
TACCTCACCTGTAGATTCTATCCTACTTTGTTGGTGTCAGTTGTATGCATCTACACATGATCAAGCTTCCATTTGCAACTCCTACTTCATACTGAAAGTCCTGGTAGACATTTCTTTTTTCCTTTCTTTCTTGACTGACAAGAATCTTAAGTCTTGCTCAGGTAGAATATATCATTGTGTAAGTTATGATGAGAGGCCCTGCTTCTGGCTATAGAGACCTAAAAGTCTGGAAAATAGTCTTCTTTTGCTCCCGACATTGGGGCATGGGAACATGACTTAAATTAACTGATAGCATAGTCCTACCTAGAGTCCTAATTTAGAACATTGATGCCCATCAGTAGGGGCTTTTGAGAATTGGTGTTAGTCATGGTAGGGACAGGAACCAATTTTTTGGTGGGGATCATGGCTCTGGTCCAGGAGTGGTTTCCAGTGTCTAATGGTAACATCAGTAGTGTCCCATCCAGACCATTCCTATAATGTGATCTTGCCTCTGGTTCTGGTTCCTGCCCATTTTCTGTAGCTGGCTCTTCATTTACATGTTGAGTTTGCAAACTACCTGGTACTCTTCTAAGAAACCATCATTTTTTTTTGTTTGCAACCAAGAACCCTGACTGGTGGAGGAAGAATCTTTGTTTTATTCAGATTTGTTTACCATGTGCCTAATAAATGTTTACCGAATGATTTAGAGCATGTTGGATATGATGTCTGTGGGAGCCCCATGGGGAATCAGAAGGCCAAATTAGCTCATTAATTACACTTTCATGTTAAATTTTAGAGTGTGTGATTCTAGAGAAAGCTTTAGAATAGTCTCTCTCCCTTTATCCTTCTTTTCAGTTCTGAAGATCTCAGTATAGATTTTCAGCAGCCTGTGGGGTTAGCTTGTGCCTTTTTAACTTTTGTTGGTTGTGATGTTCAGTTGTGCTGGAAATTACAAGCCTGAGAACTTTCCTGGACATCTGGAGTCATTAATGGACTGAAAGTACAGGAGGGGCATAACTGAGTGGATTGCTCATTCTTCCTGCTGTGTGGCCTGTGGTGGCTGCTTTGGAATTGCAAGTACCAGGGACCTACTAGGCAGAGGGGAGAAAAAGTGGCACCACAGCAGTTTCTCCTTGTTACACTTTTACTAGGTCCTGATCTTGCCAAGGAATTTGCAAAGATGTGAGCTTTCCAGAATCCAAGAACAGAAGTCAAGGGAGGGGGAGAGGAGCCCTGTCCTTCCTATAACCAGAGCTGAGGGCACAGATACTCTGGGTCTGGAAAAGGGCCTGAGGTTTCCTGGTGGCACCATTGCTCTGCCACCTCCTGCTGGGGCTTTCCTGGCACTGGCAGAGCCCTGCGCATGCGCGCCTGCGCCATGTGCAGGCTGAGGCTGTCAATCCCTCTGGGGGGACTCACCGGCTGACAGCGAGTGATGAGTTTCCTAATGCTCCCGATGGCTGCAGCCCCGCCTGGAGGCTTGGCTCCTGCTCAGCAGCTGCCACACAATCGCGCTGCTGGCCTTCCCCACAGCCTCAGGGGAGCCCCGCTCCAGGTTTGTGCCACTTCACTGACTCCAGAAAGCTGTACATTTACACCATGGGGAGTGAGAGAAGTGTGTTTATCAACCACCAGGCTTGGAATGAGAGTCTTCTCCTTGCGGGAATGCATCAATCACTTCTCAGGACTGACCCTTTGTGGTAGTTCCTCGTGTAAATGATGTTTTGCTTTCCCTGATTGCAGAACGAAATGAGAGCTTTATAATTAAGTGTGCAGTAAATGACGTGGTGGTGGCCCTTTGGGTCCTCGGTCCTCTCAAAACAGCTAAGCGTGGGGGTAGCAGCTTTGGGAAAGATGAGATTGATTAGGAATTTCTTCCAATGTCCTGGTTACAGTTAGCGAAACGGCTACTAGGTGATTTCTAGGTGACACTTGACCTCAAACACGGCTTTAGGTTTCTGCTTGGGAACCTGCCATAGCTCAGTTTATGCCAAACCATTTAAATGGAAAACCCACCGGAAGCCTCTTGTGTTTCTACTACCCAGTGAGCGATGGAGCCTAAGCCCAGGGCTTGAATTCCAAAATTGGAACGAAGGGGCATTTGTTCTGTTTCCCGAGTGGTGATGAAGCATTTTCAAGGACGTTTGGAGACAAAATTATGTTGATTTAACTTAGGATAAGACCAATGGGTTGTTTTTCAGAGAAAGATGAAAGGCCATCACTTCTTTACACACCCCCTCTATCTCCTTTGGAAATAGACAGCCAGTGAGAACATCATCCCATGTACTTATTAGCAGTACTTCCAGGCTGTGCCTATTAAATGAATTGTTCTGAGGTCAACATGAAATGCCAACTGGAATGTAACAAAAAGATATCAAAATAGAACAGCCCTCTTTGTGATCATTAAGACAAAGTTAAAAAGGGAGAAATCTATACTATTGACCCAACTTTGATATTTTCTGCTTTCGTTTAGGGTCATCACCACAGATCTCAGTTACTAAACTCATTACATGTTGTAGAGGTTTCCTAAGCTGTGTGATTAATAATCCTCCTCTGAATCAAGGCATCACAAATAGTGTGTTACTCTGCTGCATGAGAAATAGAGCCACCAGGACCAGCTAGTGTCGTCTGCAGCCAAGGACTGTGATTTCTTTCGTATCAGCCTCTTCTGACTAATGTTCGGATCCTGAGTCTTGTATGACTTAAGTTGCGCTGAATGACAAACAATGCTAACTGTATTATGGGTCTTTGTTCCTTACTGGCTCTAGGTAGGTACCATCAAGAAGCCTTCTCAAGACCAAAGGGGAATACAAAAGAGGTGCCAAGATGATAATCAGCTCTGTGGGGCTTATCTGTCAATGCACATCCTCTCCATAAATATTTTCACCTGGAAGTTAAAACATCTAACTCATAATAACAAGAACAATAGCAGTAACTACTCTTTTTTTTGAGTATAATTACAAGATGATGCAATGAATCCCTTGCACTGTGTATTGGAGTTTCCTCTTTGACAGGTGGATTCTGTTATTAGATCACAATATTCCAAGGCTTGTTTTGGTATCTCCTGAAGGAGTGGGACATCATGGATGGAGTAGCCTGATTTCAGCCTGAAAAACCGGACTTTGGAAGGCAGACCCTGGATAGATTGGAGTGGCAAGACTTGCAGACCCCCTCACCACTTTATCCTCTCCATTTTGGCTTTGAAAATGGGAAGATAGCTCTTTGATTTTGGTACTCTGCTCATAGGTTGGATGGGAGCCAGGTTGTGGGTACCTCAGAAGGCAAGCTGTCCTGTAAGTGGACTATCAAAGTGTATACTTTGTGGGCTTTTGCTTTTCTTCTCTTTCTCTCAAAATTTGAGATTCTTGGCTATATGGGTATGTATATGTTTATGTATATGTGTGTGTATTCACTATATATATATATATATATACACACACACACATATATATATATATGTAGTGAATCTTATAAACTGTCCTTGAATTATATAGAGGATTATTACATGAAAGATTTTGGCTCTCCTATTTATTTTTTTATAGCAGAAACCATGCCTTCTTGAAGCTAGGGTAATCCTAGCAGCAGTTTCAGGCAAGACTATCAAACAAATGGTGATTTGGGCTGCTGTTCTCTTTTGGAAATTGTCTCTTTGGATGTCCTGGTCTTCATTTTATTAATGATAGAAAATAAAGGAAATAGAAATATTCCCATATTACAGATGAAGAAAATGAAGCTTAAAGAGGGTGTCATTCTAGTAACAAAAGCAAAGGTGGACTTGGGACCTGTGTTAGTCTGGTGACAAAGCCCATACTACATATGTGATGATAATATTTCATGGCCTAGAGGAGAGGCTCTAACTTGGCCCAAAGGAGAAACCCATCTTTCCTCCTCACCTCATTCTCCAACAGCTTCATACTATATACACATGTAAACTAAATAGAATAAATTACTCTCTATGGTCATCATGGCCAAGGCAGTGACTGGGATGCTACCAAACAGGGAGGCTTTTCTATGTGACTTTAGACCAATAAATTGTCCTAAGGCCCAAAGCTCTGCAGCTATGACAGTATTTCTTGGCAAGCTAGAGAAGTCATCCTTGTAATGTTTCCTGACTCAGAGTTGGTACTCAACGAATTTTTATTAAATTGAACAGAAGGTTCCAAGTTTAGTGTAAACCTTAGGAAGCTTTTGCTTTTCTCAATACTTGCATATTTATTATCTTATGTGAGCTTCATGAAACATCTATGAAAATATCCCCACTCTGCAGAGCTGACAAGCTAGTTACCAGAGGACTTGAGACTGTCCCAAGTTCATAGCATAAGTCAGTGTTAAGCTGGGCCTGGGAATCAGGTCTTAAAGTTCATGGTGCAGTGTGCTTTCTGATTTCTTCTTGAGTATTTCCAACTGGTCTTTAAGTGTCTTGAATTGAGAGGAAAAAGACAGTATTTCTCTAAATGCTGAGTTCTCTTCCCCTTAAAAAAAGGAGGAACTGATGGCAATGATGGTGATGGTGATGCCAAATAATTCTGTGTTGAACAATCGATCCATATCCTTGTGTTCTCATCAGAACTCTCCTGGTCCTTGATTTCCTGTGGTTGTCTGAGATCAGGGAAATCTTAGTCCACCCTAGAGCCCTGTAATCATAGGCTGGGTACACACAGTTTCCATAGGATTTTATTCTGAAGATCCTAAATATGGCTAAGTCCCCAAACACAGATAGTGCTCTCTTTAGGACTGGGTACTTTTATGGCTTGGGGAAGAAGGCAAGACTGGTGGTCTTTTTTTGGTTGTAATTTTAGGTCTATTCAAAAACTGGTTTCTAGTGATGCAGGAAAATTATGGCCTGGGGTGATTATGGGCCTGGTAGTTATTGCTCAGAAGACCTCAGGAGTCAGAATTTTTTATTGAGTTGGGGACTCCAAAGTTTAGATCCCACAATGTTTGAAGTCAAAAAAACTTCCCCCTAGAATCTTCTTACTCAAAACATGGTCCTTAGACTAGCAGGATTGGCATCACCTGGGAATTTTTTGGAAAAATGTAGACTGGCATGCCCCTCTTAGGACTGCTGAATCATAATCTGCATTTTAGAGAATCTACATGTGATTAACATGCATATTACAGGTTGAGAAACACTTTCTGTGATATCATGATTTATCATAAGAAATACATAATTGATCTTGTCCCTGGTTTCTGGCACAGAGCTCCTAAAACCCTTGGAATTTCCAGTGAGGAGAGCAAGGAAGGTGTCTTTTGTTATGTTAATTAGGCGACTTTTGGAATGCACCTGAAGTTGGGGGCTGCTTGCCAGGGGAGCCAATATGATTAGAGAGCAGAACTTTTAGTCACTCCTGGACCCCCTTGGAGGGGAGAGGGCTGGAGGTTGAATCAATCACCAGTCGTCACTGATTGATTTAGTCCATCATGCCAAAGTTATAAAGCCTCCATAAAAACTCAGATGAAGCGGTTCTAGAGCTTCTGGGTTGGTGAACATGTGGAGGTGCTGGGAGAGTGGTGTCTCTGGAAAGGGTATGAAAACTCGTGCCCCTTCCTACATAGCTATTCTATCTGCATGTTCATGTGCATGTTTATGTTGTCTTTTGTCATATCCTTTTATAATAAACCAGTAAACGTAAGTAACATGTTTTTTTGAGTTCTGTGAGCCCCTCCAGCAAATTAATCAAACCTGAGGAGGAGGTCATGGGAACCTCTGATTTATAGTTGATCAGTCAAAGTCGCAGTGACAACCTGGACTTGGGATTGGCATCTGAGGTTGGGGGCAGTCTGGTGGATCTGAGCGCTTAACCTAAGGAATCTGATGCTGTCTCTTGGTAGACAGTGTCAGAATTGAGTTGAATTATAGAAACCAGGTGGTGTCCAAGAATTGGTGGTATGGGGAAAACCCTTTACACATTGTAATTGAGACCCAGAATCATTCACTTCCCAAGATAGTCTTAAGGGATACTGTATTAATCAGGGTTCTCCAGAGTAACAGAGCTGATTGGAGATATATGTATATATCTCCAACATGGACACACCCAGAAATAATGTTTAGACAAATATCTGGGCACTCTGTGATTCAGTCAGGTTGACATAAAATTAACTATCACAAGATATCCAGTCACCTGACTATACCTGCTTTGGATTAAGAATTCTATTGTCGTTCTTGCAGAACAAGGAGAGTAAGCTGTCAGCCTCCATTTATTAAGAGCCAAGGACATTGCTAAATGGGCATTAAAGTTGATTGGAGGCTGTGTTGATTAGTCAGTGTAAGCTTGAAGTTATAGTTCCAGCTATCCATGTGGTCCATAGACCATAGCATTGGTAGCACATAGAGGAGAGCTTATTAGATGTGCAGAATCTCAAGCCTGCCTCAGTCCTGTTATATTAGAACCTGCCTTTTAACAAGATCCCCAGGGGATATGTATGCATATTAAAATGTGAGAGGCACTGCTGGTATTTGATCCAACCAGAAGTGCCTATCTCTTTTCCTTAACTAAATGAGGAAAATATATTAGGGTTCCACCACAGGCTGTTTTGGGGATGGATCCTTCTGGGGGCACTCTGAAGAAAAATAACCGGGCACCCTAGAAAGCAGTGGTTCTCAACTCTGGCTGCACACTAGCATCACCTGGAGAGATTTAAAAGGAGCCTAATGTCTGAGACACACTTGCTGATAATCTGATTTCATTGGTCTTAGGTCTGGCCTGGTCTTGGAGACGTTTCCATCCTTTGCAGATGAATATAATACCACTGCTGTAAACGGAGCACGGAAGCCCTTCTCCAATCTCGCTTCAGTTCTGAGTCAGATCAGAGGTGAACCTTTTGAATGCTTATTTTAATTTTTCTTAATTCTGAAGTAATCGTCAGGATGGAGAGAAAATGTGGGCAGCTTGTGGCACTGAGGGAAGAAAGGTCTAAGGACACAATGAAGGAACAAGGCATACATGGGGAAGCAGAGGAAAGTAAAGCCTCATCTCGATTCTTTGGAGAGTAAGAATGTTTTCCCTGAGGAGGCAATGACCCAGCGTGTGTTACTGTTACAGTAACAGTAAAAGGTCTTGGAGGAATGAGCATTTCATATAAGGAGAACAGTGAAGAGATTCATAGCCCAGCCTAGGAAAATGAGTATATAGATACAGAACAAGAGAAAAGGCAGGGTGCCCATTTCAAAGTCTGGAGGGATGCACATCATTTGTCTTTATTTCCAGCTATGATGAGTGTTTCAAACAGGTGGTTTAAATTAAAGAAAAAAACAAAGTTTTCTGGATGGACAGTGATGAGCAAAAGTTTTTTTGCAGAAGGACTGTCATCTGTTTGTTTGGGTTGATACGGGCCTTTGTTTCATTCTATGGAGACAAATGACTCTGTGTCTCTCCGCCAGTTACATTATTAACTATACTGGCATTTTATTTCTAAGTCAAGGGATAATCTGAGGCTGAGCAAAGAGGAAGCATTGAGAAGAGGCCTTGCCACAGGCTGCTGACTACCTGACATTTCGCAATGAAGAATCATTGCCTCAGAAGTATTCTGAGCTTCTCAACACTCCAGTCAGACAACTGTTCTGACAAAACTCAAAGTAAGTTTGTTCAATCTGCTATCAAACCACAGGTATAAGGAATCATATTCCACACATTAAAATAATTAAAGCCCACTCCTTTCTTGGTCAGTGACAAAGATGTGTCGGTACACCTACCAACATCCAAACAGCATCCTGTGTAGCTTCCCAAGTGAACTGCAGGGACTAAATGTTAAGAAGGGCAGTGTGACTTGGGGAGGTAGAAAAGTTATGATGGAAATAGTCGTGGCTAGAAATCATAAGATATCAAAGGCAAGATGCAGATGTTTAAGTAACCAACATGGTTCAAAGCCCAAGCTGCTGATAAAGACAAAGACCCAGTCTATTGAGGAGGATAAAGATGAAGACAGTGGGTTCCATTGAGAGTGGTTGGAAGTACATGATATATCAAAAGAGCAGAGAGTTCAGTGGACTGGTTAACACCAGTTCTAGTGACATTTAAAGTTGTCTCTGAAAGTACAATGCCCATGAGCTTGATACCTGATTCTGAGAAGAAAGTATGAGTTCAAACAGCAGGATTGCTTGGGTCACAAGTGTTATTGTAAACACCCATGCCCTTGTCCCAGAGTATGACAGGATTCAATATCTTTATTGCCTATTCAATATCTTTACTGATGGCTGAGATGAAGGAATCGACAATGTGCTCATCAGATTTGCAGACTATACTAAGTTAGGCAAATTCACGAATAGCCCCACAAGACAGGAATATAATTCGAACTGATCTTGACAAGATGAAGTGACTTCCTAGTGGGTCACTTTGCACATAAGCAAGGGTTCCAAGCTGTCCACAAGCTAAATACAGAAGTCAAACTTCCCTCACCTTTTCTCTTTTCCAGACCTCCATTAAAGTTCTGGATTACATTCTCGACATAAAAAATGTAAAGGAATCTAAGGAAACAAGGGTTCAAAAATGCAAAATGTATACATAATCAAAGGGAAAATTAGAAATTATGTCCATGCATACAGAAGGTGCTAATAGCTGTGTATTCAGTGGAGAAGGATGGCAGGAGGGAGGGAGGGAGGGAGGGAAGAAGACAGGAGGAAGATAAAAAAATGGTAGCATGGGATAGAACAAATGAGACTCTTATGGGTAAAATCTCTGTGACCTTTAAGGGAAGAATCATTACTCAGAGCTGGAAAGAGTAGATATTCATCAAATTAAAACAGGACGGCACCAATTGGTTTCCTGGTGTCCCACTCAGCTTTGAAATTTTATGATACCTGACTTCATAACTGGTATTTCCTGTCACTGGGACTAAGCAAAAAATCACAGTTGGGATGTGAGCCCATGGTTATGGAGAAGTATCGAGATGAGGCTTTACTTATGGAAGGGAAATCACTTTTTTTCCCCCAAGTTATTCAGGAAAGACTTCATGGAAGAGGTGGAATTTCAGTGATTATTTAAAGGATAGATGATAATTGAGAATGGTGTTGAATTGGGAAAAGGATAAGGGATACACGTTGCCAGCCAGATTACCAGGAACATTAATCCCTGAGTCTATTAACGAGAAGCTATTAGGATATCACCCCGGAGCAGTTATGTGTACTTTTCCCAAGGCCTTCCAGAGACAATGACTGAATTGTTATACTGTGCTTTTCAGATATTCCAGGGGGAATTTCTAATCTGCTGACTAGAGAACTGATTTCACTGAAGTCAAAGAAATGAAATATTTCTTACCTACTCTTTCTCCTCCTTTTCCCTGGACCAGTCCTATTTTAAAAAGAATATAAAATATTTTTTTTTTGCAAAAATGCTATAAACCTACTACTGATCAGACAAAATACTACATAATTACTTAGTTGTCTGATATTCTAAGAAATGAGTTACTTGCACACAAGTAAATGTTCTGTCCATCAAATCAGTTGGAAAGCCTCCAAGAACAGGACCCCTACAGTCTCTAGATTTAAGGTCCGTGAGTTCTTATTCATCTCCAGTTTATCTTTAGTGCATGCATGGAGTAGGACTGAAAATAAACACTTGCCAAAAAGAATGGGAATGCTGCATATTCTATATAAAGACATCTTGACAGGGACTGTATGCAAAAGTGCATCTAGGGCATGTGTCCATATAGGGTGTATTCAGAAAGTTACTATTTTGGTAGAAATCTTTGTGCCACCTTACCTATTCTTTTCCTTAATGCTTCCAGGCTAGACTATATTTCCTGATATACAGTCTTGTAAGAATCAGAGCAGTATGATCCACTGCCCCAAAGTTGATTTTTAAAAGTCCAAACAAGTATGTGAAAGAGATGCTTTATTGTAAGTCACCAATGTCTTTTTTTTTTCTTAATGACAGCCAAGTGTAAACACAGTTGTTATAGTGTTATACAGGTCCTTGTTTTGTATGTTTTAACAAAGAGTTATAGATTTTTAACTCCACAGGAAACTCACAAGTGCCTTGCGCAGCACACTTATTTTTATAATGAGGAGAAACCAGTGCCTTCCTCCAAAGTACACATCCGGTTGGTGGTAAGGCCAGTGTTAAATGCAAGTTCATTGGATTTTATTCTAGGACCCTTCTATACTCACACATCCACCGTCATATTTATGGGAAACCTTCAAATGCCTCTCACCTCTTCAAGGGAAAATGGCTGGCTTTGTCAATGAGGATGGAGGAGGCTCTTATTCACTAAAAGAAGGGATGGAGTGGGAGGAGGGGGTCTCCATGGCGACCCCCTCCTCCAACTCCATCTCAGGCTTCAGGGGGACAAAAACAAGAGGAAGGCAAGGTCAGAGTGGGAAGCCAATGGCCAGTAAACCAGTTCTAATAGTGCAGAGCTGAGGGTCCAGAGCCAAAAATCTGAGGTACCAGGGAGTAGTAATCAGATTAATAGATAATATACAAGACAGAAATAACCTGGGAGATTGCTTGGCAAACCACTGTTGTCTGAAGCCAGCTTTTTTTTGTGCTGGCTGCTAGGCAGAGGATGAGTGGGCCAGCTCATTTAAAGGGCCAGCTTGGCACAGGCAGGAATCAAAGGAGAACATGCGTCAGTGTAGAAGAGAGTGTTGATTTTTATTTTGCTTCCAGAATAAGAGGCAGTTTGGTGAAGTAGAAAGGGAACATAGGCCTTGGAGTCAAACAGATCTGGGTGAAACTTCAGCTCCCTTACTCATTTGATGTGTGGCATGACTCTGAGCAGGTGATCCTGAGCCTCGTCTCCCCTTTGTAAACGGGGGTTTATGATACCCAGCTGGGTGAACGTATGTAGTTAGAGTACTGAGCACATGGAAGGATTTCAGCTCAGTAAATGTGTGTCTTTCCTCACAAATCTCTCCCCTTGCCTTCTCACCTTGCCATCCCTGCCCCGTCTTCCACACACCGTCTATGTCTGAGACGCACGGTTCGAAAAGAACAGGAGAACAATGGAGGGGGAGTTGCTGTGACTTTCGGTGAGTGAGCTATCAGAGGGGGGAGGAATAGCAGAGGCACATGACTGTATTCACCTGCAAGTAGGGCTTGACCTGTCCACGGGTGTGAACATGTTCTGTGTGGAGAATCTCAGCATCACCAAAGACTCTGATCAGAGGACTCGGTGGGTCTGTGACCAGATTAGCCTTCCCAAACCTTCCTTCTTCCCTGCAGAAGAAGCCAGTGTGGAGTTCCAAGACTCCACAGATTCTTCAAAGCCCCTTCCCTCTCGCCCCAACGGTTGCCAGAATTCCCCTTCTATCTCAGGTTCACTAATTTTCTCTGCCACCTGAACTTTCCAAAATTTCTCCCTAATTTGCTCATCCTAATTTAGTCAGTCAACCCAGAATTGTGGAATACATATTATAAGCACAGTATTGTATAAGGGACTTGCCAAAAAATAAATAAATAAATAAACAAAACCAACATTGTTCTTGTTTTCAAAGAGTGTATAATCCACAAGGAAAGTCAGGTATTTCATAATTCATCACAATAGCACTTAATTTGTAGAGCTATTGTAACAAAATACCCCAAACCGAGTGTCTTAAACAATAGGAATTTACTGTCTCACACTACTGGAGGCAGCAAGTCCTAGGTCAAGGTGTTCGCAGGGCCTGGCTCCCTCTGACGGCACTAGGCCATGCCTCTCTCCTAGCTCCTGGTGCTTGCAGGCCATCTGATGTCCCCTGACTTCTCCTGTATCACTCCTATCTCTGCCTTCATCGTCACATGGCATTCTTCCTGTGAGTGTGCCTCTGTGTCTGAATTTCTCCTTTTTACAAGGACGCCAGTCATATTGGATCAGGGGCCCACCCTCCTCCAGTATGAGCTCATCCTAACGAAATAGATCTGCAACAACTTTTTATCCAAATAAGATCACATTCTGAGGCATGGAGGGTTAGGACTTCAATTTATGAATTTTGGGGGACACCATTTAACCCATAAAAGCCCTTAATGAAAATTAAGGTGGGGGAAGTCCGGGGTTCTGTGGAAAATTTGTTCTGTCTACTTTCTTCACTGGTGCAAATTCCATAGGTCCTCCTCCTCCCCAAACTCCTGCTTGGCTCCTCTACTCCATGGTGACCTCCCCTCTTTGGTTCACAACCTTCACTGGGCCTATGTCCTTTTTCCTCTACTAGACTCTAAATTTCATAAAAGCAGAGAATATGTCTTCTCCTTCCCTTGTGACTGCTTTGGCAGTAATGAATCATCAAAGCCACAATGCTCAGTGGAGTTGGTGACTTGGTGACTGCAGCATTCAGCAGAGTGGTGCAAACACCAGTCTTCCCTGCCCTCACCTCCACCCTCTCATTAGTCTGTATCCGGCAGCCCTGGCTTCCTTTGGTCATAAAGCCAACAGGAAATCTCTCACAAAGCATACACCCCTCCAGAACCCTGTCCTGTGGCAGGGACACTGAGCAGAGTACTGGCAAGAGGCACCAGCAAATGTCTCAGCACCTGGACTACTCCCTGTGAAAAAAGCACGGTAGCAAACTACATGATTCATTAATGAAAAATGACAACATCATCAGAGATCCTAATGATATCCTTAAAAATCACAGGGTGTACATAGAGCATCCTTGCTTTTAGCAGGGAGATCAGATCCAGGAATATATTCACAGAGCTGTTAGTGTTTTGACACATAACATGGAATGAGGGAAAAAAAAACCCATATGCATCTTCATTTGCATCCATAAAAAAGTCCAAGAAAATATATGTACTTAATCTATAATATTCACCTATTGTATAGAATATTGAGCCTGATTACAAACTTATGCTTCTGTGACCTTTTTGAATAAATAATTGGGTTTTGTGGACCTGAGGTTAGAGATCCTGGATGATCCTAAGACAGCAAAGCAGATGGTGCATTAGTAACGGGGGTATTAGGAGGATCGGCTTCCCAATTCCAGTGCATTCATTAATATACTTTAGACAGTTTAATTGCTTCCTGAAACACTAATTGAAAGAGGTTCATTTGCAAATGCCTAAGTTCTAATAATATAAATCTGGCACGGTGCCACAGAAGCCCCTTAAATACTATTATAAGACAAATTGTGGCATTTAAATAAAGGCAGCTACATTTTTAAAATAAAATTGGTACATTGAAACATAATGTATAGAATTTTTTCAGAGTAGGAAAAAGAAAGCCCAGTAGGTGCTGAATCTTTCCAATATTGGGGTTTATGAAATACTCACCAACATCACGCTACTTGAGCCTTGGGATTGTGAACATCTGGTAGACTCTGTGACTTCAGCAGCACAAAGCAGAATGTTCTCGTTTACATAAACTCATTTCCTGGAGGGATAACTCTGGAATCTGTTATTTCAAGAGAATATGTGACTAAATGTTACACCTCTGAAAGAAGGATTTTCCCCTTAGAATCACTCTGCCTATTGACCTTCCTTAAGTTGTATTTCATGCCTTTTTATAGGCATACTGATTCTCCACACACTTCCGCAGTATTTACTAACCAAAACTCTGAGCAGTAGGCTAAGAAGACATAAGGAGTTTGTTTCCATGTGAAAAAAATTAATACGGATGGATCAGCACCAAGATTTTAGTAATTTTGTTTCCTTTGGTGGGGTAATTCTTAAATGAATGGGCGTGAGTGTTGGCTGGATTGCTTATTGGCTGATAGAGCTATGGGTAATCGATGAACCTGTTGTACTAGATAACAGTGATCACCAAGTGCCAAGTCTTCCACCAATGAGTGGGCCCTTTGATGGTTTCCTTTACTTCTGTGAAGCAGGAGCAAGATACTTGACATAAGTGGTCATTGAATAACTTCTAAGAGCTGAACACAGTTTGGTGCCCAGGACTCTTCTGGGAAGAGTGGAAGTCTTTGAGGAAAGACAAATGAGAGCCACGGACAAATACAAGGCATGGCTTGGTGTTTGATGGGCCAGTGAGTTAGGGGTGCACCTGCTTCTTTTCAAGCAGACAAGTGGCATTAAATAAGTGGGAGAAGGGCCTTTCTGGAGACTTTGTGATAAGACCAAGGAGCTCTTTTGTGTCAGGAGCTACTGTACTTTTTTGGGGGGGGTAGTTTTCCTCAAGAAAATAGGAAATGACTTGTTGCATTTGAATTTTTTTCTCATTCCCATTGATTGCTGTCCAGGTGTAAATCTTTCTCACTTTTCTACTTTGAGTCCTACTTGTGGCAAAGACTAGCTGGCTTCTGATAGTGTCTATGTATTAAATGTACATGATTCCTGCAATACATTGTACTGATTGTGCTTTTAATTTTATTATGCCCTTAATTCCAGTTATAATTTAAAAATTACATTTTTAGAGGCAAACTAAATTTTTTATTTAAACTAATTTAAATATAAACAACAAAATGACCTTATCTTTCCCTTATCTGTTCACCCCCTTGGCCCTATATTCTTGACAGGGATTCTGACTTTAATCAGATATTGAATGTAGTACCTACCACAGAAGCAGTTATTGCAAAATAACTTATTTTATCCTCTCCTTATCCCATCTTCTGTTCTCTTCTCCTTTTTTTCCTCTTGCCTTTATCCCAAGAAATGATCACAAGTAGACCATCAGTAAACTTTGGTTAAATTGCCTTGGAGATAAATATTCTTGAGAATGGATTAAAAGAAAATCAACCTTACTTCATCCTAGGCTAAAGAGGTCCTAAGTCCTGGGGTCCCCATGTTTGATTTAGTTGCTGGATATGTGGAAATGTTGGTTTGACATCCTGCAAAAGGACAAACTTTGAGAGATGATTTAGCCCTCTTAAATAGATATATAAATATATTGTAATCATTATTAGGGCCAGAAGGAAAATAGGACTCTGCTGGTTCACAAAAGCCAACATACCTTTTCTTTTGTATGTCTAAAAATCTTCACCCTGATTTCTTTCCATTTTGATATGGCTCCTCATGGCCTATTTCACTGCATACCCACAGACCTCTGGCTAAGCTCAGAAATAAGGCATGTCTCCAAATGAACCACCTCCTTCATCATCCCTTTCTTTACTCCCTATCTCAGTGAACACTGAGTTATTCTCAGCCCCTCCCCTCTCTCATCATACCCTCATCTCATTGACCACTAATTTTTGCCTGTCCTATCTCCTCAGCTTCTACCTCATGTTCTCGTAATCCTTTCTTCACACTGGTTCCCAGGTGAAATTCCTAAATGTGAAATCTGACCCTGTCACTCTTCTCCTGCTTAAAATCTGCAGGATAAAGTTCAAATGCTTTAAAAGGGTATTCTTCCTTTAAAGCTGCCCAGATCTTTTTTAGTAGTGGAGTTCTGTTCCCTATTCCAGGTTCCCTATTCCCTCCTTTAGGCCTCTATGGAGACTTTTGAGTTGCTCTGTTATAATAGGATTCACAGTCTATAATTACTTGTTTATTTCTCCATCTCCCTAAAGTTGGCCCTTGGAGGCAGAGCCCCAGTTTTGTTTTTCTTTTAAGTTTTTCTGTCCTCATCACTTGCCAAAAATGGGCGTGTATTAGGTGCTCCATAAATGACTATTGACTGTAATTGAATGTAACAGGAAGGTGATTTGATTTTTGGTGAGAAAAGAAACTTGACAGAATAAGAACTATATAGTGTCAAAGAGGAGTCAAAGATATGTCACATTAGAAGGTATTGTGCTGAATATTTGAGAGCTCCATCCATACACAAATGTCTACACTATAGAAACCAGACCTTTGAGAGCTAAGATCTATATGACTTTGTGGCTCAGAACTTCATAGCTCCTCTGTTTAAAATAACTAGCTCTCTCTCTATATTTCTGCATGTATGTACCTTGATATATGGCTCTATGTCTTCAAAGACTGAGAATGCATCTTGAAATGTATAAACAGTGATACATTTTTTTGTAGTTTTTAATTTTATTATGTTATGTTAGTCACCATACAATACATCATTAGTTTTTGATGTAGTGATCTACGATCCATTGTTTTCGAAAAACACCCAGTGCTCCATGTAGTACGTGCCCTCCTTAATACCCATCACCGGCCTAACCAATCTCCCCTCCTCCCTCCCCTCTAAAACCCTGTTTGTTTCTCAGGTCCATAGTCTCTCATGGTTCATCTCTCCCTCCAATTCCCTCCGCCCATTTTTCCCTTCCTTCTCCTAACGTCCTCCATGTTATTCCTTATGTTCCACAAATAAGTGAAACCATATGATAATTGACTTTCTCTGCTTGACTTATTTCACTTAGCATAATCTCCTCCAGTCCCATCCATGTTGATGTAAAAGTTGGGTATTCATCTTTTCTGATGGCTGAGTAATATTCCATTGTATATATGGACCACATCTTCTTTATCCATTCATCTGTTGAAGGGCATCTCGGCTCTTTCCACAGTTTGGCTATTGTGGACATTGCTGCTATGAACATTGGGGTGCATATGGCCCTTCTTTTCACTACATCTTTGTCTTTGGGGTAAATACCCAGTAGTGCAATTGCTTGGTCATAGGGTAGCTCTATTTTTAAATTTTTGAGGCACCTCCACACTGTTTTCCAAAGTGGCTGTACCAACTTGCATTCCCACCAACAGTGTAAGAGGGTTCCCCTTTCTCCACAACCTCTCCAACATTTGTTGTTTCTTTCCCTGTCCATTTTGGCCATTCTAACTGGTGTAAGGTGGTATCTCAGTGTGGTTTGGATTTGGATTTCCCTGATGGCTAATGATGATGAACATTTTTTCATGTGTCTGTTAGCCATTTGTATGTCTTCTTCAGAGAAGTGTCTTTTCATGTCTTCTGCCCACTTTTTGACTTGATTATTTGTTTTTTGGGTGTTGAGTTTGAGAAGTTCTTTATAGATCTTGGATACCAGCCCTTTATCTGTAGTGTCATTTGCAAATATCTTCTCCCATTCTGTGGGTTGCCTCTTTGTTTTGTTGACTGTTTCCTTTGCTGTGCAGAAGCTTTTTATCTTGATGAAGTCCCAAAAGTTCATTTTTGCTTTTGTTTCACTAGCTTTTGGAGATGTATCTTGAAAGAAGTTGCTGTGGCCGATGTCAAAGAGGTTACTGCTTATGTTCTCCTCTAGGATTTTGATGGATTCCTGTCTCACATTGAGGTCTTTCATCCACTTTGAGTTTATCTTTGTGAATGGTGTTAGAGAATGGTCGAGTTTCATTCTTCTGCGTGTGGCTGTCCAATTTTCCCAGCACCATTTATTGAAGAGACTGTCTTTTTTCCATTGCATGTTTTTTCCTGCTTTGTCAAAGATTATTTGACCATAGAGTTGAGGGTCCATATCTGGGTTCTCTATTCTGTTCCATTGGTCTGTATGTCTGTTTTTGTGCCAGTACCATGCTGTCTTGGTGATCACTGCTTTGTAATATAGCTTGAAATCGGGCAACGTGATGCCCCCAGCTTTGTTTTTCTTTTTCAACATCTCCTTGGCGATTCGGGGTCTTTTCTGATTCCATACAAATTTTAGGATTGTTTGTTCCAGCACTTTGAAGAATGTCATTGGAATTTTGATCGGGATGGCATTGAAGGTATAGATTGCTCTGGGTAGCATAGACATTTTAACAATGTTTATTTTTCCGATCCATGAGCATGGAATATTTTTCCATCTTTTTGTGTCTTCTTCAATTTCTTTCATGAGTGTTTTGTAGTTCCTAGAGTATAGATCCTTTACCTCTTTGGTTAGGTTTATTCTGAGGTATCTTATTGTTTTTAGTGCTACTGTAAATGCAGTCATTTCTTTAATTTCTCTTTCTACAGTTGCGTTGTTAGTCTATAAGAAAGCAACCGATTTCTGTGCATTGATTTTGTATCCTGCCACATTACTGAATTGCTGGATGAGTTCTAGTAATTTGGCGGTGGAGTCTTTTGGGTTTTCCACATAAAGTATCATGTCATCTGTGAAAAGAGAGAGTTTGACTTCTTCTTTGCCAATTTGAATACCTTTTATTTCTTTTTGTTGTCTGATTGCTGTTGCTAGGACTTCTAGTACTATGTTGAACAACAGTGGTGAGAGTGGGCACCCTTGACGTGTTCCTGATCTTAAGGGAGAGGCTCTCAGCTTTTCCCCATTGAGGATGATATTTGCTGTGGGTTTTTCATAGATGGATTTTATGAGCTTGAGGAATGTTCCCTCTATCCCTATACTCTGGAGAGTTTTAATCAGGAAAGGATGTTGTATTTTGTCAAATGCTTTTTCTGCATCCATTGAGAGGACCATATGGTTCTTCTCCCTCCTCTTATTAATGTGTTCTATCACACTGATTGATTTGCGAATGTTGAACCACCCTTGCATCCCGGGGATAAATCCCACTTGGTCGTGGTAGATGATCCTTTTAATGTATTGTTGGATCCTATTAGCTAGGATTTTGTTGAGGATTTTGGAATCCATATTCATCAGGGATATCGGTCTGAAATTCTCCTTTTTGATGGGGTCTTTTCCTGGTTTGGGGATTAAGGTAATGCTGGCCTCATAGAATGAGTTTGGAAGTTTTCCTTCTGTTTCTATTTTTTGAAACAGCTTCAGTAGAATAGGTATTATTTCTTCTTTGAATGTTTGGTAGAATTCCCCAGGGAATCCATCAGGCCCTGGACTTTTGTTTTTTGGGAGGTTTTTGATCCCTGCTTCAATCTCATTACTGGTTATTGGCCTATTCAGGTTGTCAATTTCTTCCTGTTTCAGTCTTGGCAGCTTATAGGTTTCCAGGAAGGCCTCCATTTCATCCAGATTGCTCAGTTTATTGGCATATAGTTGTTGATAATAATTTCTAATAATTGTTTCTATTTCCTTGGTGTTAGTCATGATCTCTCCCCTTTCATTCATAATTTTATTAATTTGGGTCCTTTCTCTCTTCTTTTGGATAAGTCTGGCCAGTGGTTTATCGATCTTATTAATTCTTTCAAAGAACCAACTTCTAGTTTCGTTGATCTGATCTACTGTGTTTCTGGTTTCTAATTCATTGATTTCTGCTCTAATTTTAATTATTTCTCTTCTAATGCATGGCTTAGGTGTCGTTTGTTGCTTTTTCTCTAGTTCTTTAAGGTGTAGAGTTAGTTGGTGAATTCAGTATTTTTCTATTTTTTTGAGCGAGGCTTGGATGGCTATGTATTTCCCCCTTAGGACCGCCTTTGCAGTATCCCATAGGTTTTGGACCGATGTGTTTTCATTCTCATTGATTTCCATGAATTGTTTAAGTTCTTCTTTGATTTCTTGGTTGACCCAAACATTCTTGAGCAGAGTGGTCTTTAGCTTCCAAGTGTTTGAATTTCTGCCAAATTTTTTCTTGTGATTGAGTTCCAGTTTTAGAGCATTGTGGTCTGAGAATATGCAGGGAATAATCTCAATCTTTTGGTATCGGTTGAGACCTGATTAGTGACCGAGTATGTGGTCTATTCTGGAGAAAGTTCCATGTGCGCTTGAGAAGAATGAGTATTCTGTTGTTTTAGGATGGAATGTTCTGTAAATATCTATGAGGTCCATCTGGTCCAATGTATCATTCAAAGCTCTTGTTTCCTTGTTGATTTTCTGCTTAGATGATCTGTCCATTGCTGAGAGTGGAGTATTGAGGTCTCCTACAATTAACGTATTGTTATCAATATGACTCTTTATTTTGGTTAACAGTTGGCTTATGTAGATGGCTGCTCCCATGTTGGGGGCATAGATATTTACAATTGTTAGATCTTCTTGTTGGATAGACCCTTTAAGAATGATATAGTGTCCTTCTGTGTCTCTTATTACAGACTTTAGTTTAAAATCTAATTTGTCTGATATAAGAATTGCTACCCCAGCTTTCTTTTGAGGTCCGCTGGCATGGAAGATAGATCTCCATCCCTTCACTTTCAGTCTGGATGTATCTTTAGGTTCAAAATGAGTCTCTTGGAGACAGCATATGGATGGGTCCTGTCTTTTTATCCAATCTGCAACCCTGTGCCATTTTATGGGAGCATTTAGGCCATTCACGTTGAGAGTGATTATTGAAAGATATGAATTAATTGTCATCATGTTGCCTGTGAAGACGTTGTTTTTATAGATTGTCTCTGTAAATTTCTGTTGTAGATCACTCTTGGGGTCTTTCTCCTTTTATAGAACCCCCCTTAATATTTCTTGCAGGGCCGGCTTAGTGGTCACATATTCTTTTTTTTTTTTTTTTTTTATTCTTATGTTAATCCCCATACATTACATCATTAGTTTTAGATGAAGTGTTCCATGATTCATTGTTTGTGCACAACACCCAGTGCTCCATGTAGAATGTGCCCCCCTCAATACCCACCACCAGGCTAACCCATCCTCCCACCCCCCTCCCCTCTAGAACCCTGTTTGTTTTTCAGAGTCCATCGTCTCTCATGGTTCGTCTACCCCTCCGATTTCCCCCGCTTCATTCTTCCCCTCCTGCTACCTTCTTCTTCTTCTTCTTTTTTTTTTTTCTTAACATACATTGCATTATTTGTTTCAGAGGTACAGATTTGAGATTCAACAGTCTTGCACAATTCACAGCGCTTACCAGAGCACATACCCTCCCCAGTGTCTATCACCCAGTCACCCCATCCCTCCCACCCCACCCCCCACTCCAACAACCCTCAGTTTGATTCCTGCGATTAAGAATTCCTCATATCAGTGAGATCATATGATACATGTCTTTCTCTTTTTGACTTATTTCACTCAACATAATACCCTCCAGTTCCATCCACGTCGTTGCAAATGGCAAGAACTCATTCCTTTTGATGGCTGCATAATATTCCATTGTATATATATGTGGTCACATATTCTTTCAACTTCTGCCGGTCGTGGAAGCTCTGCATCTCTCCATCCATTCTAAACGAAAACCTTGCCAGATAAAGTATTCTTGGCTGCATGTTCTTCTCATTTAGTACCCTGAATATGTCTTGCCAGGCCTTTCTGGCTTGCCAGGTCTCTGTGGATAGGTCTGACGTTATTTTGATGTTCCTCCCTCTGTACGTAAGGACTCTCTTCCCCCTAACTGCCCTTAAGATGATTTCCTTGGTTCTAAGATTTGCAAGTTTTACTATTACATGCCAGGGTGTTGGCCTGTTTTCCTTGATCTTAGGAGGGGTCCTCTCTGCCTCTAGGACTCGAATGTTTGTTTCATTCCCCAGATTAGGGAAGTTCTCATCTACGATTTGCTCAACTACATCTTCTAGCCCTCTCTCTCTCTCCACTCCCTCTGGGATTCCAATTATTCTGACATTGGAATGCCTCATGGTGTCACTTATTTCTCTGATTCTATTTTCATGGATTCTGAGTTGTTTTTCCCTGGCCTCCTCTTTTCCCTTTTTATCTATTATACTGTCTTCCAGATCGCTTATTCTCTCTTCTGTCTCAGTTACCCTAGCTGTTAGATTATCTAGATTGGATTGGATCTCATTGATAGCATTTTTAAGTTCTGCCAATTCACCTTTTATTTCTGCCCTTAGAGACTCTATGTTGCCATTAACTGATTTCTCCATTCTAGCCATTGTCTTCACAATTGGTAGCCTGAATTCCATCTCCGACATCTGGGTTATATCTGCATCCATTTGTAAATCTGCAGCATAAGTCATAATCTCTGAGTCTTTTCTGTTTTGGGGGCTCCTCCTCCTAGTCATTCTGTTGATGGGTGTTTGAGGGAATGTATAGAGTCAAAATTATTGACCAGAACCCAAGCAAGGTGCACCTGTTTTCTTGGGACCTTAGGGTTGCTGGCCTCTTGTTTTCCCAGCCTGTCTTCTGTGGGAGGGGCCTGCCTTGCTGTTGTTACTCAGGCAACCCTGTTTGGGCGGAGTTGCCCTGCGCCCCTGGGCTCAGCGGGAATCAGTCTTTGGGGCTTTTGTTCTCTGGCGCCTTTCCCTGGCGGCTTTGCCCGTCTCTTCCGCGAGTCAGAGCAGAAGAGACCATTTCCAACCCTCTGCCTCAGAGCAGAGAGACCTCAGTCTGTTCTTCAGTGAGCTCTCCAGGCCACACTGTCTCCGTTTCTGTCTGTGCTGCTATAAACTGTAGCGTCCTGGGTTGTGCACCCCTCCGCAGCGCCCCCAGTCCTGCCTCCAGGTCGGGGCACGTCTCTGCCCTTGTGCTTCTAAAACCGCCAGCCGCTCCCAATTTGCACGCGCACGACTCTGCCGCTTGGGGTTTCCACCCCCGGGGGTTGCAGTTCACCCGCGCCACCCCGGCGCACCGGGTTTCTGTCTCGGAGGCTGCAGTTCCCGTGTGCGTGACTGTCCCTCTGGTTTCTGTCGGGGGGGGGGGTGGGCTGCAGTCGGTCTGGTTTTCCACCCTGGGGGCTGCCCTAAAGTTCTTTCCCGATGCTACCGGTCTGCGAGTCTGTGCCCCGCCCGCAGCGCGCGAGGCTGTCGCTCACCGGCGGTGTAGGGTCCCCACGTCCAGGCTCCCTCCCGCCGCAGTTTATCCTCCGATATCTGCCCCGGAATCACGGCTCTCCGCTTCGTACCTCAAAACCAATTGCCTGCGATATTCTGTTTGTAGAGATCCAGATCTTCTTACATCTCAGGCTGGTTTTGTGGGTGCTCAGAGTGGTCTGGTAGATATCCAGCTCAATTCCGGGGACCAGTTGAAATAGGGTCCCCTACTCCTCTGCCATCTTTCCCCCCTTCCCCAGTGATACATTTTAATGAATATAAAAAGTTACCCAGGTAGGTTACTTGATATCAAATGTACTTTTTTCAACCTGCTAAATCCTATCCAGCCAGAGTTAAAAAGTTTCAAATTACCTTCTTTAGGAAGATACCTTTGTATTATAATAGTTCCATAAGTAATGTATTGTTTGCTGATGAGAAGTTCACATGATACTGTTTTAGGTAAGGACCCTGAGAGAAAAGAGTTTGGAGAACTGGATCCTAGACCTTAGGGGTAACAATACGATTAGCTGATACTATGGTGTGGGGAGGAATAAAGGGAGGGTAAGGTCTTAGATTTTGAGCCAAGTTTTGACTACCACTATGTTGCTTTTATTTGATTTTGAAATATTGTGAGATTGTCTCTTGTAATTGGTAATTAGTGAAAGCAGATTCAAGTGATAAGAACACATTTAAACACGGGTAAGGGCAAGGTAAGGGTGAGGGTGCTTTAAGGTTAGATACTTTAGGATATGGAAGTCCCGGGTTTTCATGGTAGAACTAAAAGTGTCATCTCTAAAGAATTAACTACTATAAATGTTACTGATTTGGGTCCTTGGGCTCTCCAGATAATAGAAATTGACTGGGGCCAAGTGGAAATTCCAGGCAAGACTTTGATTGGGGCTCATGCTTGAGCACAAGGGAGGCAGCACAAGGGAAGGAGTCCTTCAGGCTGACTCTATGAACAAAGGCCAGGGAAAATTTTTAAAGAAGCTAAGGTGGGAAAGGAAAACACCTAAGCATGTAGAGGCGGGGGTTGACACAGTAGACAGAACATGCTCTGTCATGTATCATAAGTCTCATTAGCATGTTGAGTCTCCAGCCCTGGGCATGATTTTTAGCCTTATAATGAGGGGAAACTTTAGTGAAAGGTCATTGCTGGTCAGTGCTAGTCAGTGCCCCTTGGTAAGTATCTTCCTTCCACATTTCTGCAAGATATGCTAGTCAAGAGGCATAGAGTTTCAGCTTTCAAGGTTTCACAGTAAGGATTGAGGAGACCTGAGTCCAGTCCCTGCTCTGTCTCATAAACACCAAATAGCCACAGTCTCAACTGCACATAAAGCATTGATTTAAGGATTTTCACTAATGTTTGAATCAGATCAAGAAAGACATTTGAGGATTCAAAAGTTATATCCACCAGAAAGGAATCAGAGCATAAAATGTATGTCTTTGATATTGATAATAATTCCTAAAACATTCTAATAGAAAAATTTAAAGTCAGTTGCCCTAGACTTATATTTATTGATGTAGGTATGACTACATAAGGAAACTATTAACCATTAGTTAACTATTGATCCATTCATTCCCAAACAGAAACCAAGCCCCCTCCACTTCAATTTCTATCTCTCATATACATGTATACATATAGTGTAGATCACTAAAATCTACAGTAAATAATTTCATCTCACCTTGTTTGCATTTTCCTTTGTACAAGTCTTGAAAGAATTAGTCCGAGAAATCTAATATGACAATTGAGAGTGAAAGGAGGCATGTTGAGACTAGAAATAAGATTATTTTTAAGGACTTGGACTGAATTATCTGTGCGTGCAAGTAGGTATCTCATTCATACTCATTAAAGCAAGTTCAAATAAATTCCTGCTAGGGGATACTTCTTAGGACTTGTCTCTACTTGAATCTAGTGAAAGCTCTCTTTTAAATAATCTCATGTTTCACACTGAACACTTAAGCTGGTTTTGTGTCGGAGACTTTGTCATATTTAATGTGCCTAAATATCTCAAACCCCTTCCTATTTTGGGGGGGCATTGCACTTGATGAGTCTTAGTGGAAGGTCCACACTGGAATTTAAAGGAAGCCAGAGGCTCCATTTCCCCTTTCCGTTGTTGAAAAGGTGAATCTTACCTAGTAGACTTCATCAACTGGCTGCTCTTGTCCCAAGACACAGAGATGTAAAGACTATTTGGAATTTATTTCCATGGTGGTGGCATCCAGTGTCAGCAAGAGCGGTATCAATCATTGGGGTCCTCACTGTACTTTTCCTGTGACTTGATTTTGGTGCTGATTTCTGTTCCCTCTTCTTTCTTAATTTAGCTAAGAAATGTTTTTTAAGATTATTAAAAAAATGATCTCATGATCATTTTTGGTCAATTTATATAATTTAGGTCCATTCTTCCCCATGTGTACTTTTTGTCCTTTCACATGATATGTGTAGAATAATATATGCATTCTTACATGTCCGATGTAGTTTTAAATAAATGGATTTCTATTAAATTTTCCTTGGTAAAATTGTTGTATTTGTGAGCTGTCATTACTTGAATGTAATGGAATGACTTTGAATCTCAGATTTTACCCTGGCTCCTTTCCCTTCTCACAACTAATGCCCTAAATCTGTGAGAGTTGACTAGAGTTAAACTTTATAAAAGAGTACAGTTTGTTCCGTTTTATATTTTGGTGTGTTGAATTATCACTTGACATTATTATCTAATCTGGGTTATGTTTAAAAGTCAAAGTCATTAAATATTTTAAGCTTCCTCTGAGGTTTGTCTTTTCTTATTAGGGCTGGGGCATGGAGAAAATGTACATCTGAAAGAAATTGGTAATGAAGGTGCCAAATCTCATGGGGAAAAAGGGTCAAGTTCTTATGTAAGACAGAAAAATTCTAGCTCCTATACAGATGAACTAAAGAGAACTCGATTCCAAGTCTGAGACTTTCAAGGAGATTTAGAGGTCAACTTTTCCTTCTCCTACCTAATTGTGTAGATAAAGTCTTAAAAAAAAAAGGCTCAAGAAAATTGTGAAGCTGGAGGAGGGGCTGGAAACAACTTAGCAACTTAAAGGTTCTGACAGTGGTGTCATTAATAAGTCTTTAAAGCCAAATCAGTTTTAAAACCTGTTACGTTGTAATAGAAACCCAGCTTTCTTTTCCGTGATCTGTCTTAGACTAACAGAAAAAAGGTCAGAACTGGGCTGATCAAAATCAATCAGGCTGTAAGAAAATGCTACTCCAGATTTGTCCGCTGGGGGCATTGTCTTAGATGACAAGTCCAGCCAGCCCTCCAAAAATGGTTCAGCGGTGAGGCAGGCTGCCCACTCTACAGTGTGGACAGATACAGTTCATGTGTTTGTGTATCTGCTCTGTGAGGATATTTAAAGAGTTACTTCCTCTTTTCTTTCTCTTCCTTCCTTCCTTCCTTCCTTCCTTCCTTCCTTCCTTCCTTCCTCCCTCCCTCCCTCCCTCCCGCCCTCCCTCCCTCCCTCCCTCCCTTCCTCCTTCCTTCCCTCCCTCCCTCCCTCCTGCCTGCTAGGATTTGGCTATACTTCATCCATTTTTTTTTTTAAATAGGATTTTTAAAATACAGTCCTAAAGAACATTTGGATGACAGTGGGCAAATCTGACTTTCTACATGGCTTCACGTAATTGATGTGACAGCTTTAGACAGACATATTGATTAATAATTCTGTCCCTGGCAGTAAGTATCCCCACCAAGCCAGTTTCCATTTTATTATCGTGAAAATATGTAATCTGCCTAAAATTAAAATTAAAGCTGTTATGTACTTGAAACATCGTCTGCTCAAAGATGTTTATTGTACAAAACAGCCATGGCTGAGGTTGCTACCCTGTCTCTCTCTCTCTTTCTCTTTTCTTTATTCAATCCTAATTTTTCCTCTCTCCACTTAAGAACTGTATTCCCTTGTCATTATTCCTTCTGAACCATTCTATTATCCATCTTAGGCATCTCTTTATGAAGCCAGAAATGATTCTGAGTGTGAACATTCGGTGTTCATGTCACCACCTCTGCTGAAAATCGAACTGTTAAATTATGAATTTGTGGTCTCGTTTCACACCATAGTAGCCCAGGCTAAAGTACTCCCATAAGAAATGTCAGTTTTCATCTAAATGCACTCAACAGTAAATGTCTTCTCCCTGGAGCATGCCCTATTTGTTGAAAAGAGACACAGAAATTTCAGAGTTCACATGTACTTCAGGATCACACAGCTGGTTTAAAAATTAGTGCATTTGGAATAATGAATGGCTGACTGGAGGCATTCTGCTGTTAAGTATGGTCCAAAATGTTCTTGACAACCAGAATGTTAGAAAATTTTTCTAAAATTCTTAGATGTCAGGGTGTTTAGAAGACATATCCAAACGTCCAAGCTTGTGACATGTCTGTGCTAATATATTGTGAATATTAAATGAGTTAAAAAATGAAGTATCTACAATTGTATCTCATACACAGTAAGTGCTTAATAAAATTATCTGTTATTATTGTTCCTTATCTTAGTCCAATGACTCTTATCTTGCATTAGGGTATTAACAACTGATATTAAAATTTACATTATGGTCATCCTGGAGAATAATGTAATTTCATGAATTAGGTGATTTGTAGGGCTGCAGAAAAGGATTGCTTAAGGAACAAATAACCTTATGAATTCAGGAAAGGTGCCTCTTAAGCCTTTCATTCATACTTATTGGTTCTTAGAGGATAAATACAACTCCAAGCTTGAATAGAACCCAGATAGAATGCTATTTGGAAACATGGATCCAGGTTTGCAAAGTAGCTCATGCTTCAGTTAGAAATGTCCAAGACTTGACTAGTGGGCAGACCTTTCTGTGCTGGTTTAAACTTCCATGGGGACTCCCCTATCTTTTAACTGGTGACTGAAGAAGAATAAGTAGATATGCACAGAGTGATTTTCAGCAAGGCAATCAAACACTGAAAATGCAGGAAGAGACTGTGGGACAAGAGCAGATAAGGAACACCCCAAATGGTCCAGTCCCAACCCTCCTCCTACTGTAAAAGGTGGAAATTCTTTGAGGTCTGTTAGTTTATCTCCCCAGTGAAACTGTGAATTCTGTGAGAATAGGCACCATGTCTTGGATTCACACAGGCACAGGTAGGCAACTGCCAAGGTTGAAGCTATGGGACTTACTGTCAGCATATTATCAGAGGGACACCAGAGAGAAAGGACATAGGAGGAGATAGACGATCTGGGTTCCTGTTAGTACATCCACATTTTTGAGCTTAGGCAAGTTTGATTCATGTTTAAGCTACATCTACAACTAAGATCACAGCTACAGAACTTTGTACATAGAAGGTACTTATTCCCTTCTGTGAAAGAATGAATAAATAAAAGAAATGGATTAAGACGTTTAGAACTTTGCTTAGATTTTTCTTAAGTTTCTCACCTGAAGTAAAATCCACACCACCACATAGACCCTTGGGAACATTTTCCATGACAGTGCATTGAGTCCCATTCCATGGTAGTGGACTAGAAGGCAGGTGATTGGGGTTC
Organism: Mirounga leonina; assembly: GCF_011800145.1. Taxonomy (NCBI): domain Eukaryota; kingdom Metazoa; phylum Chordata; class Mammalia; order Carnivora; family Phocidae; genus Mirounga; species Mirounga leonina. The sequence goes on along the minus strand of NW_023270305.1, from coordinate 10,672,737 downwards.
TCAGGCCCATATTTGTGTGACCTTGAACAGTTTTGTGAAGAATGATCCAGAGTGTGACAAAAAAGAAAATCAACCCAAGTCATACTGGCCTCACTGGGACAGAATTGGAATTTCTGAGTAAATATCTGCTTTGGACTCTATCATATTCAGACATTCATTTCTTCAAAATATTTATTGAGTGCCTAACTGGGCCAGCCATTGTTCTAGGTGCTAGGACATAGCAGTGAGCAAACCTGGCTAAGTCCCTGCTCCTAGAGCTTATAATCTAGGAGGAGGAAGAGAGCACTATCAAGTAAGCAAGTAGCTGTAAAGTATGTCAAATAATAGAAAGTACTCTGCAGAACCACAGAGCAGGGCACAGGGCAGTGGGGATGGGGCTTAGAGAAAGAGATACTCCTCAGTGGGAAGACCTTTCAAGTACATTGACCCTTGTTTAAGGACCTAAGGGAAGTGAGAAACAAGACTCATGGGCTTTCAGGAGTCCAGTAGTAGGCAGGCCACTTAAAAGAGGTTGGATATTCAAATAAAGACTTGCAGTTCAGTAGCTGAATACTGTAATCTTCAGGACTGGAGATAGATATTTTGAAATTCAACCAATGGGAGGCATTTCGAGTCATGAGATGACATGTGTCATCAAAAAGAATGTGTAGATGGAAATAGAAGTGTCCAGGGACTGAGCCCATAGGAGCTGCAGATGTGGAGGTTGGGGAAGTGAAAGGAGAGGCCTAACAGAGACTCAGGAGGAGTAATTAGTGAGATAAGTGAAGCAGGACTGAACAGTGGCTCAGAAACCAAGGGAAAAGATAAAAAATATCTAAAAACAAATAATTAATACTAAATCAATTAAATGTAAGGTTGATAGCTGACATCAAATAGATTGATATCCAGCATGTCTTATTTCTAGTATGACCACAGCTAAAAGGCTTTGTAATTTTCTATATATTATTTTTTTTTTAGATTTTTTTAAAAATTTATTTATTCATGAGAGACAGAGAGAGAGAGAGAGAAGCAGGCTCCCAAGGAGCAGGGAGCCCGATGCGGGACTCGATCCCAGGACTCTGGGATCATGACCTGAGCCGAAGGCAGACGCCCAACCGTCTGAGCCACCCAGGCGCCCTCTATATATTATTAAGCAATAATTTCCAGCATTGGGAAAGTAGTATTGATGTCTCTGAGGCATTTCCATTGGCTTAAATGGAAACCAAATGTTTTTATCTGGAAATTACTCGAGAATGCCTGAAAAGTCTTTGAGCATTTAGCTTCATTTCCAGGGAGGCATGCCTGGTCCTTGACAGAGTTTGGATTGATTGATTTAATTCTCAAACATGCTTCAGTGTTAGCAGAGATTGAAACAGTTGTCTTACACCCACCATCTGGGGCTGGTGTCCCAGATGGAGTGCGAGTTCTGATAACATTAGGTGCCTTCAACTGGGGCTGTTTCTGGAGAGGGTTAACAGGAGAGGGTTCATGTCAGCACAGGAGAACTTAAGAATGAATAAGGAAAACAAACTCTGATCATAAGTGAGTTATCTGGGGAGAACAGTCAGCAATTTGTTTGACTGAGAACCTACTCGGTGTCACAGAGTATTGCCAACCAGTATTGTCAGGTTGAACAAAAACGAGAAGGGAGAATATAGTCAAGTTAAGTGAAAAACAACAACAACAACAACAACAACAAAAACCAGGATACAAAGTTATATTATTTATGGGGCATTAAGGGAAAAAAAAAGGTAAAAAATTCATGTATGAAGAAACTGGAAGAAAAGGAACTTAGGGAACTAGGAAATATTCTAATTCTCAACAATTTTCCATTTTTTCCCAGTTTTTCTAATTTGAGTGTAATTGGCTTTTATACCAGGAAAGTAAACTTTCATGACAGGAAGAAACTGGAAACTTTCTACGTTTATTTTTGCTTTAACTTCCTATAGGGGCAAAAAATAGTGCTTATTCCTAGTTATCCTTTCATGGAGTTTATACCCTATTTATGAAATTCAACTTCATCTATGCTAATGGTTGTGAAAATCAGGCAGTCACCCTACCTGCTATCACTGTGGATTGCCTGGGGTGCTGTCTTCTCAAGCTGCTGTTTTATTAATGATCTTGAAACTGAGAGACTAAGGGATGAAGAAGTGTTAAAAAGACTTACTGATATGCTACCAACATTTGCCAAGAAAATGAAATCCACTAAGATGAGAAAGCACTGGGGAGGCTGAGGAGAAGCCAAATGTTCCATGTTCTGAGCCTCTGACCTCTACAGTCAAGATTTCTAAAGACCAGCCTCCCCTGGCCAGACTTGGGCTGTCCACCCTCTGCCTGTATGCAGACAGCGGTCCTCTGAGACATATGATTTGTCCTTGACGAAGCTTGGGTTGATTGATTTTATTTTCAAATGTGTTTCAACTGCTGCACGGTTACAATTTGGGAGGGGGAGAAAAAAGGCTTGAGGCCTTATCATACTGTTATTAATTTTTTTTAATAAAGGAGAAGGATTATTCAAGATATGATTATCCGGTGGCCCAGTTTGCTTAAGTTAAATTACATATCATTAATATGTTAAGTTTTATAAAATTAAAAAGCACTGTTAAATGATTCCAGGATCTTTTTTTTTTTTTTTCCTTTCAAGCTACCTGCAGCTATGGTGTCACCACTTGTTTTATTTAAACTGAAGAAGACAGTGTGTGTGCTGAGGCAGTCATAGATGCCAGCTACAAATTAAACACCAGAAATGGAATTGTGGTCAATGTGGTCTATAGTTGGGTATTTCTATAGACAGTCATTGTCGGGGCCACTTTGCAGAGAGATGCCTAGGCCTTTGGGATCCCCAGGACATACTTGGTAAAACAAGACTATGAAGCAAGGTCACTGAAGCATCAAAAGAGTTCACTCAGTTTTTAAAATAGCGGATGTCTTCCATGGGTAAATAACCAAAGGGGAGAGCAACGACCTGAAGACTTATCTTACTAGGTGGGTGGTATCAAAGCTGCGGTCCAGTTACCCTCGTTTTGACAGAGCTGAAGGAACTGGAGGGATGACCGGGGAAACTGCAGTAGCAGAGGGAATGGGTGGTAGGCATCATGATCTATTGAGTGCTTGGCAGCGTATGGCCCGCATTTTAGAAACTCTCTTGTGTCCTGCCCACCAGTGGTCTCTTGAGTGGGTGGTCACCTCTCACCTTCATAGATGAAGAAATGGAAGCTGAAAGAGGTTTCATTATTTGCCCGAGGGAACAGTGCCCATAAAGCTTTCCAGCTGTGAGTCCAGAATTCCCTTAAACACTACACTAGTCCGGACTTCGACTTTATTAGATTCCATGTCCTTATGTTGCTGAGTTCTTTATTCCTACTTTTTAAAACTTTCTGAGGGACTTCTAAAAACTTTTTTCTGTTGTCTCATCCTGAGCATCTGCAAACAATCAACACCTCTAAAATGAAATTCACCCAAAATAGCAGGGCCGTCTAGTACAATGAAGCCCATAAAAGGCACACCTGGTATTCTTGAAAAATAAGTGCTGTGTTTGATGGATTTAAATTGGACTTCAATAATAGACATATTCAATCATGTTATATTTGACCTAAAAATCCCCTCGAAGTTGTCAGATGTACCTTTGTGAAAACTTCCATCAGATAGTGTGTGCTGATGTGATTTACTGAAGGAGGTTTGACATGAATGGCTAAACTGTCAGAAGTAATGCAGCGATTTTTAAAAAGTGTGTTCCCCCCACCACGTGGAAATGGTGAGCTTTATTAGCATAAATGCCTATGCCGAGGCCATCAGGCTTTCTCCAAATGCCCAGCAGTCTAATTGGATGGCTTCTAATCCAGGACTGTTCAGACTCCTCATCACTTCCTACTCAAGAGCTCTGATTGATTGGACAGTGATGAGTTATAAGGATTTTCTCGGAAAGTGTGTCCCTAGGCTTCCATACGTCAATAGCCAAAGGAACAGGGCCTGAAGAAGCCTGTGAGTGAGACTCCCAGCTTGTCTCTTGTTCCTGAGAATTATACTCTCAGCTTCTCATAATGGGATAAGATGATTTTCGCGTCTCCTTTGTTGCTTATCGACCTGCTCCATCTGTTGCTGTCCTTCAGTTTCCTAACTTAGAATCCCCTTCTCTGCTTTTCCCACCAGAGGTCCTGCTTCCTTCTCTCGCAGTAATTAGTTAGACTTTTCATTATTCATAATAAACAATCAAGGATATGCCAACACTGAAGTGGAGCCTGCTTTGCATTGATTCATTAAGCAAATACTTACTGAACCTGCACGAGGCACTGTTGGAGGCATTGACTATAAATCAGGGAGGAAAAAGGCTCATGAAGCTCATGTTCCTGGAGTGGGATCAGATAACAAACAGATAACAGACTAGAAGGTCAGACTGTGATAGGTGCTCTAGAGAAGAATAACACAGGGGCGAGGGGATGGAGGTGCTGGGAGGAGACGCCATTTTATTTTGATGATCAAGGAAGATCTCACTTATGACCCTTGAACAGAAACCTGAAGGAAGTGAGGGGAATTCATCTGGGTATCTGGGGAAGAGAGTCCTTGACTGAAGGATCAGCAGGTGCAAGGAGCTTTGGAACAGGAAGGAGGCTGCTGTGGTTGCAGGGGAATGAGCAAGGGGAAGCAAGGTTGGAGGAGAGGCCAGGTGGAAAGCTGGATCATGTAGGGTCTCATAGATCACTATAAGGGCTCCGGCTTTTACCGCAGTGATAAATGAGGCCTCTGGATGGGTTTTTAGACAAAGAGTGATGTAATCTGACTCTTATTTTAAAAGAAACACTGTAGGTGCTGAGATAAGCATAGACAAGATGAGGGTAAGGGAAGAAGTGGGGAGACAAGTGCAGTAACCTACAAGAAAGATGATCATGGCCTTACATTAGGTGGAAATAACAGAGGTGGAAAAATCAGTTGCATGTGGATGTATGTTTGGTAATTCTCTTAGGAAAGCTTGAAATTAGTTATTGCAAATGTTTTAGACTTCTCCAGCTCCCCAAATTGTCATGTCCAGCAAGAAAGTTTCCAATCTTGTGGATGTCCCTGACTCTTCTATCTCAGGTCAGGAGCTACATGATACCATCAAGAAGAAGGAAATGAGGTTGGTGATTGGTAGTCCTAAAGTGAATCCTGATTCAACAGATTCATGACTAGGGAGAATTACTTTCCTCAGCTTCTTCATCTACAACATGGAAATGAGAGCAGCAGCCATCTCTTGGGTTTGCAGTGAAGATTAAATGACATAAATTTATGGAAAGTATTTGGTGCAACAACTGGTATTTTGGCAGAGTTCAGTCAATGCTAGCTATTGTTACCGAAATTATTTTTAATTATTGTTATATGCACATTCTTATTCTAAGCCTTCAGTGAAGGCCTAACATATTCTATTCTTCTCGGAGTCCTGAAGCTTTCCTTATCAGCTTTCCTTTTCAGCATCTGAAGCAGTGCCCATCTGCTACACTTCTGTCTCAAGTACGTTGCTTACAGCTTCTATGAATGATGGCCTCCCTGTTCCTCCTCCTTTCCTGTTCCTTCTGAGCGGTCCTCTCTCTCACTTGAGTTTTCACTTTAATGAAGGTTGCTTCTCTCTCTTTTATTTCCTGGGTATATCTGGGAGCCTCTTCTTCACTCTTATTTCCTGGATTTCAAACTCATGCCAACAAAGCCTGACTCTGAGGAATACTCATTAGATCCTTGTATCGGTTTAGTTTCACTAATGCCTCTTTCCCATCCTTTACTCTTTCCAAGCTTCCCCTTTCTGTTTCTGTCTTTTCTTTTCAATCCCTAGCCAGTCCAGAGAGGCTGCCAGAGCCTTGCTGGTTGACGCCTCCCAGGCCCTGCTTGCTATGCTACCAGTACAGCCCCTATTCCATCCCCATCTCTCAAGTTCTGGGTGCAGTTCCCCTTTGCTATGCCTTGGCTGTCTTGTATGGGTGGGTTTTTTGAGGGTGGATGCCTGGGAGGAGGAGCATGTCTAGTGTGTCTTTGCCTGCCAGGTATTTTCTTGTACCAGTGAGGAGGTCACTAAATCCTAGATATGTTCTGATGAGCCCCCACCTTCTTCTTTGCTTGCTAACAGAATCAAATGTAAGTGCTGCTTTTGGGATTCACCCTGCCTGAGTCTGATGGCCCCATTCTACATTTCTGCTCCTTGGGGACCTAATTACTCTGATGGTCTTGCAGTTCCATAAAGCTGGGTGTGATCCTTTTATTTTTATTATTTTTTTAAGATTTTATTTATTTATTTATTTATTTGACAGAGAGAGCACAAGTAGGCAGAGTGGCAGGCAGAGGGAGAGGGAGAAGCAGGCTCTCTGCTGAGCAGGGAGCCTGACACAGGGCTCGATTCCAGGATCCCGGGATCATGACCTGAGCCGAAAGCAGATGCTTAACCGACTGAGCCACCCAGGCACCCCTGGGTGTGATCCTTTTAATCTTACACTTATAAAGTGTGCTGTGAGCCTCCCCAAACTTTGGGATTCATCAATAAAAATAACAACACAGTATTAACTTTTCTCTATTTCACATTTTTGTGATTCCTGATGATGGCACTTGTATTCTAGATGCGTTCCACAGAGGACTCAAGAGCACTAACACACACTCAATTTTTATTACAAAAGAAGATAAAAGAGGGTCCTCAAGAAACAGGATGTCATTAAGAATTATTATGGAGTGTAAAACTTTATTTTTAGGATGTGACATTGGCATCCTGAAATTCCCTGTTTTTTTAATTTAAAACTCACATTTTTTACTTCACTTTTTTAATCAACAGACAAAAGCATTTAAATAGCACTTATCATTTGTGACGTGCATTTAGTCCCATTCTGTTATTCAGACAATATCTACAACACAGAAATCTTTATGGAGAGAGACAAAAATAAATGCGTTTTCTCCCCTCAAGGAGTTTCCTCTCTGTGGGTTAAAGACAGATTTAAAATAACTTATGATTGTGCAGTTTGAATTCTCATTATTCCATGGTCAAGCTAGGGCTCTTTAATAGATGCTATATCTAGACCAGTGGGAGAAGGGCTGAAGAAGCTTCTGGTGCATCTCTCTCTTTGCTGGCTGAGCAGAACAGCTTAATCCTTAGCTTTTCCACCTGTCTTCTTCGGAGTGCCAATAAGTTCCCACCCATTCCCCCAACCTGGCCAACTGTGCTGGGCTGGGTTTGTGAAGTGATTGCATATGTTACCAAGAAAATTATTGGGATGTCAAATGTGGTGTCATCTTTCTGGCAACATATTCTTGAGCAGATTGTGGTCTAGTGACCTACAGGCACATCATTCAAGATGCCGGTCCCACTGCTGGTCCATCCCATACCTTTGTCTCCAAGCTGGAACCCAATCTGGCAAAGGAGAAGTACCAATAGATCCAGAATTCTATTTCTTTAGCCTTTTTCTAGAGCTGCTGCTCCCAGATTGTCAGCCATGCCCAATACCTGGCAAGGTGACGCTTGACCCATATAGATTAATTGCCTTTTGTCCTTCTCCATCAACTTTTCACATCCCACACAAGAGCTTCTCCCTGCAAGTGCAGTAAACTCTATAAAAATTGAAGAGGGATGACAATTTCTTAAAATAGTTTGAATCATGATTTTTAAAAATATTTTAAACCACAAAATGAATAAATACTTAATATACATTAAAATATTTGCTCAGAATAGTTCCTCCTTCGCCCCACCCTGATATCAAATACTTTCCTGTCCTTTTCTCTTTTCTTGAGATAATTGTGTGTTTGTGTTCTTGTATTGCCCCAGGTTTTTCATGTCCCTTTGAAGTAGACCTAGTTTGATATTCTAGATGAATATTGTGTTTATTTTAATTACATAAAAACATAATTCTTTTCAAAAGTCAAAAGCATGTTTGAGCTCCTCAAAGCCTGCCCTACACACATCCAGTATGAAAGTCTAGCTTGTGTAATTTATTAGTATGTAATCTTCCATTAATTTCCTCTATGAATTATTATTGTATATCAATAAGGGACAAATTACTTACCATTTCCTCTTTTTCTTATCTGCAAGTAGGGAAATGATGTCTTTCTCACAGAATTCTGCTGTTCTTTTGAGATGGTGTAGTCCCTAAAACTAGCAGGCATTAGGAATTAGAGATGTCCATACCTGCCAGCCACCTTAGGTAGCTCTGCCCACCTGTGGTTCACGATGGCTTATAAATTGTGAAAGTATTATGAAAATGTTCATATACATAGAAAGCTTAAAAACATAACCTGAGGCATCTCCGTTGCTCTAGGGGGAAAATAAAACATTTTGGATGCTTAGGATTTTCTTAGTGGGAATTGAAAATTTAAGGAATTCACATGCTTGCCACCTGTGGGGTCAGATTTTTAGCACTCCATGTAATGCATTCTGAATGTATATTGTTTCCTTTGTCTTTCACCTCTAAGAATCAGAGTGCCTTGCTCCTTTGATACTAAATTCTGGTTCCCTCTGCATAAAGCACCTTTGTCCAAGTCTCTATCTGGAAAACTGCTTCCTTGCTGCCTCTTTCTGATCTCTTTCCTCTCCTCCTCAGTCAAACATAAGCACTCATTTATCTGCTCATATCAAGCTCTGCACATATCTCGGCTGTGGCACTATAGTAATCAATTGTAATTATTTATTTGTTTTTATTATCTTCCTAATATGCACTAAATATAGTGTCCTTAATACCTATAACAATAACTGGTTCATAGAAACCATCCAATAAATGTTGAAGGGGGCACCTGGGTAGTGCAGTCAATTAAGCATCCAAAATCTTGGTTTTAGCTCAGGTTGTGATCTCAGGGTCCTGAGATCAAGCCCCATGTCTGGCTCTGAGCTCAGTGCAGAGTCTGCTTGAGATTCTCTCTCCCTCTCCCTTTGTTCATCCCCCCACCTTTCAAATAACAAAAAAATAAAAAAAAAATGTTGAAGGAACACAAGGAGAAAAAGAGGGACAAAAGGACAAAGAAATACAGGGAAAGAAGAATAAAGAAAGAGAAAAGGCTAGAAAATATTCTTTGGTCAAATTATGTCAAGTATGTTTTTCTACCTTTTCTTTTTCTTTGGATTTAAAACAATAGGGAAGTAAACTATGATCATTGTAAAATAGTCAACCACATTATAGAAAGTTAAAAAATAGAAAATGGGATCATGTTTTGTTTTTTCCACTTAAAAATATATACTGGATCTCATGTAATAACTCTACTATTAATCTCTTAATTTATTTTTGCAAAGCAGCAAAGTATTCTGTGGGTGGATCATAAATTAAATTTCCACTTGTCTGTCAATGGATATTAAAATAGTTTCCAATATTTTCATTTTCAAACATCATGCAAAATATTCTTTGCAGATAGGAGTCAATATTTATATAGAATTCTTAGAAAATGAAGTGATGGATCCAAGCAAACGTGCTTTACCTTTTTATAGATCCTGCCAAAATGTCTTCCACCATCAGAGGGACAATTTCGCCACTCTTGGCAACATTGGACATTTTTTTTTAAAAGATTTTATTTATTTATTTGAGAGAGAGAATGAGAGACAGAGAGCATGAGAGGGAGGAGGGTCAGAGGGAGAAGCAGACTCCCTGCTGAGCAGGGAGCCCGATGCGGGACTCGATCCCGGGACTCCAGGATCATGACCTGAGCTGAAGGCAGTCGCCTAACCAACTGAGCCACCCAGGGGCCCTTTTTTTTTTTTTTTTTAAAGATTTTATTTATTTATTTGAGAGAGAGAGAATGAGAGACAGAGAGCATGAGAAGGAGGAGGGTCAGAGGGAGAACATTGGACATTTTTAACCTCAACTTTTCCTCTAGGTCAATTTTATAGATAAAAAAAAATTATTTTTTTCTTTTTCAAAACAAATTTTATTATGTTAATCACCATATATCACATCATTAGTTTTTGATGTAGTGTTCCATGATTCATTGTTTGCATATAACACCCAGTGCTCCATTCAATACGTGCCCTCTTTAATACCCATCACCAAGCTAACCCATCCTCCCACCCCCCTCCCCTCTAGAACCCTCAGTTTGTTTCTCAGAGTCTATAGTCTCTCATGGTTCGTCTCCCCCTCCAAATTCCCCCCTTCATTTTTCCCTTCCTACGATCTTTATTTTAAACATATAATGTATTATTTGTTTCAGAGGTACAGGTCTGTGATTCATCAGTCTTACACAATTCACAGCACTCACCGTAGCACATACCTTCCCCAGTGTCTATCACCCAGCCACCCCAGCCACACCATCTTTCCCACCCCCTACCACTCCAGCAACCCTCAGTTTGCTTCCTGAGATTAAGAATTCCTCATATCAGTGAGATCATATGATACATGTCTTTCTCTGATTGACTTATTTCGCTCAACATAATACGCTCTAGTTCTATCCATGTCGTTGCAAATGGCAAGATTTCTTTTTTTTTGATGGCTGCATAATATTCCATTGTATGTATATACCACTTCTTCTTTGTCCATTCCTCTGTTGATGGACATCTTGGCTCTGTCCATAGTTTGGCTATTGTGGACATTGCTGCTATAAACAGTGGGGTACATGTACCCCTTTGGATCACTACATTTGTATCTTTGGGGTAAATACCCAGTAGTGCAATTGCTGGGTCGTACAGTAGCTCTATTTTCAACTTTTTGAGGAACCTCCATACTGTTTTCCAGAGTGGCTGCACCAGCTTGCATTCCCACCAACAGTGTAGGAGGGTTCCCCTTTCTCCGCATCCCCGCCCACTGTCGTTTCCTGACTTGTTAATTTTAGCCATTCTGACTGGTGTGAGGTGGTATCTCATTGAGGTTTTGATTTGCATTTCCCTAACACTGAGCGATGTTGAGCACTTTTTCATGTGTCTGTTGGCCATTTGGATGTCTTCTTTGGAAAAATGTCTGTTCACATCTCCTGCCCATTTCTTGATTGGATCATTTGTTCTTTGGGTGTTGAGTTTGATGAGGTCTTTATAGATTTTGGATACTAGCCCTTTATCTGATATGTCATTTGCAAATATCTTCTCCCATTCTGTCGGTTGTCTTTTGGTTTTGCTGTTTCTTTTGCTGTGCAAAACTTTTTAACCTGATGAAGTCCCAATAGTTCATTTTTGCCCTTGCTTCCCTTGCCTTTGGCGATATTTCTAGGAAGAAGTTGCTGTGGTTGAGGTCGGAGAGGTTGCTGCCTGTGTTCTCCTCTAGGATTTTGATGGACTACTGTCTCACATTGAGGTCTTTCAACCATTTGGAGTCTATTTTTGTGTGTGGGGTAAGGAAATGGTCCAGTTTCATTCTTCTGCATGTGGCTGTCCAATTTTCCCAACACCATTTGTTGAAGAGACTGTCTTTTTTCCATTGGACATTCTTTCCTGCTTTGTCAAAGATGAGTTGGCCATAGAGTTGAGGGTCCATTTCTGGGCTCTCTACACTGTCCCATTGATCTATGTGTCTGTTTTTGTGCCAGTACCATACTGTCTTAATGATTACAGTTTTGTAATTGAGCTTGAAGTCCAGAATTGTGATGCCGCCAGCTTTGCTTTTCTTTTTCAACATTCCTCTGGCTGTTTGGGGTCTTTTCTGGTTCCATACAAATTTTAGGATTATTTGTTCCATTTCTTTGAAAAAAGTGGATGGTATTTTGATAGGGATTGCATTAAATGTGTAGATTGCTCTAGGTGGCATTGACATCTTCACAATATTTGTTCTATCAATCCATGAGCATGGAACATTTTTCCCTTTCTTTGTGTCTTCCTCAATTTCTTTCATGAGTATTTTATAGTTTTCTGATGTCTTGAGTTTGATAAGATCCTTTGCCTCTTTGGTTAGATTTATTCCTAGGTATCTTATGGTTTTGGGTGCAATTGTAAATGGGATGGACTCCTTAATTTCTCTTTCTTCTGTTTTGTTGTTGGTGTATAGGAATGCCACTGATTTCTGTGCATTGATTTTATATCCTGCCACTTGACTGAATTCCTGTATGAGTTCTAGCAGCTTTGGGGTGGAGTCTTTTAGGTTTTCCACATAAAGTATCATATCATCTGCAAAGAGTGAGAGCTTGACTTCTTCTTCGTCGATTCGGATGCCTTTTATTTCTTTTCGTTGTCTGACTGCTGTGGCTAGGACTTCCAATAATATGTTGAATAGCAGTGGTGAGAGTGGACATCCCTGCCATGTTCCTGACCTTAGGGGGAAGGCTCTCAGTTTTTCCCCATTGAGAATGACATTTGCTGTGGGTTTTTCATAGATGGCTTTTATGATATTGAGGTATGCACCTGCTATCCCTACACTCTGAAGAGTTTTAATCAAGAAAGGATGCTGTACTTTGTCAAATGCTTTTTCTGCATCTATTGAGAGGATCATATGGTTCTTGTTCTTTCTTTTGTTAATGTATTGTATCACATTGATTGATTTGCGGATGTTGAACCAACCTTGCAGCCCAGGAATAAATCCCACTTGGTCGTGGTGAATAATCCTTTTAATGTACTGTTGGATCCTATTGGCTAGTATTTTGGTGAGAATTTTTGCATTCATGTTCATCAGGGATATTGGTCTGTAGTTCTCCTTTTTGATGGGGTCTTTGTCTGGTTTTGGGATCAAGGTAATGGTGGCCTCATAAAATGAGATTGGAAGTTTTCCTTCCATTTCTATTTTTTGGAATACTTTCAGAATTATAGGTATTAATTCTACTTTCAATGTTTGGTAGAATTCCCCTGGGAAGCCATCTGGCCCTAGCCTCTTGTTTGTTGGGAGATTTTTGATTACTGCTTCAATTTCTTTAGTAGTTATGTGTCTGTTAAGGTTTTCTATTTCTTCCTGGTTCAGTTTTGGTAGTTCATACATTTCTAGGAATGCATCATTTTTTCCAGATTATCTAATTTGCTGGCATATACTTGCTCATAATATGTTCTTATAATTGTTTGTATTTCTTTGGTGTTGGTTGGGATCTCTGCTCTTTCATTCATGATTTTATTTATTTGGGTCCTTTCTCTTTTCTTTTTGATAAGTCTGGCCAGGGGTTTATCAATCTTATTAATTCTTTCAAAGAACCAGCTCCTAGTTTCATTGATCTGTTCTACTGTTCTTTTAGTTTCTATTTCATTGATTTCTGCTGTGATCTTTACTATTTCTCTTCTCCTGCTGGGTTTAGACTTTACTTGATGTTCTTTCTCCAGCTCCTTTATTTGTAGGGTTAGGTTGTGTATTTGTGACCTTTCTTGTTTCTTGAGAAAGGCTTGTATTGCTATATACTTTCCTCTTAGGACCGACTTTGCTGCATCCCAAAGATTTTGAACAGTTGTGTTTTCATTTTCATTGGTTTCCATGATTTTTAAAAATTCTTCTTTAATTTCCTGTTTGACCCATTCATTTTTTAGTAGGATGCTCTTTAGCCTCCATGTATTTGAATTCTTTCTGACTTCCCTTTTGTGATTGAGTTCTAGTTTCAAAGCATTGTGGTCTGAAAACAGGCAGGGAATGATCCCAATCTTTTGGTAACAGTTGAGACCTGATTTGTGACCTAGGATGTGATCTATTCTGGAGAATGTTCCATGGGCACTAGAGAAGAATGTGTATTCTGATGCTTTGGGATCGAATGTTTTTCATATATCTGTGAAGTTCATTTGGTCCAGTGTATCTTTTAAAGTCTTTATTTCTTTGTTGATCTTTTGCTTAGATGATCTGTGCATTTCAGTGATGGGGGTGTTAAAGTCCCCAACTATTATTGTATTGTTGTCAATGTGTTTCTTTGCTTTTGTTATTAACTGCTTTATATAATTGGCTGCTCCCATGTTAGGGACATAGATATTTATAATTGTTAGATCTTCTTGTTGGATAGACCCTTTAAGTATGATATAGTGTCCATCCTCATCTCTTATTATAGTCTTTGGTTTAAAATCTAATTTGTCTGATATAAGGATTGCCACCCTAGCATTCTTTTGGTGTCCATTAGCATGGTAAATGGTTTTCCACCCCCTCACTTTCAATCTGGGGGTGTCTTTGGGTCTAAAATGAGTCTCTAGCAGATACCATATTGATAGATCTTGTTTTTTTTATTCAATCTGATAGCCTGTGTCTTTTGATTGGGGCATTTAGCCCATCTACATTCAGGGTAACTATTGAAAGATAGGAATTTAGTGCCAGTATATTGCCTGTAAGGTGACTGTTACTGTATATTGTCTCTGTTCCTTTCTGGTCTTTGTTACTTTTAGGCTCTCTCTTTCCTTAGAGAACCCCTTTCAATATTTCTTGTAGGGCTGGTTTCATGTTTGCAAATTCCTTTAGTTTTTGTTTGTCCTGGAAGCTTTTTATCTCTCCTTCAATTTTCAATGACAGCCTAGCCAGATATAGTATTCTCGGCTGCATATTTTTCTCATGTAGTGCTCTGAATATGTCATGTCAGTCCTTTCTGGCCTGCCAGGTCTCTGTGGATAGGTCTGTTGCCAATCTAATGTTTCTACCATTGTAGGTTACAGACCTCTTGTCCTGAGCTGCTTTCAGGATTTTCTCTTTGTCTCTGAGACTTGTAAGTTTTAGTATTAGATGTCAGGGTGTTGACCTATTTTTATTGATTTTGAGGGGGGTTCTCTGTGCCTCCTGGATTTTGATGCCTGTTTCCTTCCCCAAATTGGGGAGGTTCTCTGCTATAATTTGCTCCAATATACCTTCTGCCCCCTCTCTCTTTCTTCTTCTTCTGGGATCCCAATTATTGTAATATTGTTTCGTCTTATGGTATCACTTATTTCTTGAATTCTGTCCTCGTGATCCAGTAGTTGTTTCTCTCTCTTTTTCTTGCTTCTTTATTCTCCATCATTTGGTCTTCTATATAAACTAATTCTCTCTTCTCCCTCATTTTTCCTAGTAGTTAGAGCCACCATTTTTGATTGCACCTCATTAATAGCCTTTTTGATTTTTAGTTCTTTTATTTCTCCAGAAAGGTTTTCTCTAGTATCTTCCATGCTTTTTTTTTTTTTTAAAGATTTATTTATTTGACAGAGAGAGAGTATAAGCAGGGGGAGGGGCAGAGGAAGAGGAAGAAGCAGAGTCTCTGCTGAGCAAGGAGCCCGAAGTGGGACTCGATCCCAGAATCCCGGAACCATGACCCGAGCAGACACCCAACCAACTGAGCCACCCAGGTGTCCCTTCCATGTTTTTTTCAAGCCTAGCTAGTATCTTTATAATTGTCATTCTGAACTCTAGTTCTGACATCTTACTAATGTCCATATTGATTATGTCCCTGGCAGTCGGTACTGCCTCTTGTTCTTTTTTTTTGAGGTGATTTTTTCCATCTTGTCATTTTGTCCAGAAGAAAATAGATGAATGAGAGAACAAAATGCTAACAGGGTAACAACGACTCCAGAAAAATATACACTAAACTAATCAGAAGAGACCTGAAACTGGGGAAAAGAAAGAGAAAGAAAGAAAGAAGAAAAAAAAAAAAAAAGAATATGCTCAAATATGTTCAGGCTGGTGAATACATCAGTGCCACACACTAGATTTTGGGTGTATTTTGGTCTGTTAGAAGAAACTGCCTCCCAAAATTTTAAAGAATGAAAAACTTATATATGTACAAAAATAAGGGTAAATACGATGAAGGGATGGAATATGACTGTAAAGATGAAAATTATAAAAGATTTTATAAAAGTAATTGATAAGAAGTTGGTTGAAAAAAGAAAGATGAGAAATTAAAAAAAAAGGGGGAGAGAATGTGATCAGGCAGGAGACTAGAACAAAGCCATACACTAGAGATTTAGAGTATATTTTGGTCTGTTAGAAGAAACTGTATCCCAAAATTTTAAGAGAGAACAACTTATATATATATATATATATACACCAAAAATAAGGTTAACTACAGTGAAGGGATAGAATATGACTCTAAAAATGAAAAAAATAAAAAAAGACTTTAAAAAAAGGGATTGATAAGATGTTGGTTGAAAAAGGGAAAAAGAAAAATAAAAAAAAATAGAAAAAGGAAAATTAAAAAAAATTAACTTTGAAAGACTAAAGAAACATGGGGAAAAAAGCCATGGATTCTATGAGCAGTATTCCCCTAGTGCTGGGGTTCTGCCGTTCTCATTGATCACTAAACTTGGTCTTGGCTGGCTGTTCTTGCTAATCTTCTGGGAGAGGGGCCTGTTGCCGTGGTTCCCAAATATCTTTGCTGGAGGCGGAATTGCCCTATCCTTGCTGGAGTCTGGGCTAAGTAATCTGCTCGGGTTTGCTCTCCGGGGCTTTTGTTCCCTGCGAGCTTTCCGTACAGCTTTGGAGGCCGAGAGTGAAAATGGCGGCCTCCCAATCCCCGCCCCGGAGGAGCCGAGAACTCGGGGCCCCACTCCTCAGTGAGCCCCCAGAGAAAAGCAGTCAATCACTCCCGTCTCCCTGGTCTCCGGCTGCACTCTGTGCTCACCTGGACTGTGACCGAGCGTTTCTATGTCTGGCACCCGACCCCGTGTGGAGTCTCCAAACCCAGCAAATCCCTGCAGTGCACTCCCCGCCGCTCCTCCCGGGGGAGGAAGGTGAGTCTCCCTGGATCTGCCGCTTGTTGGGTCCCTGCTGGAGGAGCAGTGGCCCGACCGTGCCGCGGGTCACGGTTTATGGCAACCCCGAGCTGAGAGCCCGCGCCTGGGCTCTGCCTCTGCAGCCGGCTTCCCGGCTCCGATACCTGGGAGCTCCGCCACACTCAGGCACCCCCGGTCTTTCTGTGACCCCGAGGGTCCTGAGACCACACTGTCCTGCAAGGGTTCCACCCCCCGCTTAGCCACTGGAGCGACGTCCCTTAGCAGAGCCGACTTCTAAAAGTTCCGATTTTGTGCTCTGCGGCTCTATCACTTGCCAGAAGCCACCAACGGAGGCCCCCTCCCCCGCCATCTATCCTCCCGAATATCGCCTCGGATTCACTTCTCTGCACGTCCTACCTTCCAGTAAGTGGTCACTTTTCTGTTCAAAGAGTGGCTGCTATTCTTTTCTTCGATCTCCAGTTGCGTTCATAGGTGTTCAGAATGGTTTGATCCCTATCTAGCTGAATTCCTGGAACCAGATGAAATTTAGGTCTCCTAGTCCTCCACCATCTTGCTCCTCCCCCTCAAAAAAAATATTAATTTTTATTATAATTTGCATGTACAAGATTACTAATGAGGTAGAATATCATTTTATACATATTTATCATTTCTAGGAATTACTTTATACCTATCATTTATTCATAGTTATGCTATATCAAAGATTTTACCTTTGTGTCTATTGTATATGCTGTAAATACTTTCTCTGGGTCACTTACTAGATTTTGGATAAAATTCTTATGAAGATCCACTGGGTAATGTAATCTAATTTCTTTACAGTTGTTGATCCATGTGTCATTTGCACAGTACTCCTCTGTCAACAAGAATTAGCCAGAGCCCTCCTGTCCCCAATGGTGCTGTATAACAAGTATTTCACACCACTTCAGTCCCAAAGGGAATCAGATCCTATATGTAAAGCAAGGAGTTCCTCATGATGCTGAATATTTAATGAAATTGTGCTCTAGGTTGGACTGATATGATATGCATGTGCTGCTTCCTTCCTGGTGAACTCTTTAGTGTTCTGAAAAGCATGATAGTGATTCTGACATGCCCTTCATGGTTTAACAACTTCTTTCAAGAGAAACTGCACACCTGCAAATTGTGCTTGCATTTGATCTGGCATGATCAGGACCCTCGTTATTCTGTAGCAGGTAGATTTTCTTAAGGGTAATGTATAATGTTGAAGCTTTCCATTTTAATTTTGTTTCAGAATACTCAGTCATAGGATATTTATTATATTTGCAAGTTCATTTTCCTTTTGTTCATTTGATTTGAGTGTCAGATGTAGAAATTTAGCCAATTCACATCACCTTTAAGGGAACATATTAACTCATTACTAGCTGTGGAAGAGTACTTCCACCTGCTTCCATCCTGCATTACCAAGGAGAGTTTTACTATAGAAGTATATATATTATATAATATAATAAATATATTGTTATAACTCCTTTTACTAAAGAATTTCCTAGAACTCCTCAGAACTAGAAAAGAAGAAAACACTTGTGTAGAAAAGCAATTCAAGTGCTTGTAAACCTCAGGAGCATAATTTATTTAGGACACACAAATACACTAATCTTGTATTGATATTGTTCATCATACCAAGTTCAAATCATCTGTCTGCATTTTAAGACTAGCATTGGGCTCTACCAATCAATCTTTATCTACTTCCTTTTGTTTTTGAAATTAAGTATAATTAACATATAATAAAATTTACCATATTAAGATATACAGTTTGATTAGTTTTTATAACACTCTGTAATTGGGCAACCATTACCACAATCAGGATATATATGGAATATTTTTATCACCCCAAAATGTTTCTTTTTGGCCCTGCCTAGTTAAAAGCACCCACAGGGCCCCAGGTAAGTACAATGTTTCCTGTTCCTATAATTTTGGCTCTTCTAGAACTTCATAAAAATTGAGTCAATAGTAAATAATAATTTATATCCAATATCTTGTACTTAATATAATGTTTTGTGATTCATCTAGGTTGTCACATGTATAAATATTACTGAGTAGTGTTCAATTACATGTATGTACCACAGTTTCTTAATTTACCAGTAGGTGTGTGTGTGTGTGTGTGTGTGTGTATGTTGTTCCCAATTTTTGGTCATTGGGAAACAAACTGCTGTAAACATTCTAGTAAAACTATTTGTGTGAGCATATGTATTTATTTATCTGTTTAAATACCTACTGGTAAATCTGCTGAGTCATATGGTAAAAGTATGTTTAAATAGTTGAGAACTGCCAAATTATTTTCCAAAGTTATTGTATAATTTGCAATTCTATCAGCAAAATATGATAATTTTAGCTGCTGTATCTTCCCTAGCACCTGCTATTGTTAGTCTTTTTAATTTTACCTACTTTGGTGGGTGTGTAGTGAAATCTCATTGTGGTATTAAATTTGCATTTTCCTAGTGACTAATGACTTTAAGCAAGTTTTTTTCATGTGCTTATTTGTCACTCATATATCTTTGGTGGTGTTTTAAAAATCTTTTACCCATTTTTAAAAATTGAATTTTTTGGATTTTTATTATTGACTTGAAAAAGTTCTTTATATATTTTGTATGCAATCTGATGTGAGGTACATGTTTTGAAGTATTTTTTTTTTTTCTAATCCATGACTGGTGTTTTATTTTCTTAAAGTGTCTTTTGAAGAGCAAAGGTTTTTAATTTTGATAAATTCCAATTTATCACTTTTTGTGGCTTGTGCCTTTTGTGTATTCTGTAAGAAATCTTTGTCTACCAAGATTACAAAGATTCTCTCCTTTGTGTTTTTTAGAATGTTATATTTTTAGTTCTTACATTTAGGCCTATAATCCATTTCAGGCTAATGTCTGTATAATATGTGAAATAAGAGCCAAGGTTTATCATTTTGCAAATCCAATCATCTCAGAATTATTTTCCCCACAGAATTACTCTGGTACCTTTGTTAAAAATTTTTTGACACGTGTCACTCCATTTCTGGACTTTCTGGTCTCTTCTAGGGATTATATACATATAATCACACTAGTATAACACTCTCTTGATTATGTTACTTTATTTATTTATTTATTTATTTATTTATTTGAGAGAGAGTGAGAAACAGCATGAGAGGGGAGAGGGTCAGAGGGAGAAGCAGGCTCCCCACTGAGCTGGGAGCCCAACACGGGACTTGATCTTAGGACTCTGGGATAATGACCTGAGCTGAAGGCAGTCGCTTAACCAACTGAGTCACCCAGGCACCCGATTATGTTAGCTTTATAGAAATTTTTGCAATCAGGTTGTGTAAGTCTTCCAACTTTGTTGTTTTTCAGAATTATTTTGGCTACTCTAGGTTCTTTGCATTTCTATATAAATATTAGAATCCACATATCAATTTCCACACAAAAAAAGAAAAAAAAAAACCCAAGAACTCTAGACCAATTAAGGAAGAATCAACGTCTAAAAATATTGAGCCATCTGATCTAGGATCATGGTATATGTCTCCATTTTTTTTTTTTTTTAAAGATTTTATTTATTTATTTGAGAGAGAGAGAATGAGAGACAGAGAGCATGAGAGGGAGGAGGGTCAGAGGGAGAAGCAGACTCCCTGCCGAGCAGGGAGCCTGATGCGGGACTCGATCCCAGGACTCCAGGATCATGACCTGAGCCGAAGGCAGTCGCTTAACCAACTGAGCCACCCAGGCACCCTGTGTCTCCATTTTTTTTGTAGTCTTTAATTTCTCTCAACAATGTTTTTTAGTTTTCAGTGCATGGTTTTGCATATTATTGTTAAATTCAACAAAATTTTGTTACATTTTTCAGACGTAAGTAAAGGAATTTGAGATGGGAGAGTGTCCTGGATTATCCGGTGGGCCTAGTGTATTCACGAGGATCCTTTTAAGAGGGAAAGAAGAGCATGAGAGTCAAAGGAGATGTGACAAACAGGAGCAATGGTAAGATTGGGGCCATGAGTGAAGAAATGCCTTATGTACTGTTACACACATCTTTTAATTTCTCATGAACGGTTATATTTCTTAGTTCTAAAAGTTACATTTGAAGATTTTTTGAGGGTTTAAGCTTTATAATTTCAATCTCATTATCAATTTTCTTTACCTATGATATTGGTTTGTTGAATAATATTTATTTTTTTTAAAGATTTTATTTACTTATTTTGAGAGAGAGAGAGAGAAAGAGAGACACTGTGAGTGGGGGAAGGGGTAGAGAGAGAGGGAGAGAGAAAATCCCGAGCAGGCTCCACAATCAGGGCTCAGCAAAAGTCTGACATGGGGCTCAATCCCACTACTCTGAGATCATGACCTGAGCCAAAATCAAGAGTTGGACACTTAACTGACTGAGCCATTCAGGCGCCCCAGAATAATATTTATCTTAAAGTCTGTATTTGATAACATCAGAACCTAGGTCACCTATGGATCCATTTTATTATCTGTATTATTTTCTATGGGTCCTTTGTTTTTATGCACAGAGAGTTTTGATTGAATGTAAGACATTGTGTAAAAATGTTATAGTTTCTGGTGGACATTATCTTTCTCTGGTGACCATTCTCTTTGTTTTCTGGTAGATAGCTATGATAGAGCAGATCATCTTTAATCACAGTCTGAGCTTGTTAAAGGCTGGGTTGCCATTGACATCAGGCTAGAATAGGTCATCTTAGTCCTTAGATACAGATCTCCAGAGGTACCAATTTTGAGCCTGGATTGTTTGCCAGGATCATTCCCCCCCAACATCATTCTAGTGTTTATCTTTTCAGCACTTCATGACTTGAACATTCTGCTCTGTTACCCAGCTATTTTTCTGCTTGGTTTCTTAGTCTCTTACTCTGTCCACCCTAAGGACTTAGCAGATGCTTCAAGAGTCTAATCTAGTGGTTCTCAATTAGGGCGATTTTGCTCCTCAGGGGACAATGGACAATATTTAAAGATATTTTTGGTTTTCACAACTCTGAGGGCAGGGGGCAGATTGCTACTGACACCTAGTGGGTAGAGGCTAAGGATGCTGCTAAACATTCTACAGTGTTCTATAGGACAGCCCCCCACGATAGAGAATTATATGGCCTGACATGTCAATAGTGGAGGATGAGGAGCCTGGGTCTAAACCACTGAGTATCAAGTTTACTTCCTTCTACCTCTCTTCTCTCATAGACTTATTTCCTCCAGACTTGACTGTCTTGGCAGCTGCAAAACTCCATATTTAAAAGAAAAAATCTTCAGCCTCACAAGATATTAAATATCTTTGCTAGTTTTCTGTCTTGTAGCAGTGAGGCTCTGCCAAGCATCTCAGCTTCACCTCCTGTGCCAAGAATAGGCAAATCCCTAAGGGTAAACATGGCTTACAGAAAATTGTGCTCACTTCAATGTGCCTTCTTTTCTTTGTGATCAGGCTTCTCAAATCCAAGTTTGTGTCTGTTTTTTCCCAATTGTTCTTGACCAGAGCACTGGCCTCTACAAGCTACCCTTTCATAGCTAGAGGCCATAGTATTCCTAGATGATGAGAAAGCAAGAAGGGATAGACAGAAGTTCAGCTCAGAGAGGTAACTGAAGAAAAGTATTCCTTATTAGATGGGAGATAGGAAGTAGGCTCAGTGTCTTCATCACAGCCAGTAAAAGAAAGCTGAGAAAATCTTTTGCAGAAGATCTGCTTGATCCATGGCTTTAAAGGAAAATGTGGGTTAGAGAGGTAGGAGGGAAAAAGAAAGAACCTCATGACAAGGAAAGCAGTAAAGCCATCAGCTGAATCTGTAATACTCTCAAGAATCACTGTGTGGCAAAGTCCTGGCATCCCATTTAAAACCTAGTTCTGGGGTCTGGCATGAGGCTGAGTCTGACATTTTACACCAAGAAGACTGAGTACAGAGGGAGAGGGTCCCTGCACCTCAAATGAGGCTGAAATACATCTCTTCACCACATGAAGAAATCAAATATTCAGAAGGAAAGGAAGCTAACAAAACTAGTAATTCTAATATCAGTTCATTCCTGTGAAATAGACTTTGTTATTTAAAACAAGTACCTTTAGAATATCAAAAGATATATAATTGGAAACTACCTATTGAAAAGGAGAAATTATGACAAAAGCCTATTTTAAAAATGTAAAAGGATCAGATTAAAATCTTGGAATTTATAAGTATTGGAATTAAAGAATTTAATAGATTAGATGAAACATGGAATGGAGCCAAAGGAAAAACAGTTATTTGAAGATGATACAGAAGAAATCACCCAGAATCCAGTAGTGACGGGAAAAACAGTAAAAACTGGAAAATCATTATGAGAGTGGGTGAGATTGATAAGCTCCACCATAGGTATGATAGAAATTCTGGAATAAAAGAGGGATGGAGTGGTGGAGAATTAATATAGGAAGACATAACAGGTGAGATTTCTCAGAAATTAGGAAACTCTGAGTCCTTAGGGAATACACAACAAAAAATAGACAACAAATGCCATGCAAGAAAACTAAAAACAAATCCACAACTTAACACAGAGAAGTGAGATTGTGAAACATTAAAGAGAAAGAAAAAAATCTTAAAAACTAGTCTCTAGAGAGAAAAGACGAGTTATCTGCGTGTGAAGTGTCTTTTGACTGAAAGCAGACAGATCACGCAGAAGAAAGTCCAAAAGACAATAGAATCATATATTCAAAATCCTGAGGGAGCTTCACTGTTAACCTAGACTTTTATACTCAGCTAAATCTTCATTCCCATGTGAGGGTAAGGAAAAGGCATTATTCAGTCATACAAAGACTGTTGACCAGTTATAGAATGATACCAGAGGATTTATTACAATATGCAGTGCAGGTAGTGGAGATAGGAACTCAGAGCATGGACAAGAGGATAAAAGTGAGCAAAGAAAAAATAAAAATCTGTCAATTAAAAAGCATTTTTGGTGTTTAAAAAGGTAAAATTAAACATACAGCAATAACCTAATGGTGGGGCTATGATTTTTTTAAGGCATGCTAAGATTTTTGACAAGTTTTGCATAAGAGGAAATATTGAATAACTTTAGACTGTCTTAGATAAATGTGGAGCTAAATTTGGGTAAAGTATTTGAATATTAGGAACATAATTTATAGCTTCAAATCAGTGGACAAAAATAGATGATAAAAATATTTGCCCATCAGAAATCAGGAAAAAGAAAAAAGAAAACAAAGAAATGGTAAACAACTCAATTTTAAAAGTCCCTATCATATATAAATTACTTCAGAAAATTAAAAAAGAGAGAAAATCATCTAACTTATTCTATAAGACTTTTATAACTTTTATACCTAAGTAAGAAAAGGCTAGAATAAGACAAAACATGGACCAATTACACTTTTGGTTACAAGTCCAAAGATCTGAAATGAATGCCAAGGAATAGAATTCAGTGGTGTTCCAGACAGTAACAGATTATGACAAAAGAGATTTTATCAATAATACGAGGCTGCCTTCATATTAGGAACTATATTAATAGCAAAAAAAAAAAAAATCAGAAACTTGCCAATATCACTTGTTGGCAAGCCAGCACAATTTCTTGTGATAAAACGACCCTTATGATATGACTAGAATAATTACTACAAATAATTCTTTTTTTAATGAAAAAGCACAGTACACAGTCAAAAGTCACCAAGCATCAAAGAAAGAAACCACCATGAGACTTTATCCTAGGCATGCAAAATTATTTTAATATTAGAAAATCAGTCCATGTAATTCATTACCATTCAAATTAAAGACAAAAATCATATTGACTCACAGGAAGTGTATCATCAACTTTACATACGATCTTAAAAATAACTTAGGAAATTAGGAATAGAATGTATTGTTAAAATTTACAATAGATTCTACTGTTAGATTGTTAGTTTTCAGACAATCTACAAGAAACATAATGCTTAATGATGAAGTGTTGGACATTTCTCCCTGAGATTGGGATCATAGTACAGCATGTCACCAGCGTTTCTCACTGGTATTAGGGTGGCATCCTTCTACAGTTCTCCCTAAGAAAAATTTAAAATGTTGGTGGGATTGTGACAGTTCTCTGCTCAAATCCCTACAGTGGCTCTCCGTTTCAGAGTGGGGTAGAGGTCCCTGTAGGATCTGGCTCCCTTACCTCCTCTCTGCTTTCTTGCCCTAGTCATGTTTCAACCCCACTGGCATCCCTGGCATTTCCTAAGCATTCCAGGCACACTCCTGCTTCCCGGTCTCTGCCTGCACTGTTTCCTCTGCCTGGAAAGCTTGTATCCCATCTTTCAGGTTTTCCCCACTTGTCATCTTCTCTAAAGGGTCACCCTGACTCCCCTATGTGATACTGCAGCCCCCACTCTGAGGTCCCCCTTCTCTGATCTTTGTGTTTCTGTCCCCCAGTACTTACCACCATAGAACGTACTATATAATTTTTGTCAAATGTATTATGTATTGTTTGTCTGTCCCTGCTATAACCTAAGTTTCACTGGGGCTGGGATCACGTCTGTTTTTTTTTCCAGAGGCCTAGGAATAGTACATCACATTTAATAGGCAGCCAAGCAATATGTGTTAAATGATCCAATGGGGAAATTTTGTGGGAAAGCTACATATGTTTAGAAGTGCATTTTGGAAAAAAAAAAAAAATACAAACAGAGTCACCTTGGGTCTTTTGAATTAATTATCTGTATTCTAAAGTGAGCACTTTTCAATATATACATTAGTAGTCTCTATTTTATTCATTTTAAATATATTTTTCCCCTAGCAGGACTTCAAGATGCTTGTAAGAATTACTGTATCTGAGACTACTTGTATATGTTCCAAAGTGGTATGAGAGGCTGCTTTCTTAATGCTTTTTCAACTGGAAGGCCAATCAGTCAATATTTAGTTGACTTTAAATACTAAGCACATAGTTTTATAGGGCAAAAGCCACCAGATTACTTACTCTATTAAATGGATACTTTCAAGATACATACATACATACAAACATATATAAACACACATATTCATATCTATATAATGTGTGTATAATGTGTGTATATATGTGTGTGTATACGTATATATGCGCATTCAAGGAAACAGTGTGAGTTTTCATGTTGCTGAAGGTATTTAAGTTCTAGTCTTAAAACTGCCATTTACCACATTTATTATGAAGGGAGAGTCACTTAACTTTTCTGAAGTTTTACTTTTCTCATTTAATGATTCAGTTTACCCAATCCTTTCCCCTATTTGCTTCCTTGCTTCTATATTTATTTGTACTGTTTGGTTTTGGTGGACTTTGCAAATGTATACACACTGGAGTGAAGAGCACTACCATCGCTTAGGTTCAGATCTGAGATCTACACATTACTGGTTGTACAGCCTCGAGAAAAATACTTACACCTTCCTGGTGTCACTGTCCTCATATGAAAAATAGAGATACTAGGAGTACCGAACTCATTGGGTAAGATTCAGTAAGTTCATAGGTGTAAAGCACTTAGAATGATGTCTGGCACATAGTTAGTCCCAGATGAATTTTTTCTTCTTTTTAGTTTGTGGGGGAATGAAGATGGGTACTGGAGAAATAAATAAGAGGGACTTTAATTCTCCCACATACACCTTTTCTCAGACAAGCCCAACTACTGTGTCTGCAGCATCCTGCTGTTTCAGGCATCTGTGTCTTCATACACATTGGTCTACTGGGAAACTTTCCATGTTTCTAAATTTTTAAAATGCTGTCCTCCTTACATGCTCACCCTAATGCTTACCCCCACAAGCACTCTGCCTGGCCGCCCCCCCACCCCCGTGATCCTTGTCCTAGCCCCTTCATGTGCAATATAAAAGTGTCAACGGATACACACAAAAAATGAAATACCAAATTTAACAAATGCTTTAACAAATGCTTATTAGATTTTCCCTCTATATTCAGCATTATGCTAATAAGTTTATTTGTATCACATAGTTTAATCTCTCTCAGTGATGCTCTGAGATGTTAGGTGTTACTTCCAGTATTTACAGATGAGAGCACTGAAGTTCAGAGATGAAAGTTGACTTATCCAAATTCTCAGGCAGTAAGTGATGGAATCATTTGACTTCTTCAAGCCAGGGAATTTTATGTTGAACTGTTGATGGAGGTAGGCTGAGTCCAAGAGCCCTGGAGAAGGTCCCACAGGACCAGCCAAGAGGATCCTTGGCTTCAGGCAGGGTAGAAATTGGCTTTGAGCCAGAGCAAATGGAAACAGTGTTTATTGAATAATGTTAGTGACAGGTAGAGAATAGCAGATGGAGTGTCTGAGAGACTTCGAAGGAAAGGAGAATGAGTCTCGTTGTTGCTTGGGGCTAGGGGTTTGTATTGGAAAGGGGTCTGAGGTGCGTGTTCCTTTAGGAATCCAGAGTAGGGCCCAATCAAAGGCAAGTGTCAGATGAACAATAGGAGTTAATCCATAAATTATTAAAGGTAAGGGATGTTGATGCCAGCATCAGCTGAGGTTGGTTCAAAGCTAATGGAACATGTTTGGGATCCGGCTCTTCTTGGATGTCATTAGGTGTCTGGAGCTAGGACAAAACACAGAGAATGATGAACTTTCTTGCTTCCCCATTGGAGTGGGAATGTAGCTTCTTTGGCGTATTCAGAGGCAAAATACAGAACATAAATAAATGAGGCCTAACAGAAAAACAGCAGAGGAACCTTTCTGAAATGGGGTCCCTTCAGCTTCCCTACTTCACTGTGATAGTTGATTAAATTGTCTGTCTCTTCAACTACATTAGAGCTCTATTTTACAAGAAATGTGATCACTTAAATTTCATACGTATAGTGCCAGAACAATTTCTGATAAAAGGCATCAGGTAACTATAGGTTGAAAGAAAAATGGATGAACAAATAATTTATGAAGGAGGTGGCAAGAAATTAGGAAGCATGTGGTAATTTGAAAACAATCTGGGAGAGCTTTTTATAATATTTAGTGAGTTTGTGCTTCATCCTATAGGTTTTTAGTTGCTAATACCACATTTGACATTGAAGAATGACATATCAAGATATACATTTTCAAAAGATAACCATGGTGGGCAAATTTTGAGGAGAGCAAACTGGAGGCAGAAAGAACTTTTAGGAGGCTGTTGCACTAACTGAGAGCCAGAGCACTCACCAAGACAGCAGGTATGTCAAAAAAGCACCTCAAACTCCAGAAGTTACAACATGAGTCAGGAGTCTGGGCAAGACTTAGCTGGTCTTCCACTCAGGGTCTCCCAGGACTGCAGTCAAGGTGTTAGCCAGGCTATGTCTTATCTGAAGCTCAAAGTTCTCCTCCAAACTCATGGGGTTGTTGGCAGAATTCAGAATTCAGACTGAGGTCCCCTTCTCTTGTCGGCTGTCACCTGGGGGCTGTGCTCAGGTCCTTACCAGGTGGCCTTCTCTTAGGTGCTCTCATAACATGGCAGTTCACTTCTTCAAACTCCGTAGGAGAATCTCTCAGTCCAGGTCGCTAAGGCTCCATCTTCTATGATATAACGTAATCATGGCAGACTATCGCATCACCTCTGACATATTCTATCATCTGGAAGAGGTCTCAAGTTCTTCCTGCACTCAAGGAGAGGGACCTGCACAAGGTGTGTCACCTATTATGATTCACCTTAGGGTACATCTGCCACAGGATTTATTTTAAACTCAGATATTGAAGTGCAAGGGTTGCTTACCTACCATACGGGCATGCTAAGATTGTAGACTCCAAAGCCAGATGGCCTGAGCACTGTATAACCACAGGCAGGTAACCTAGCCTCTCTGTGTTTCAATTTCCTCATCTGTATATGAGGAAAATAAAACATTGCTGTGAAATGAGGTAGTGCATGTGAAGAACCTAGAACTTGCAAGTGCTCATTGCATGTTCACCAATACTACTATAGATTGATCAAGATGGCCCTAATTTTCCCTTCAGCTTGACTAAACTTCAGACTGGTTCCTGATCTCCCTTTTCTCAGAGCACGTATTTTAGAAAACCTTTAGTTGTCAATTCTCTCTCTGCTCCTTTGAGATTGAAATCTTCTCCCAGCCTTTTGCCAGTTTTACCACCCAGGAATGTCTCAAGGACCTGGGAGCCATCCCTTTGAAATGTAATTATCAAGAAAGATAGGACCCTTATCTTTCAGTCTCTGTGGGAGGGTAGGAATCTAACTCTGATAAGGGACAATTAGCAAATATAGGTGACTTAATCACATAGACCAACCACCTCCCTAATGTCCTCCAGTACTTTTCTCCCAGCTCACCCAAGTGCTTAAAAATGTCCTATTATTTGACACGGAAGAAGTTTCAGTGGATTTGAATCTCTCTCTCCTATTGCAATAGTCTTAAATAAAGTCTTCCTTGTCTGTTTAATTCTGTCTGGTACAATTTTTCTTTGTCGATATCACAGTAATCCATAGGAGAACCCTCCTTTTCTGACCTGGCTCAAGGGTGGCAGCTTTGGAATATGGCCAGTGAGTAAAGAAGAGAATCAGTGATTTTTTGGCATCATTCTACCTTCCCTTCTCTCTACCTATTTCTCCTGAGTGACTGTTGCCCTGATGGATAATTAAGGCCCTTCATGTAATGCCCACACTCCAGACCTGTTTTTCCCCTTTGCTACTTGGTCCATATAACAAAGGATGTTATACAGATTTCCTCAGAGGAGTAAATGTCAGATAATGACTTCCTGTATTACCTTCCAGGAGAATTTAGCAAGGGGACTTTCTTCACTCAAAAGAATTTTCCTGAACCATGGAACTTTATCATTAATTCCAGCCTGGGGGATGAGGCATTAATATACATTGGCACTTCCTAGAACTTGGAATTAACTGAAAAAAATTGCAACCTATTTAACCACAAGTAGGCCCTGGTTTGCAAAAATGGACAGAGTATACATTTACACAGAAAAGAAATAAATGAGCAGATCCACAATGAAACAGAGAGAAACCCAAATCTACCTGGGAAAAATTGAATGACTCAGTTTTTTTCTGTAGTTTAGAAACAAATAGGTAAAATGGCATATATCTTCAATTATAATTGTCAGGAGGATTAAAAATAATTTAGTATGTCTGATATCATATAAATGTCACAGAAGCTTTATCTCTAGCATACTAGCCTAAGTCTTACCAGTTTAATACATGTCCTTCCAGAGAGTTGCTCCCTCTCAGAGGCTAATCATAATTTCAGAGGACATTGATGTTCAAATAAATAAATCTCTTTAACTGAGGCAATATAGGACCACATATCTGAAACCTTGTGTACGTGCATGCGTGTGTGCATGTGTGTGTGTGTGTAAAATGGTGGTATATGGAAGAATAGGGTAAAATACTGCTCGGATCTACTTTCTCATTTAGGAACTGTGTGTGTTCGTGCACGCGTGTGTGTTTGTGTATGTGTCCATGTGCACATGTGCATGTATGTGTGTGTGTGTTGGGGCTCGTGCTCAGAATGCCTGTGTAACAAGACAGAACTGCACCAGGTCTTCCAAGCTCAGGAAGGAGGTGTGCAGAACCTACAGGAGGACATTCTGTTGACCGAACAGAATATTAATATTTCAGAATATGGTATCTGCATCAGTGTGACTTCCAGTTTTGGAAACAGTTCGTATGGCTCTCTGCACTTGTATCTTCCTGAATATTGACTCCTTTATCAGAAAATACCTGCTTCCAGGGGCTTGTTTTTGCAAAACTAGAAATCTTATTTCTAGAATGAGGAGTCCAGTAAAACCAGCTATAAACTCATCAAGATCTTATCTTTGATTTTAATTTTTTTAAAGTTTTGATAGAGTAAAAAAAGTGGTGCATTTCAAGCCTGAAAATAAATTGAAGAAGCAAAAATCCAAATTGAGTCATAAAACCCAGTTCTCTTCAAACTCAGAGAAGTGTTTTCTTGATTTGCCTTCTGTGTGGTGTTAGAGGATTTCTTGGCCATTCAGGTGACTTGTTCTTGCAACACCAGGCTCTTTCTTGCTGTTTTTGAGACCTGGGATTTGGAGTGCAAAGACAGGTTGTGACCTAACCCCATGGTCATCATGTGCGTTTCAGTACAATAGGACTTAAGAGTTCCAGAGAAAAGCTCCCCACTTGCTAAGGGCTGTGCTCTTCTGTCCAAGATGGAAGTGCGGGGAGAGGAGAGTTATGTTTCAGTGGCAGAGCAAGTTAAGTAGCGTGTTAGGCTCCGTTCCACTAAAGGAGACCTAGTGAGCAAATGCCAGCTCCTTAAATCTCCTTGCACTTTCATGCATGGGACGATGCCAGTGATAAATGACGTGGAAACTAACCACCGTGAAGTACTTCAGACAGTCTCTCTAGAATTAAGCTGGTCACGTATAGATCTAGGAGTCAACCTTTTCAATCTGCAGGGAGCAGCCAAGATCATGACCTACAACCAAGGCAGGAGGGAAGGCTTAAGTTGAATAAAGGGAAAAGTGCTGTGAGATACGCAGCTTCTTACTTTATTAAACAGAGAGGCTGGGGCAGGAAATTAGATCCCAGGTTAGTGTGGACATAGATTTTTGATACATTTCAAAAGGCCTGGACTTGACTTCCTGGAATTATTCACACACACACAACACACACACACACACGTGCACACACACACACACACACACCCTCCTCCTTCTCATGGGATAGGGCTGGTGGGGAGAAGCATGTAGCAAGCATTCCTGGTCTTTGACTCTCAGTGAGACCTTGAAGACTTTAAGCAGAGAGCCTCCCTCTCAGGCTCTGCACAGAGCAGGTGTCCCTCTCACCCCCCATGTGGCCCTGTGCTGCTGGGGGCCAGGAGTGCACAGACAGTAAAGGGGTGATATCTTGGCTGCTGAACACGATTATGTAAATTAACGATTTCCCGGATGCTCTTCCCCAGTCCTGCTTTCTGACACAGGAGTTAAACCGTTAATTTTGCAGAGCAATCAGGGCTATAGCACTGAGTCAGCCTGGGAGGGAGCACAGAGATAAGCCCCCCTAAATCAGACACGTGAGGCTGAGACGGGAAGAGGAAGAGAAACTGGAAACAGAGGCACAGGGCTTAAAGGGACATGGGATGGTGATAAATGCAAAATGTGTGCTCAGGAGAAAGAAAGGAAAGTGCACAACTGTGCACCCTCCTTAAGCTCTCCTGGGACCAGTGCAGAAGTGGTTTCAGTAAAAAGGCCTACACGAATAAGGAAATCCTTCCTGCTCCAAATGGCTCCCCATTTCTGATGGCCTCTCTCAGTCTTGTAACATTCACACCTCCAACCCAAACAGACAGTATCAAAAGTAAAACATGAAGCATATTTCCTATAACCTTCAGAGAATCAGTATGTCAACTCTACGGTCCCCAAGTGCACAGACTGCTATTTACAACCACTGGAGTATAAAGAGCACTTGGCGCAGGGAAAAGAATCCTGGACGAGCTGTGAAAATCCTGGTTTACATCATGGACCCATTATTTCACCTCCATGTCCCAGCAAGTGAGAGGATCCTGAGTATTCTGTACTTCACTTAGAAAGAAAGTAGAGTTTGGAAGACATTTTAAAGATTTTTAAATTTTTTTTGACAGAGAAAGATACAGCAAGAGAGGAAACACAAGCTGGGGGAGTGGGAGAGGGAGAAGCAGGCTTCCTGCGGAACAGGGAGCCCAATGCAGGGCTCGATCCCAGGACCCTGGGATCGTGACCTGAGCTGAAGGCAGACGCTTAATGACTGAGCCACCCAGGCACCCCAGGATATCTCTGTCTTACTTAAGTATCATATAAAAATAGCATGCAGGCATGTCCTGTGGACCACAAAGCCAGTAATTACTACACATGTTGATTTCCTTTGTCAGTCTCCCTAGTTAGTCTAAGTGGCAGGGAAATAATAACAAGGAAAAATATTTGTGAGAAGTCATTGCAGGCTCTTCCATGGCACTCATCCTGGGACAGTGACCACAGTGTATTCTGACATTCAGTTATGATGTTTTACTGTCAAAACAATAAGATATTCCTTAAAACTATAAAACACCACCCAGAGTTGTACCAGCATAACATAACATTTAATTCCACTTATATTAATTTTTTTAAAAATGTTGTTTATTTATTTGAGAGAGAGAGAAAGAGTGTGTGTGCAAGTGGGGGTGGGATGGGGGAAGAGCAGACTCTACACTCAGTGTGGAGCCTGACAAAGAGCTCAATCTCAAGACCCTGAGATCATGACCTGAGTTGAAATCAAGAGTCTGACGCTTAACCAACTGAGCCACCCAGGTGCCCTTTTTATATTAACTTCTAATTTTCACATATATTTATACTGTAAAAAAAATGCCATCATAGAGTGCGCGTTATGTTGTACTTTATCAGTTAACGTCATATGGTAAACATTCTAGGCATGCTCCTGCGCTTCTCTCTGGTCCTCAGAATTATCCTTCATGGATGCAGGATGTTGCATCCCGTTGATGGATTCACACTTAATCAACCCTCTCTTACGAATTGTTTATATTACTACCACTGTTTGGTCAATGAAGCCTGACAAAATGCTTTGTATCATGAAAGAAGATTCAAAGTAGAGTAAGCATGGCTCTCCGAATCATTTTAAGATGGAGTCAGAAGGCCATAAGGCAAATAGGACTATGCACATCCACAACCAAATAGAACTTTGAACTTGTGATTTTTGCCAACCATAATCTACCACATTCTAGAAAGCATCCTCATACCTGGGACTGAAGGAGAGATGAGCAAACCTGTTAGCTAAATAGCCAATCATGTATTAGATGTTCAGTTTAAACTCACCAACACCAAGCATAATTCATTCAAAAAAATTGGGGTAAGCCTGTGGTTTCTGCCTTTAAAAACCCCTGCCTCTTGCCTACACCTTAGAGCACACCTTCAATTTGGCTTGACTTTGTGTCTCCTGGACTGCCATTCCCAAGACCCCAGATAAACACATCCATTAATTTGGCAGCTTATAGTTTTGCCTTTTCTTGGTGGGCAGCATCCATTCTCAAAAATGGGGCTATTGATTCTAGCAGCTCAGGAGCCTGCAGTGAAGGTTGTGGATTTGGGTTCCCAAATTAAGGAGAAGGTGACCTGGCTTCATTTCAAGAGCTGAGCATTTGAGGTTGAATACTGCACACCCCTCTTCTTCACTGTCCTCTTTTAGATCCCTCTCCATGAAGAAATTAGAAAGAAAATCAAATACACTATGCATAGGACTTGAAACCTATACTCTCTTCATAAGAAATCTAATGTATTTGGAAATCTCCCCATAACGTCAATTTGATTTAACAAAATATATTAAGGAGCCACGATGTGGTGAAACTGTCATCTCTAAGGAGTGAGTAATGGTTAAGTTCAAAGACTCTGACCCAAAGGCCTGGGGTGACATCTCTGCTCTGTTACATAATGATTGAGTAGGTGCAGCAGTGACTTCATCCTTTTAAGATCCAGTTCTTCAGTTGGAAAAATGGGGAACGTGTGAAATAATACAAGTAAAATATTTAGTACATCTCTAGTATATATGGGTCAATGTACCAAAAAGCATAGCTATTGTTATTATTATGATTATTATGTATCTTTTAGGCTAAGCACCGGAGGCAAGTTATTCAACTTCCCTAAGCCTTGATTTCCATACCTATAAAATGGAGTTCATACTAAGACTTACCTTATGGTCTGTTATAAAATTTAAAGGACATAATGCATGCAGCTAATTCAGACCAGTGCCTAGCACACAGCAGTCCTTCAAAAAATGTGAGTTATTCTAATTTTTTTTTTTTTTTTAAGTGATCAGGGCAGCTTGCCTAGGCACGTATTACTACCTCTCCTTGTACTGGTCAGAACATGAAATCCTTGAGGGGTTAAAAAACCTAGGTCAGTCACTTACCTATTGTTTGTAAGTGCCACAGTTTAAACTAGCTCTTCTTGACTTCACACCTTTCCAAACTCTGGGGGGATTCTAGATGAAGGAGACAAGGTTCTTGATGGTCAGAATCCTATAATCTCGCCAAGGAAACAAGCAAGTGTGGATATCCAGGATGGGAGGTAGGGGCCCCTTGGAGACTGAGGGAGGCGTGAGAGCCCCTGCTGGGAGGACCAGGACAGTGAATCCTGCCTGGGGTTGGGGGGCTGGGGAGACCTGTCCTTCTGCTCCCTGAACTGATATCAATTGTGAATTCCAGGAGAGCAGTGTCGAAATGAACTTAATATTTCTCCCGATGAGAAAAAGTGCCCCTGGGGAAGAAAAACCTGGTTGGGCTTTGACATTCAATTTCCAAGCACGTTAGCTTCTAAGAGAACTCTAAAGATGCCTTCCTGACCCACTTTTCTGCTACATTTCCTTGGCCCCCCTTTTCGCTGCAGGCTGCTGCTCAGGCCACAGGCCATAGGTTCTCTCCCTCTGCTCTGGGTCCTTAGAGGCAGAATTCCTGACCTGGGCTCTTCTACTGGGAAGGCCGAAATAAAGGGCTGGAAAGTGGAAAAACAAAATGAATGACTGAATGAGGAATGAAGAAAAACCCACAGTCCTGCTTTCCTCTTCTTTAATTCATTGGCAGCCAATTTAATGGAAAGGCATTGTGTTAAAAAAAAATAAATAAATAAAATCCCAGTAAAGTCCTTGTAGTTTGGAATATAATTTGGTATTCAATGGAGAGTCAAAAAGCGTCTTTCTGTTTGAATTAATATTTGGAGTGACATGTCTTTCAGCGCTGGCTGTACTGACCCATTTGCCTGGTGGAAATCCTTCGAACATTTCTGAGCGCTGTCTTTTGAGTAAGTTGTAGATTGGGGAGGTGCGGGACAGCAGCCCCCGTACTTTCAGCAAACACCGAGGACAACTTGTTCAAGGTGTCAGGGCAGAAATGGGCTGCCGTTTCTCCTTTCACCCAGAGGGGTCTTACTCTCTATCCAGCCTCATGTAGGAGCAGCAAACACTGTCAGCTGATCTCCTTGGAAGTAGGTGGGCTTGGCTGTTGATGATGCCGGAAGGTTCAATGGGGCTCAGAATTCCAGGCCACACACTTTTTTTTTTTCATTAGTACAGAATTTTGTCTGTATAAAGGCAGCAACTGTATCATATCACACTTGTCCCCAATGGATACGTCTCTCTTCGTTTGGCTGGGAGCTCCCTGCGTCGAGATGTACTTTAGCACAGTGTCTCGGTGGGAAGGCTGCTCAGTAGCAGTATGGCGGAGTGAGAGGGAAAAGCAAGGATTCTGGAGGGAGGCAGCCTGGGTTTAATGCTGGTTCTGATGCCCGTCCTGTGACGCTGGCCAAATTACTCGACTTCTCTAAAGCATCAGCTTCTTCATCTGTAAAATCAGGCTAATTTTTAGTGCTTATCTCAAAGGGCAGGTATTTGGTCAGCTGAGGACCAGCTGTATTGAATCCCTTGTTGGACACCTTAAACCCCTTCACCAAGTAGGAGCCATTGCTATAGTTACTTTTACTGTTGTTGTTTTCATGTTTAAAAACCGTAGAAAATAGAAGGGGAAATAGGCATGTGTTACAATGAACATTCTGTTTTTGCTTTGTGTCCTTTCCTTCTTAGTCTGAGTTTGGATATTAGAGGTAATGATTTCTTTGGATAGGGAGTTTCTGGCTTACCACATATGACATACTATAGTTTTACTTGCATATTTATTTGCCATGTTTTCCTCTACTAGCATGCAGGGACTTTTGTTCTAGCTCTTCACTGCACAGTGCCCAGCACATAGTAGTTACTTAGCAAATATTTGTTGAGTTAGTGATTTGATGATGGAAAATATATCAGGGGTTTTATATTTTCCAGTTGCAGACATCACCAGAGACAGGGTCTATCAGTTTCGAGTTCAAAGGTCCCAAGGAAGGGGTCCTTAGTCTAGTTTAGGTCAAATGCCCACTCAGTAGGCCTGGGACAGGAGCACATGGTAATATGGCTCTTGTGCAGATAGACTGGAGGGAGACGGGGCAATTCCAGAACAAGAAGGCAATACTGAGCAGAAAAACAGCAGATGCTGAACAAAAATTATACAGTTCCTTCTCTAAAGAGTTTACCTAGAGCAATTTCATCCTTTTCTCTCTAGTTTTGAATTTAGGAAGGCCAAGGCCATCTTGACCCAGAAAAGCCCTTTGTGCATTTACCTGAAGGAAGATTACTTCCATCTTATCCTACAATCAGGCAGTAAGTATTTACTCTGTAATGAGTGCCTGCCAACAGCATGCAGTAAGTACCCTGTGATGTAGAGAGATAGACATGCAAAGTAGAGAAATAGATTTGGGAGTCATTTACATCCTGGTGAGAGAGGAAGCATTGCAAGCAGATGAGCTCTCCGAGAAGACAGGTGGAGAGGGGAAGGAATAGAATCCACGGTCCCAGGAGGCACCTCCACAGAGGGAGGGAGGTTGGCACAGATGTGCCAGTTGGAGCCGAGGGAGGACAAGCTTCAGAGAGCCCTGGTTCTCCATGGGCCTGGGCCCGAGGAGGTGCCTATGTGCCTAGGTTAAGTAGGAGCCCCTCCCACAAATACCATGCATGGCAGAGACTGAAAAGCCTATAAATAGGAGCACCTTGTGGACACAGGTTCAGTCTCAGATTTGTTGTCTCAGTCTCTAGCACAGGCTCTGTTTCTTACACAACTGCAGGTGATATACTTGTTAATAAAAAGTTCCATTCTTAATATACACATTGCGGCCTTTAGTGGTCATGAAGAAAAACCGCCAATCTTTCTATCCTCCAAAAAGAAAGGACAGAGGGTCCAGTGCCAGTATGCTTCCTGGTCTAATGTTGGTTACTGTTAGTTAACAAGCCTGTCAGCTCCCCTCTATGCTTTTGAGAGATCCATAAATGTGATAATCTCAGGAATACATGGTGTCCTTAGGGATATGCAAGCACACAGATTCTAAGAGCATGCAAGCTAAATTGATAGACTTTTTAAAATGATTGACAATTACCAATAGCTGGAGGTTTTAAAACTTATTTCACGTGCTCTGTGAATACACTGCTCCAACTTCTATTTCTTAGAGGGCTCATGATTCATCCATTGCAGAAGGAACATTTTAAAAATTGTTCAGGGGGAATTTGGTGAACAGAATTACCCAGACCTGATCAGATACTTACTTGATGATAACTGAATCACATGTTGCTGACTTTGTTCACCTTCTGTGAACCCTCCTACCATGCCAAAGGCAAACGTGTTCATCCACTTAGCATGGATCATGCCCCCTATAATGGTAAGGGCACATCTTTGCACTTAAGGAAGTTTATGGCTAAGAAGGGAGGATAAGATGGATACACAGATAACTATAATACAAGGCAACAGGTGGTAATCACCAAACGCCTGCGTATTTCCCAACAAGACAAAATGTTTCTGAGGAAACGAATGAATGAAAGCATCAACTGGGTGAGTGTATGTGAGCTTGGGGCAGGGAGAAGGGATATCCCGAAGTGATAGTATATAACTTCCTGTTGGATATGGACTTGGATAGCAAGGAGACAGTTTGGGCATGTAGAGATAAATAGGGGAAAGCAGAGCATATATTTGGGGGAAGAGCGTGGGCAGAAGCACTGAGACAGGAATCAGAGAAACTGGGGAGGCCATGCGGGCAGGTTTGCAGCAGATGGCAGGCAAGCTTGCTCAGAGGATGTAAAGGAGACTTGGAGAGTCATGATATTTATCATGCTAAACACAGTGTGCTCGGGGACCTGATTCTCATTTATAAAATAGATAATGGGCTCTCTCTGGACACAATAAGTCCTACTGAGGGCAGGCTCTCATACTACAGTAGTATCCCCTTCTCCTAGGGGAGTACATTCCCAGACCCCCAGGGGATGCCCAAAACTGTAGATAGTATTGAATCCTATACATACTATGTCTTTTCCTATACAAACATACCTATGATGAAGTTTAATTTATAAATTGGGCACAGTAAGAAGTTAGCAACAATAGCTAATAATAAAAGAGAACAATTATAACAGTATACTGTAATAAAAATTATGTGAATGCAGTTATCTATCTCTCTGGTTCTATCAAAACATCCTACTGAACTGTGCTGACCCTTCTTGTGATGATGTGAGATGCCTACGTGGTGAGATGAAGGGGTAAATGACGCAGGCAATGTGATGGAGCATTAGGCTGCTCCTGACCCTACGATGATACGTTAGGAGGAGGATCATCCATGGGTAACTGGAACCACAGAACCACAGAAAAAGGGGGGCTACTGTAGACATGAATTAGTACATTATATTGGGCCTTCCACAAACTTTGTGCCCCTTACATCCATAAAATTAGTGGACATAATCTATAAACAGCCTTTAAAAATAATAAAGAGGACAATGACGTGTGTAATTATGTATATAGTATTTTGGAAATCCTCTAACAAATATAAAATGTCTACTTTAAACAAAATGGTGGTCACATGGTCAATGCACAGTCTCACTGAAGCCTTTCAGTGTTAAGAAAATAATTGTTCTTTAAAAGACATTTCATGATTTCAAATACTTCAAATAGAGTTAAGGGAAATCACTCTTGTTCTCTTTTTGTTGTGAACAAATTAGGTAAATATTGAGAACTTCTTTCAAGCATATGGTGTCTGGACATTCTGAGGTGAAGGCTCTTTGGAGGGCCTGACTTTGCCCACCATGTTGTCATAATTGTGATATTCTGGAAACTCTTTCCTTGCTGTGGGATAATTTGCTTGAGGCTCAGATATTACTACTCGCTGGGAGAGAGGTGCAGAAATAGGGCTGACTGATGGAGATGTTACATTTGAATAAACCAGCATGTGAAACAGACAATTTTATTGGCTTATTTCATGATAGATCACCTCCTGCACGTTGCAGCCTGGGCTATGGGTTGGCTTTTATAATATTTAACTACTTTATATTCTATTTTAATAAATGATGGTATAATAAGTAAATAAGTCTTTAAATATGTTATACTAATGAAGTGTCAAATTAGATTAAATGAAAGCGGCTATCACTCCATATCTGAAACAAGTTTGTGAATTTATTGCATGCTAGGCCGGGGAGAGCTTCACAGTTGAGCCTTCATTGAACAGAGACCTAACCTTGTATAAGGATGCAGGAATTGTGGAATTCAGGGATTGGTAGAATTTCAAAACTAAAAGTGTTTAGATATTGGGTGATCTTTAGCTGTGAAAACATAGTTACTTGAAAATCATTGTTACGCATTGGCTGATTTTCAGAAGCAAGGTTACTGATGTGAAGTCATCCTTGATCAATTAGGATGGATTTGAAATTGGTTCTAGTGATTACTTACTGCTCTGGCTGAAGAAAAAATCGGTCTTTTCCCATGAGGGTAGGAACTGTTTTTTTATCACTAGAAACCATTGTTATCATCCTTCATGCCTAAAATCTCAAACTGTAGTCTGACCTTTTTTTTTTTTTCCATGTTGAGAAATACAGTGAGAAAGGGATAAAATTCTTTTTACAAGATAAAGTATAAAAAAATACTAAATATTAAAATGTGCTGTCAGAAGTTTTGACAGGTGCAGATAACAAGTGATATATGAATCGTTAACTTTTGAATTAAAATTTCATATCTCTGGCTATATTATAGTCCCGGAATGGTCTAAGTTTGACTATGTATTTGCATTGCCTTCCATATTATCTAGAGCATATTCATTTACTTCAGATCTGTGTCTTCCGTTGAAGAAAAATGGACATGATAAATTGAATTAGTTTGACATATTAGTTTGGAAAAAATAAAGGCGTAAAAAGGTGTCAGGTTTAAATTATTACTCTTTTTCTTTCTTCTTTGTAAAAGCTCTCTTTTTATGGGAACCTTCCATTCCAGGACTCTAAAAATGAGGCTGGTACGAAGGCCACTGGCGTAGAGAAGAGTGTGGAGCAGAAGAAATCATTTGAGAATAAGGAAAGAGGTTCTGCCAAAAAAGATTTTACTTTTTAAATTCAAGAGTCAGTCTGGAACTAAAAGTTCAAATTTTCTATATGTACCAAAATGAGCACATTCTCTTGTGAGGATATGGACCAATCTCATGGTGCCTTATTTAGTACTGCTAGAGAAATTTGTCATATCATACCCTGAGACCATCCTCAGGACTACTAAAATATTCTTTCATTTTAAGGGGTACTTGGGTGGCTCAGTCAGTTAAGCATCTGCCTTTGGCTCAGGTCATGATCTTGGGGTCCTGGGATCCAGCCCCGCATCAGGCTCCCTCCCTGCTCAGTGGGGAGTCTGCTTCTCCCTCTGTCTCCCCCCTACTTGTGCTCATGCACGCGCTCTCTCCCTCTCTCAAATAAATAAATAATATCTTTTTTAAAAAATAAAATATTCTTTCATTTTTAAGCATCTAAGACTGAAAGGCCCATGTAGCCCTCTGGGGACCCCCACAGATTGGTTAGAAAGAAAGCAAAAGCATGTGTGTCACCCATGTAGGATAAGATGGATTCTGGTGAAGAAGAAGAAGGTAGCGGGAGGGGAAGAATGAAGCGGGGGAAATCGGAGGGGTAGACGAACCATGAGAGGCGATGGACTCTGAAAAACAAACTGAGGGTTCTAGAGGGGAGGGGGTG
Source organism: Mirounga leonina (assembly GCF_011800145.1). Lineage (NCBI taxonomy): Eukaryota > Metazoa > Chordata > Mammalia > Carnivora > Phocidae > Mirounga > Mirounga leonina. The sequence goes on along the minus strand of NW_023270305.1, from coordinate 10,631,869 downwards.
GGAGGATGGGTTAGCCTGGTGATGGGTATGGAGGAGGGCACGTTCTGCATGGAGCACTGGGTGTTATGCACAAACAATGAATCATGGAACACTACATCTAATACTAATGATGCAATGTATGGGGATAATATAAGAATAAAAAAATTAAAAAAAAACTAATGATGTAATGTATGAGGATTAACATAAGAATAAAAAAATAAATATAAAAAAAAAAGATGGATTCTGGTGAGAAGCATAAGAAGGGAACGGTTAGCAAGGGAAAAGGTGATGAGGAAGTCACCTGGGTGGCGGGTGTTAACACCATCATGAGGGAAGTTGGACATGGGCCTGTGGAAGGGGAGTCAGACAGAAACCAGAGTATCAGCCCAAACGGAGCTGGACAGCGGATGGGAAGGAACAAGAGCTGGGGCGCGTCGCAGCAGCGCAGCAGGTGCCGTGTCTGAAGCATCTTAGCGCTTCCGTTAGTCCTAAGCAATGTGGCCAGGAAGAGGTGACAGGGTGACGGAGCTGGGAGCGAGCAGCCCCGTTCTTTACTGGAGACACACTTCTGGGCCCTTCGAAGCACTGATAATCACTCTACTGAAAGTTTTCCCGCTTAATTGCATCTGGTCCTGTATTGTCTTCTAATTGTTTCAGGTGTGTCTAAGTCAGGCTTCCCAGAGGGCAAAACTGCACTCTGCTCTCTTAGTTCTTTTTTTTTTTTTTTTTTAAAGATTTTATTTATTTATTTGACAGAGAGACACAGCGAGAGAGGGAACACCAGCAGGGGGAGGGGGAGAGGGAGAAGCAGGCTTCCCGCAGAGCAGGGAGCCCGATGTGGGACTTGATCCCAGGACCCTGGGATCATGACCTGAGCCGAAGGCAGATGCTTAACTGACTGAGCCACCCAGGCGCCCGCTCTCTTAGTTCTTCACAGCAGAGCTAAACACATGGCTGAGAGCATAATTAAGCAAGCTCTCATTTCAGACTTGATTGGCTGACTGATTAAAATGGAAGTAAACAGCTCAGGTGATTATTTTGTCCATTGGTGAGAAGACTGGAAGACATTCATCTCCTAACTGTTGCCAGATGGGTCCGAGAAAAGTTATGGCGGCCTTCCCTCCTTGGACCTTAGTGTGACAATCGGTAAAATGTGGTGGATAAACTTTGGCAACAGCAGCTTTTCTCCAGAAGCCTGGGAGTTCCATGGACTGGGATTCCAACCCGCTCTTTGCAAAGCGTTGGTAGCACCTTGTGAAGTGATGTGCAGAGTTTTGTGCTTGGAATTTTAATGCCTGGGAAGAGCTAGTGTGAGTTATACTTCTTTTCTTGCATTTAAATTCTTTTAAAAAATGGTGAAATGGTGAAAACATCTTGAGAAATGTTTTACTATTTTACTTTTGGTTCCCAAATTATGCATTGCCTGGATTTGTGTACCCCTCGATAACAAGGAAACATCACAGGCTAGAGCACAACAATAACTCCTCAATAGGGTGAGAAAGTTGTTTATCTTTCTGTTTCCACTCTGCCGGCAAGCATCTGAAAATCACTAACATTCCTATTTGAATAAATATTTTGGTAAGATATGTTCATTTGAATTTTTACCCTCAATAACTTAGATTGTGATGGGAAGAAAGGAAAGAGATGAAATAGTTTTTATTAAGAATTTCAGCTGCATTTCCGAAAGCTGTTAATACTAGAATATCTTTTTCTATTTGATAGTTTTCTTTTTCCTGAACAGGTTTGACACGAACAGTTAGAGGTATACTGCTCAGTAGGGAGATGTGTATGGGGAACGACAACAGAGAAAGATTGGAGATACCCCTTATCCTCCTCGTACATTTATCACCTGCTCCCTGCAGTGTTGCCAATTAAGTTATAGCTTTTGCAACCCCAAAGCCTTTTTTAAAAAATTTCTCTTTTGGATTTTGAAAGGTAGATACTGGAGTAACTAAACTCAGTTGAATTTGGTGCCCCCTTGATACTAAATGCCTAACTTTCCCAATTAAGGCATTTAAGAGGCTGCTAATGATAACACATCTTGATGGCCCATATGGAAGATCAGGAGGAAAAGCTAAGTTGGAGTAGAAAGTCTCCTCCAGATTGTGAACAGTGCTTAACCTAATAGCAGAAAAAGTGACATGTTGGAGGAAATCAACAAATAGTCACTGAGGACCTCCTGGAGTTCGTCCCATTTGCTGTGGGAAATAGCTGAATATGACAGGATATCTGGCCTGGGGAAGCTCACGGAGTTGAGGTAGAACAGGGTAAAATGACAACAACAATGATGATAATGATAACGAAAAATACCCAAAACCAACTAACCAAACAAACCCCAAAACCAAAAGTCCCAGCGCCCCCAAAACACAAAAAAAACATGGCCCAAAAGTAAGTCAAGCATAGTTTCAGGGGAGGTAATGTATCACACAGCATCCAGGGTTTGCTGCACTTGACTTGAGAATGCAATAATGCAATAAATAATGTCCATACATTCAATTATTGTTATCAATTGATACAATTTCTTCTCTTTTCCTCTTAGGCGTCTGTTGTTCGTTCATATTTTCCAGGTTCCTACTTCTTGCTCACATAACTTCTTTTAGAAGTCTGTACCTTCCCATCCTAATATTTTCTGCTATCTGTATATAAGCTGCCTGAATTCTGGATTATATCTCTCCAGCATAGAATGTATTCTAACTATCACCTCCTGTGACCTGGATAGTATTTCTCCTTTTACATTTCCCAAGATTACATCACATTTTGTCATGCAGCATCATACTGTAGTCTTCCATTAGCTTATGGACAGCTAAGGCCTATGCTTCATTTTCCACATGAGTTTTTATTAAGCCATATCTCAAGGGAATTGGGAAATTGAAATTTGGAAAGCTGTGCAGGATTAACTTTGATTTTTGTTAAAATTCAGCCAGGTTTTTTTTTTTTTTGACCCTACTATTTTCACCAATCACGTTTTTTCTTAGATCCTGACAATATCATCCTATGTATCAGTGACTCTTCTCAGCCTTTAGGAAACCATTATTGAAATTCTTTAGGATATCCATGCAGTTTTCAAAAATCTCATTCTGTATTGCTTGGAAAGATTGAAAAATTAGATTTATTCACTCTCTTTGCTCTAGGAAAAAGTTACATGTTGCAAAAAGGCCATTTATTCTTTTTACTGTGACATCAACCAGATTTCTAAATGGCCTCTCATCTCTTTTATTTTTCCTTCCGAAGACGATGGCTTCTTTGATTTGAGCTTGGTTCCTAAAGAGTTTACCTTATCATAGATAAGGTGTTATCTGGTGCAGAAATAGTCAGCTTAAGTATCCAAAGTTGTAGTTTAATACATTTCTGAAAAGGAGTAATAAAAAATACTGTCTCCCCCACTGCGCCTTCCAAAATGACTTATGTTGCTTTATGCTAATGTTAACGGGCTGCTTCAGGCTGGAGCAACGTGCTGGAAAATTGTGGTCTGTGAAGCATTGTCTTTGATGTCGTCCCATCAGTGAAGGTTTTCACCGTCTGGGCTGGGCTAGCTCTCAAAGTGGAGAACAACCCCTTCAGCCCCACTTTCAGGACAGTTACCTGTATACAGCGATCATCTTCTGTTTCATTTAAGACTCTTCTGCAAAGGACAGCTCATGGTTTCAAAGGAAATATATTGTCATTGCTCCTCTTTTAAGTAGGACTTGCTTACTGGTTTGTTTGAATAGAATGACATTATTATTATATTTTAAGGACAGTGAAATTTGAGAGGAGGAATGGTGTATCAACCTTAAAAGATACATTATTAGATGGCTATAAAATGCTCTATAATATTAAGACATCAGATACAACTTCCACTCTGATAACACCATAATCACCCCCTCACCATAAAACACTAAAATTACTACCACAGTGAAAAAACATTACCTACTGAGCCTTAGCTTAATAATAATGTAATCGCTGAAAATATATGTGCTAAATGCTTTACCTGCATTATCTCATAAAATCCCCATAATCTCATGTGGTTGGTGCCATGATCAAGATTAGATGCTCAGGCTCTGAGGATAGGGTACCTGGTTCAAATTTTGCTCCACTTCTTATCTCCTGTATTAAATTGGTGAAATTTCTGACCCTCTTTTAGTCCTAGTTTTTCCATCTGTTAAATGTAGCTAATGATGATATGTGTCTTATAGGGCTGTTTTAAGATTCAACATAAGATAGTGGCTGTAAAGTATTTATCAAAGTGTCTGGAAAATGGGTATAAAAATAGCTAACGTTGAGCGAGTGCCTACCGTGTGCTAGCCACAGTCCTAAGAGCTTTATGGCCAGCATTAACCTAGTCCTCACAAAGACGATGACCATCTCATCTTCCTATTAGGAAGATTAAGTCAGTGAGGTACAGTAACTACTCCAGGGGCACACAACTCACTGGGAAGTATATAGCAGTAGCCAAACTGGAATCTAGACATATATGCACCTGGCTTATGTTAAGGAATCAATAAACATTTATATTCATGGTTGTTGCTACTCTTAGCAGCTCAAATATAAGAGTAGAAGCCTTTCTTTAACATGAGACAGAAGATGATTCAACAGTTATTCACAGAACTGAATTTATGGACACAATCTAGTGAGCATGACTATTAGTATAATTAACCCACTTACTGAGCACTTAAAAGCTACATAATACCTTTGGCTTGTTTCTTCTAGAAAAAGCCCATACAGTCTCTGTCACTGTGGCCTGTTTTATGAGGCAAGAAACCAATAGCAAACCTCAGGAGGGAAGTCAGACATGGAGTTTGTATTCTAAATCTCTCTTACCTGCATGATGCTTCCCTTGAAAATCATACACTCAATAAAGGGAGGGCTGTCCTGTAGACCATTCGGTGCTGATGGAAATATTCGATATCTGTATTCACCACTACACACATGTGGCTATTAAATACACAAAATGAGCCTCCCACAACTGAAGAATTAAACTTTAATTTAATTTTATTTATAGTTATTATGACCTCAGTTCTTTTCACAAAGGGCAACTTTAAATCATAGTTTAGCTTCTTAGACCACCTCTCCCATATATTTTCCCCCAAATCTTTTTTTTTCCTCAGTCTGAAACTCCAGTTTAAAATCATATTATGCTGGATGCAGGTGATTGAGAAGTAGCTTTCATCTAATAATAACACAAAATATATTCCTTCCTCACTGTATCAGACACAACATCCAAAGTTATATTCTATTCATTCATTTTCCTGTCTGGGTGGTTATCTTACAAATGATATATGCAAATCATACCATAGAATTGAGAATGAGCAACCTTAAAACAGGACTGAGCAGTAGAAGATTTGCTACCTTTTTCTGAATCTTTACTTTTGGTGCTTGCTCCACATTATGGCATTTTTGGCTTAATGCACTTGATGTCACATAGCCGTCAGCATCGACTATTGACAGGCTGTCAGCAACATTGTGGAATTATCCACCAGTTGTATGCAGTTTCTTGAAGACAGTGTTTCCAGAAACAAGGAACAAAGCATATGCCTTGGAACTTCGCAGATATAAAATATTTTCTGCTTCTTAATTTGCAAAATCCCCATCCCAAATATGAATTAAGGGAGTATTAAAGGACAAAGCTGGAAGAGTTGAAGAAAAGAAATAAAATAACATATGCACCCTGAGATCAGTTATATTTTTGAATATGCTTTCTTTAGAAGTGATAGAAATGAATTCAATCAGATGAGACTGTGAGGACTCTTTCAATTTGGCAGAGACTCAGCGTCCTATTACAGAACAGAATTTAGTGTTGACAGCTCGGGGAGAAGAGGGAATGCACATCTTCTGTTCTTGAGTTCTGATCCACAGGAGGACTAGATTTTGTGCTCTCATCATTAACCTGGTGTTGTGAAAATTTCTTACTCATCGTTCCAACAGGACAACATATTATAAAATTATTGCTTGTTTTAGAACAACATTATGCCATAACAAAGAGCAGCTTATCAACTCAAACATTTTTTTCTGACCCTGAATTTCATTCCACCGAGTTCACCAAATGGAAGTAGGTAATTCTAGTCTCAGAATCTTAAAGGTTTGCATTTGAAACATAGTATAACCTTAATAGATGTCTACTTTTCTCTTGCTCCATGGTAAGTGACTTTTAGAAACCTTTAACTTCCCTGTTGTGTCTTAAAATATATGCCTGATTTGGGAGGAAATAGGTAGAAGATGCATTATCAATAACAAGCCACATGGTCAGAGGCCATCACTGAGGTGACAATGGAAAGTAAGTAGTAATGATGGAGGTCTTCTTTGGTCCCTTTGCCCCAGCTAACAGAGTGTTGTAGGAAACAAAACAAAATGAAACAAAAAAATCCCTCACCTGGGAGTCAAAAGACCAGGGCTCAACCCTGACATGAACAATCTAGGTTACTTTTTTTTAAACCCCTCTTTCCATTTCTTTGTTTGCAAAGAAGAAATGATAAATTTTCCTACCCTGATGTCGGTGCTATTTGTACATCAAATAAAATAATATTTGTGAAAACACTTTGGGAATTATGCTATTTTGAAAATACTGTGATTTGTTCATAGATAGCACTACAGCTATAAATTTTCAGCAGTCTGATATGTAGAAGGATGACATAGGGGCACGAAAGGAAAGTTTTTTTGTGGCCCAGAGGGGACAGTGCCGGAAAGGCTGTTGGAGGGAAAAAGGCAGGCCTAGGCTTTGTATTACACTTAATTATGGAATATGACACATTTTTTCTGGGTCTGAAAAAGGGTCAGTTATCAAATATATTATAGAGGGAATTCCAGTAATAGCTTCATTCCATAAATAATAAAGTCATGTGAATTCAGTTTGGAAATTGTTAAGCTTACATAAACCAGGATGGTTTTGATTTTATAAGCATAAAATCTAAGCATAAAGTAAAATCCATATGTTTAAGTAAAATCCATATGCTAGGTTGAAAGAATAGTTTTTCCAAAGGAAAGAAGAAGGTCTATAATGAAGTGCCCTGATTTTTCATGATGTGTATTGTGCTTACCTCCCCAAATCTAGAAAAACATGATGTCGAGTTCCTGGGCACCAAGGTACAAGCCATCGTAAGTTTTCCTGGAAAAAATGTCTATGTGTGCAGCAATAATAATAATGTAAGAAAAAAAGATCGTAAAATGAAAGGACAGAGTTTCCTGTTTGTTATTTTTCAAAATAATGACTGTGGGTTCTCTCCCCACAGAAAAGATGCTATTTATTTTTTAATGATGAGCTGTTTCCCAGAGAAACAAAGTGGCATTCTGTCGACACCATATGGCGGCGGAAAAACAGATTCCACCGTGTTCCATTTGTTAGACTGTCTTCTGCATTTCTGTATCCATAATTTATGTGGGGGCCTCTGTGATTGCCAAAATATTCAAATGGGTTTCTCTTAGCAGGGCAGCCTGCATGGGGGGAGAAAGGTTTTCAAAACAGCAGGACCTGAACAGTCTCCTGCTGCTCAGAGAAGAGAACACTTCCAACTTCTGTCCTTCTGGCGGCTTTCATTGTAATACTAATTTACATCCTCAGTTTAGGGACCGTGTTTGCATTCAGAAAAAGCAGCTTATGTTCTTTTATGCTAATACAGTCATACTTGAATTATAACCCACACCCTTAAAGTCATATTACTCCTGTCTTGGTGTAAGCATAGAACCTGGCCTTTAAGAAATTAAAGGTAGCCGATACGTAGCAGAGGCTGAATGAGACCACTTTCAACACATCGATTCTGCAGCTGGTTTGCAAAAAAGACATCTGAAGTGGTTATAGATACATTAAAAATAGTCATGAAAGGCTTCCTTTGCTGCCTAAGCATATGATTACCATCTACGTATTCAGAGGCTGTTTTCAGCGGAAGTTTGAGTGGTGTTCTCTGGTGCGTAAATAGAAACATGTCCCATACATGATACAGAATATAAAGAGAAGATTCGATGAGTCAGACTAATTGATATTTTGGCGAAATGGAATGTCTGAAAACAGTTCCATGTTCATGTGCATACAAGATAACAAGAATCTAAATCATAAGTATTCTATTGCAAGTGTATATATATATTTATATATATATATTATATATACATATAATATATATATATATATTTTACTCTAGAGAATCTCAGATATTCTTTCAGTGGGTTTAGCCATTTCATGTACCACTGTAGTGCATCAGGGAAACATCACATAATTTCATATGGAGAAAGAAAACACGTGGAAGAAATACTGTTCAATTACAGATGGAAGGTAGAGCAATAATGCAATAGTATTACTAGAAGGGTCTTTTCCTCAACCAGCACTAGTATGGCTAAAATTTCAGGCTGCCAAAAATAGGTGGATCATATCTGGTGTTTGTAAGTACAAATGGAAGGTTAAGGCTTTGGGTTATAAGGGGCAGAACTAAAGGCCCAGAAACATTGACAGATTCCCATTTCTTCAAAATCAATTTGGACGGACTCCTGGGAATCTATGCTGTTTTTCAGAATAGAAGGGAGGGGACACCTGAGTTCACTTTGCTGATGCTTATTCTTGTTAGGAAGCAGAATTCCCACGGTCCCACCTATTGGCCTTATTGGCATAAGTGTCCCAGCAACTTGATCTCCCATTAGAGAGCCTCCTCATGGAGGCTCAGAAGATGATCAACTACAAAGAACCCTCTCGCTGGAGTTCATAAAGACAGAATGGTCATTGGACTATCCAGCTGAGGTCACTGAGGACCCCTATCTTTTATTCTTTATATAAAATGTGAAATCTTTAGCCTCGATATGGGTTAAGATATCAGAGGCAGAGTTGTCAATAGTCTCGGGTGGTTTCCCACATGACTCACGAGGTACTGTTTTCTGACCTGGCTGGAATCCTGGTCGTAATAGATAACACTCACTCATTTCTCCAAATCCCAAAATATATATATATATACATATATATATATATATATTTTTTTAAGATTTTATTTATTTATTTGAGACAGAGAGAATGAGAGACAGAGAGCATGAGAGGGAGGAGGGTCAGAGGGAGAAGCAGACTCCCTGCCGAGTAGGGAGCCCGATGCGGGACTCGATCCCAGGACTCCAGGATCATGACCTGAGCCGAAGGCAGTCGCTTAACCAACTGAGCCACCCAGGCACCCCCAAAATATATTTTTAATGCCATGTTGATACCTGCCTATTAGGACATTTTTAAGAACCTCAATTCTTCCAGGAAAGCTTTTTGGAAGAGAAGGATTTCAGTTGCGTCCACCCTTTTGTTAGAACTCAAATCTCATACTTTTTCCCCTTTTCAATTAAAAAGTTATACATTCAATTAGACTACATCTGTGAACTTGCTTTATCAGTAATTAAGATGAACATTATGATATGGGTAATAAAAAGTAATAGGCTCCTTCAATCTCTTGGGTTTTTTGAAATACATTTTCTCAATGGAAATCAAATTATTTTATTGCATAGAAGGGATTCCTCTCTTCAATAAGGTGAAATGATGCATGAGCTGTTGCTTGTACAACTACTAAGTCAGAATCATTAAGAATGGAGTTTAGTAAATAAAGTTATTGGGTGGCTGCTTTTTCACAAAAGGTTTGGAACTGTATTAAATTAACAGGAAATAGATCTAGAGTTTTCTCTAACGTATCCTCAGTGGGGAACAGAAATGAAATGGCCTTATTCAAGGACATCCATTTGAAATCCATAAATATTTTATAAGGATGGAATAAATTGCTTATTTTAAAACAGGTGCTATTGTAAAAATTATTTTGATTTTTCTTTTGCCTCAGGGCCCTTGAACAAAATAACAGTATATCATGTACACAGTGCTTAGACATTAGTTTATGTCTGTGTTTTCCATTATTGGCTCAGGTGGAGGGAAGCTCACACTAAGGGTTCTTCTGCTGTCTCCCCAGTGTCTTACCATAAGGAAAATCATGACTTAAATAGGACCTGCATCTCATTGCTCATTCTGCAAATTGTCAACGAAAATGGTACCATTTCCTTCAAGATAATGACACTAGATTGAAATATGTTCTGCCAACTTATTTGATAGATAATTTCTACCTTCCATCAACACATTCAAATGTTCTCTATATTTTGTGGGTGATTTTACATTTAAGCAAAAACAAACATTTTATTAAGACAAAATATTTTTCTTCTTTATTTTTGATTTTGACTTCATTTTTCTTTTGGATTGTAGGTTTTCTTTAAGTAATGCATATATTATGGAAGTTTGAGATGGAAAAATTGGCTCCTTCAAAGAAATAATGTAAGGAAAGATGGTGCCATTTCCCCACCATCATTTACTTCTGGTTGTATTTCTGGGAGGGAGAAGAAGCTGAGTTGAGCCATCTAAATTCTACTTCTCTGTCCTATAAGACTAATGATCTCAGCAGCAAGGTTTTTCAGGCTGAAGTCAGGATCTGATGTGTGGTTAGGTCTGGAATCAGTGAGTGGACAAAGACATAATTCATTGCATGCAGAGTATTAAGATGTTGAGAAAAGACTAGATCATTTTCTGGCCATGATCAGGTGGCCAATAAGTAATTGTGAAACACTGTAAAATGGACTGATTTTTATGAATATAAAAATCTTGAAAACAAAGATATGCGTATCTCAAGGGGAAATTGCCCGTACAGAATCCAAATGACTAGAAACCAAGAGAATTGCCAACAACGCGATGATGGTAACCAAAAGAAAACTATTCTTGTATGTATGTGATCACTATTTCACTGCTTGCATCCTTTTTAAGAGGATTTCCCCCTGATTGAAAGAAGGAACTCCCTGACCCTCTAGGAACCAATGATAGGCCAGGCTGATCCAAGTCAGTTTCTTCCTTTTGAAAATTTGAACTAGGAGACAGAAAATGTGCAAGTTTGTTTCTGAGTCAAGATCAGATCATTGTGCTACCCGAATAAAGGTTCAAAACCTGCCCCTGTTGCTACTGCCACCGCTAGAGTTTCTGTAGTGGTACAGATGGCCATGGGTTGTAGATTACATCATTGGCCCCAATTCTAGATTTCTCTCTATCCAAGTCCTTTGCCATGTAACTTTGCAATTCCTTTTATGAAAAGAACAGGGAATATTTCCCTTTCCCTTGATATCATGTTTGGCTATTTGCCTTGCTTTGACCAAAAGAATGGGGTAGAACTGATGGTATTCCTGTTCTGAGGTGAGGCTCTGAGTGGCCTTGTGTCTTCCCACTTGCCCTGGTGTACCTTTCCTTTAGCAAGAAGGAGAGCACATCCCAGCTCATTTGCTGGTTAAAGGTGTAAGAAAGACAACTGGTGCAGAGCTACCAAGATCAACAGATACACTGCAGTGAGAAATAGTCACTTCAGCCACTGTGGCTTGAAGCAGAGCTGCCTTGCTGAGCCCAACTTGAAGCATTCAAACATCACCAAACCCATAGGCTCATAAGCAACTATTTAATAATGCTGTTCAAGTCACTGAGATTTATAGTCATTTGTTGTACAGCAATAGCTAATCAATAGATGACAAGTCCTCTGTTCTGATCATCATTTTCTTGCATGCCCTGGGATCTGGTTCCTTCTAATACAGCCTTTTTATGGAGCTACTTCGAGTGGATTTCCATTCCTTAAAAACATGTTTCCTGCCTTAGGCTATCACAAAAGGACCTTTAGCCACGTCTGTAGCAAAGAAGAGCCTACTGCTTGGATCTGTTGGCATAACACTGAGAGATGCCACAGAGAATGAGCAGCTTCTCCCTTTATTTCCAAATTCTCTTATGGCAATTGTCTTTAAATAAGAAAAGGGGGGGGGGAGAACAAAAAGCTGGGATCAGAACCCTGTCTCTTAGTGAGGGATTTGCAGTAATAAAAGTCACACAGGTAATGGATAGGTCCAAAAGCCGATTTGGAACATGTCCTTCCCAGTATCAGGGAAATTTGGAAGCCAAGTTCATAATTAGAAATTTCCTTGTGAACATGGAATTAGAATGACAGAAAGTTTACTGCAGGATTTAAATATTTAAAGATATTAAACCTGATACACCAGTTCCATAATCCCTGCAGTGGGGCCTGGTGTGCCTGAATGCCTGGGGAGAACCCTGCATATCGGATGGCCTTGCCAATGCCTCTGCATAGAACTGACATTACCTTCCTGCCTTAATGTTCTTCAGCCATGTTAATATCTTGAATTTAGTGTTCTACCCTGAAATCATCTTTCTCTTTAGCATGACCTGTGCATCTCTCTTCTGATTGAATATGTGTTGATAGAATTTCATACGCAAAGAGAGTTTATAATTTTTCTTTTTAAAGCATATCTGGAAAGCATACTTCTATTGATCCCAGGAAAGTATAGAAGGAAACTATGATCAGTTTTTACATAAATAACATTTACTGTTGAACTTCTTTGAAGATAACAATTTTACCTAATATTTCTGGCAAAATGTGGGGACATAATTTTATCTCGTAAGCAACCTAATATCTTGCTTTTTTTTTTCCTTTTCCCTTCATGGTATTCTGAGTGTGGTAATAGAGTTGAAAGTGTTATTATGTAGAGGAATTCTGACCTCCTCCTTCGGGGCTGAGAGATCACACAGAGAGCGGGATGCACGGGGCCAATGATCTGTTCCTGGTGGAGCTAATTGATAAGGAACATATTTTATGAATGAAGTTACAAGACAAAAACTGAGACTAATGAAATACCCCAATGACTCCAAAGTAATTAAGGAAAGCATTCCATACACTACCTCTAATTAGATGCTGAGGCTGAGAATTCACAATTGACTCGATATTCTCCAGTGGTGCTGACCCCTTGTTTAATATGACAGCAACTGAGGATATTCATAACCAAGAAAAGTAAAACCTTCCTTCTAAGGTGACAATGGGCCATTTAAGTGAGGCTGGGGTGGGTACTAGACAATTAAAGGCATAGAAATTTAACACAGTCTCTCTGTTTTTCAAAGGATTCCTTGAGCCAAACAAGTTTAAGAATGTTTTTAAAAATAATTTTTATGAAACAAGTCTTTTCAGCTTTTAGAAAAATGATTAAAAATAAGGTCAGACCATGTGACCTATTAAAAATGTGTTTACCTGTTTCCTCTCATCAGGCTTTTCTTCAATTCTTCAGTCTAGTCTTAGAGTTTCCTGTAATCATTATTCCCATAAAATATAATATTCTAAACTCACATCAGATCTTACCCATTGAGTAGCTTGTTTCTCACTTCTTATTTCTCTTTCAAAAGATTGCCCTTTAAATAACCCTCACTGAGACCTTTCTGTTTCTCAAAGATGTGGTGAAACCATCAGAAGCCAAAGAATAAACTTTAGGTCAATAGGTATTTATTAATTTGAGTGTGTGATGTGTGTTACAACCTATGCGAAAGCAGAAGAAAATTTAAACAGGTACCCATGATTTAGAATATTACAGTCTATTCTCAGAAATGAAACATACATATAAGACAGAGAAACTAACAGCATATGACAGAATATAATTATATGTGGAACTGTGCACCAGACTTTGTTTTGCAGGAGTTTGAATGAGAGGAGAGGAAGAAAGTCTAAAATACCCGGGAAGGTTTCTGAGTGGGAAGAGAAACTCAGAGGGCATGCAGAAGGCACTGATTTGGACAAGTGGAATGGGAGGTAGTGGGCAGCAAGTTGAGTGAATGTGCCAGACAGAGCTTTGCTTGGGTTGTTCATGACAAAGGGAGAAAGGTGTTATTGTTGCTTGTGGGTTTGTCGCCATCACTGGCTCTCATGAAAACCAAGCCAAAATCATATATAATTATTTTACTTGCAATAAATCAGGGCCATTTGCCAGCTTATGAATAATTAGAGAGGGTAGGATGGAATAATTTCAAATCACTTTTAATCCTTCTTGATTTAAAAAATCTTCCCTAAAGAGCAATAGAATCTTAGAGCAGACAGAGACTGTGAGGGTTATCTACTTAAAGATTCCTCTCAATGTGGAAACTTATTCTGAACCATTGATGAGGTGCTTGGGATCAATGAGCCCCCAGTATGCTATGTAACATTTTGTTCAATATACATATTTTTGCATAGAGAAGTTTATAGTTCTATTGTATTTCTAAAGGCATTTGAAGCTCGTGCACTTGTGATGAGCACCAGGTATTGTATGGAAGCGTTGAATCACTGTATCATACGTCTGAAACTAACATTACCCTGTATGTTAACTGGAATTTAAATAAAAAGTTTAAAGAAAAATCTCTTTCAAGTCTTAAAAACCAGTGGTTTATAGTACCTTTGCCAGGTGATGAGCAAGAAATAGCGACAGGGAGGGGCGCCTGGGTGGCTCAGTCATTAAGCGTCTGCCTTCGGCTCAGGTCTGGGATCAAGCCCCAGCTCCCTGTTCAGCCTGAAGCCTGCTTCTCCCTCTCCCACTCCCCCTGCTTGTGTTCCTGCTCTTGCTATCTCTCTGTCAAATAAATAAAGAAAATCTTAAAAAAAAAAAAAAAATAGTGACAGGGAGCTCACCACCCATCAATTTAGCCAGCTGTAATTTCTGCAGTTCTGCCTCTCCCTAAGTTGCCCTGAGCCAGGCTCCCGGTCAGAGGTCATATTTTGGCCCTAGTTTGTGGGTGCATATCTGAATCCAGGGGGGTGATTTAATTAAGAGCCAGTCAGGATGAGACCCCAGTACGTAATGCTCAGGTATCTCTATCCACAGCATTGATAACTAATGCATAGTCCTCTGTCTGAAGGATGTGAAGATTGAGTTACTTGTTTTTAACTTCCTCATAAAATGAAAATAAAATAAAGAGTCAGACCCAGGAGACCATTTGACAGCTCACGGAGCTCAGGATACATGCAGAGCCTTGGTATGGTGAGCAACAGACAGACCCATTTCCACTGATCCTCTTTGCTTCACTGAGTAGACTTGGGAGGCATTTTTCCTTTGGGTTCGTAGGTTTGCTCTCTAATGAGGAGAAGCTTTTTACAGTGATGTACTGATTTAGAGTTTTCTCTGACTTTCTTTTTTAACATGATATATTAGAATCCCCTTTCTACTCACATCTTTCAGAAGTGGTGCCAATAACGTGGGGGACAGTAAATTATTCAAACAGGAAGCCAGCAGTTTATTAAAGATAGCTGCACACAAATGCGCATTTGCCAGCAACGTCAACAACAAATCAGAAATGATATATGACCTTTCTCACACGCCTGCAACATTTAATATCTTTGAATGACATTAAAGATGTCAAATGTTTAGACCACAGTCTGAGAAGCAGTGAAAATATAGTATCAGTGTTTGCAAATAGGCTTAGAGCTGGGTCACAATTCCCTGTGCCTGTCTTTTCCTAAAGGGTAAACATCTTCCACATATTTGTTTGCTAGTGTACTTTGCTTTGCAAAATAGTTCTGATCCTGAGGTGGTGTTTGCTAATCCAATCCCACTTTACCATAAACTAGAATTATCATTTCAGAGGCAGTTATACTTCATTTATGTTCAATTTCCGACTCGGGTAGGCTCCCATAATTCACATTTATTTATCCTCCTCCCCCTGCCCTGTGTTTAATATTGAATGATTTATAAGGCAACTACTGTAAAGCATTGAAGTAACTGTTTCCTTTTAAGCCAAATAGTGAATAGTTTTTGAAAGTAAAATATCATTTTACTAATTCTTTTGCTTTATAAGTTAGATTGTGGTTTGTGTTCATTTTTAAATTAATTTTATTATAAAATATAAATGTGGAATAATAGAATAGTATAATGAATCCCATGTGCCCATCACCTAACCTCAACAATTATCAACTCATGTCAGTTATGTTTTAACTGTACTCCCATATTATTTAATTTAAAGCAAATATTAAACAGTGTATCATTTAACCTATAAATACTTTCTTGATGTGTCTCTGAAAAATATTTTATCAGTTCTTCCTCTATTTCTCTTACTTTTCCTTGCTTTTTATTTGTGCAAAAAACTGAAATGTTTGTCCTATAGTTTCCAAAAATCTGTGTTTTGCTGTTTGAATCCATGTTTTTTTTTTTTTTAAAGATTTTATTTATTTATTTGAGAGAGAGAGTGAGAGAGAGAGAGAGAGAGCACAAGAGGGGGGAGCGGGAGAGGGAGAAGCAGACTCCTTGCTGAGCAGGGAGCCCGATGCGGGACTCGATCCCGAGACTCCAGGATCATGACCTGAGCCGAAGGCAGTCGCTTAACCAACTGAGCCACCCAGGCGCCCTGAATCCATGTTTTAACATGTATGTATTTCTGTCCCTGTATTTCTTGTCAATTGACAGGTATAGAAGCTTGAATAGATTCAGATTCAACTTTTTTTTTTTTTTTGGCAAGACTTCTTCATAGGTAATGTTACACGCTTCCATCAGAACCACATGTCTGCTTACCTTTCTGTGATGTTAGCAGCATTGCTGTATCTCTAAGTACAGATAGTATGAAAATCTTACAACTATATACTTCCATTTCTCTTTTCCTGTCCTTTTGTGTTCTTATTTTCAAATATTTTACTTTTACTCTAAAATATATTACTTTTGCTTTAAATGGTCAGTTTTTTATTTAATTTAAAAAATATTTTATTTATTTGACACAGAGAGAGAGAGCGTGCACAAGCTGGGGAGCAGCAGAGGGAGAGGGAGAAGCAGGCTCCCCTCGGAGCAGGGAGCCGAATGCAGGGCTCCATCCCAGGAACCTGGGACCCTGGGACCATGACCCGAGCAGAAGGCAGATGCTCAACTGACTGAGCCACCTAGGTGCCCCTAAATAGTTATTTTTTTAAGTGATATAAGTAATAAGAGTAAAAGTGTAAAAAGTACACTTTTTACAGCCTGTACTCTTCATTCCTTTTCATCAATTCAGGTATCCACCTGATCTCACTGGAATTCCTCTAATGTTCCTTGTAGTGCAGGTCTTCTGATGGTGACTTTTTTTAGGATTTATAGGTCTGAAGATTTTTATTTCATCTTTTTTTTTGAAAGATATTTCTTGGGTATAGAGTTCTTGGTTTACAGTTCTATTCTTTTAGACACCATTAAAGATTTTCTACTTTTGCTCATTTGCATGGTTTCTGAAGACACCTCTGATCTCACTTTTACATTTAGTCCTTTGTATCTAATAAGACATTTTTAATCCGGCTGCCCTTAAGATTTAAATCTTCATCTCTGGTTTGAATCAGTTTGATTATGATATGACTTGATATCATCATGGGTCTTATGCTCTTATGGTTCCTTGAGCTTAGATTTTTGGGTTTACAATTTTCATCAAATTTGGAAAACTGGTTGCTGAAGTTGCCTGACTACTTTTGTGGCTATGTTAATGTTTTCCAGACTTTTCTCTCTGTATTTCACTTTATTTTTTATTGCCATGTTTCCAACTTCACTAATCTATTCCTTTGCAATTCCTAATTTTCTTTTAATACTTTTTAGTATATTTTTTATATTTATGCATTGCTGTTTTCACTTTTTGACCCAAATCTCCATGTAGTCTCAATTCACTTTTATGTGAAGAACTTTCTTTAGCATTTTTGTGTGCGAATCTGCTGGTAAAGAATTCTGTGTTTCAGAATGTCTATTTCCTCTTCATTAAAGAAAAGCTTTTTATTTAGAAATTATTTCATACTTTTAGGAAATTTATAAGAATATTAAAAAGAATACTTTATCAAGATTCACATCTTGTTACCATTTTGCCAAATTACTTTATCTTTTGTGCTCTTTCTTTTCCCCGTATTCCTAAATTTTTTAGTGTGTGTTTCCTAAGATGAAGGATATTTTCTTGTATAACCAAAGAACAGTTACCTCTTGCGGTAAATTGAACACTGCTATTTCCTCATGATTATGTTTAGTTTATGTATTCCGGGGCACAATATTACGTAAGAGATGTGTCATTTTTTAGGATATCATGTCTGAGGCATATGATGGCCATTTGTCCTCTCCCTAGTGATGTTAATTTTGATCACCCAGTTTGATTTTTCCACTGTATAACTTCTGTTTTTTTCCCCTTATAACTAATAGGAAAACCGTAGCCCTGCGTATATCTTGATGATCATAATATCTCATATTAGGTTTAGAATCAATTGATGATTTTACCTGAATTGACCTTTATTTACTTTGACAACTGCACAATATTATTTTCCAACTTGAGTACATTTTATATATTTACCTATCAGCCCTCTACATTGTATTATAAATAAGTTCCCTCTGTCTTTTCCCTCCCTCCCTCCATCCCTTCCTTCCTTCTTTCTTTTATTTCTTTTCTTCCTGCCTTCCTAATTAATTATTACAAGAATTTTGTAGGTTTCTATTTTTTGCTTCCCATGTTTTATAATTTAATACTGACCTATTTTGGGGCTCACAGTGTTCCAGATTTAGTTAGCAGAACCCTCTTTAATCTATTTCCTTTATCTGTGTTATTTTGCCTTCATTTTATACATTTTTTGTCACTGAATATAGAATTCTTTATTGAAAGTTGTTATCGTTTTAATACCTTATAAAATAAATCTCTTTTGACCTCTACTGTATCTGATGAGAAGTTTCCCATTCATATTGTTATTCTCTTGTAAGAAGTGCTACTTCTCTCTAGATGCTTTCATAATATTTTCTTTATTTTTTGTTTTTAGCTATTTGACTATGATATTACTAGGTATAGTTTTCCTTGCAATTATCCTTCTTTGGGTTTGTTGTATTTATTAGATTTGGAAGTTGATGTTTTCTACACCATTTGGGAAATTTTCAGTTATTGCTATTATTTTTCTACCCTATCTCTTTGTCGTCTAAGATTCTAATTATATATGTCTTAGATAACTTGATATTGTCCTGTAGGTCACTGAGGCTGTGTTAATATCATTTTTTTTACTTGGTTCTTCAAATTAGATAATTTCTATTAATATCTTTTTAAGTTCCCTGATTCTTCATTCTTTAATCACTAATCACTCTTAATGCCATCCAGTGAAATTATTTATTTCAGTTATTATTCTTTTCATTCTAAATTTTCCATTTGGCTTTTCTTGTATAGTTCCTATATTTCTGTTTATTTATCACGACCATATTTTCATTTAAGCCTTTGAACATATTTATAAAAATGGCTTTAAAGTCCTTTTCTGCTGGTTTCAACATGTGGAATCTTTCAGGTTAAATTCCTATTGTTTTTTTCTATTAATTTGGGTCATGTTTTCCTGTTTCCTTACATGCCTAGTAATTTTTTATATTATACTGGATATGATGTGTGATATGTTGTAGAAACTTTGGATTCTATCATCGTCCTCTG
The DNA here is from genome assembly GCF_011800145.1 of Mirounga leonina. NCBI lineage: Eukaryota > Metazoa > Chordata > Mammalia > Carnivora > Phocidae > Mirounga > Mirounga leonina. The sequence goes on along the minus strand of NW_023270305.1, from coordinate 10,612,713 downwards.
AAGAGTGTCTATTTTTGTTCTAGCTGGCAGTTAAGTTGACTAGACTCAAACTCCAAACTCTGTGTCCCATGTGATGGGTAGCATCCAGAATCTCTGCTTAGTTCATTCAGTATTCTATCTTTTGCTTTCCTTTGGGTTCATGGCATTTCCCAAGATATTCACAGTTGGGGTTCAAACAAGGATTTGGGTAGAATTAATATAGAGATATTGAGTCTTCCTCTCTTACTTGGATCTTTTCTCTTTCCTCACTTTTGAAGTACTTTGGAAACCCTAACCTCCATTCTAAGATGTCTCAAGTTAGTAACACTATAACTGTCTGCTTGAGTTCCTGCCAATCTATGCTACACTTACTGAAAAGATCTTTCAGGAGAAGAGCCATTAAATGCAAACCTTACCCAGGGTAGTTCTCTTATAAGTGACCGATCTCTGTCCAGTCTCTGCCTGATTTTTGGCTGCTTTAATTTCATGTACTTTATATTTTGTGAATTTGTAATTATGTCCCATGGAGGGATTAGTCCAATAGAAACTACTTTACCATTAGCAGAAACGGAACTCCTACTTTTCTTTTCAACCCACCCAAGTCAGGCTATTGTCACCTCCAGTTTACTAACACTGCTCTAATCAAGGTCTTGCTGTTTTCCACATTGACAAAATCAATTGTCATTTCTGAGTCCTTTTATTTACTTGATGTATGGATGGCATTTGACCATGGTATTTCTTTTCTCCCTCCTGACTTTACTTGGTGTCATTACACAATACTCTTTAGTCTACTTCTGTTTCACTGGTTGCTACTTGGTGTCCTTCTCTTTACCAAACTCATATTCTTACCTTAACATTTTGGAAGGCATCAGGGTTCAGACCTGCAACTCCTTTGATTCTTTATCTATAGCACTTTCAAGTTGACATCATGTAGTACCATGGCTATAAATACTATGTACCATTTTCTTTTTCTCTGACTGGATCTCTGCCCTGAATTCCAGTATCAAAAATCTCACTATCTTCTTGAAATTGCCCCTTCATGGTTTGTTAGGCACTTCAAACTCATCCTGTCCACATATTAACTCTTGATCTTTTCCCAAAAGACTATTGTCTTTCTTTCCCTTTAGTAAAATATTCTCTCCTCTGTTACAATTAACTTCATCATGCTGTTGCTTTGTCCTTAACACATAGATGATTGTAATTCTTTTTTTTAATTCAAATTCTACATCAAGTGAACTTGAGAATTGTCTCTTTTACCTTTGGAATATGTTCAGAATCTGACCACTGTGTGCCACCTTCTCTTTTTCTCTCCTATGTCTTCTCTTCAAGATGTTATCAGCTTTCACCTGGATTACTTTGAATACTTTCTTCTTCTGTACTTGACCTGTTATATTCTTAAAGTCTGCTACTTGCACAGTAGCCAGAGTAATATTTATTTATTTAAATTCAATTAATTAACATATAGAGTATTAATAGTTTCAGAGGTAGAGTTCAGTGGTTCATCAGTTGTATATAATACCCAGTGCTCATTATATCACGTGCCCTCCTTAGTGCCTAATATCCTGTTACCCCATCCCCCCACCTCCCTCCCCTCCAGCAACCCTCAGTTTGTTTCCTATGGTTAAGAGTCTTTTATGGTTTGTCTCCCTCTCTGATTACATCTTGTTTCATTTTTCCCTCCCTTCCTCTATGTCCTATTTTGTTTCTTAAATTCCACATATGAATGAAATCATATGATAATTGTCTTTCTCTGATTGATTCATTTCGCTTAGGATAATAACCTCTAGTTCCATCCATGTCATTGCAAATGGCAAATTTCATTTTTTAAAAAAAAATTTATTTATTTATTTGAGAGAGAGAAACAGATAGTGAGAGAGAGTACAAGCCAGGAGGAGAGGGAGAAGCAGTCTCCCCACTGAGCAGGGAGCCGGACATGGGGCTTGATCCCAAGACCCTGGGATCATGACCTGAGCCGAAGGCAGATGCTTAACTGGCTGAGCCATCCAGGCACCCCAAGATTTCATTTTTTGATGGCTGAGTAATATTCCATTGTGTGTATATATATATATATATATATATATGTATATATATATATACACCACATCTTCTTTCTCCACTCATTTGTCAGTGGACATGTGGGCTCTTTCCATAATTTGGCTATTGTGGACATTGCTGCTATAAACATTGGGGTGCAGGTGCCCCTCCAGATCACTACATTTGTATCTTTGGGTCATATACCTAGTAGTGCAATTGCTGGGTGATAGGGTAGCTCTATTTTTAACTTTTTGAGGAACCTCCATACTGTTTTCCAGACTAGTTGTACCAGCTTGCATTCCCACCAGCAGTATAAGAGGGTTCCCCTTTCTCTGCATCCTTGCCAACATTTGTTGTTTCCCAACTTGTTAATTTTAGCCATTCTGACTGGTGTGAGGTAGTATCTCATTGTGGTTTTGATTTGTATTTCCCTGATACCGAGCGATGCTGAGCATTTTTTCATGTGTCTCTTGGCCATTTGTATGTCTTCTTTGGAGAAATGTCGTTTCATGTCTTCTGCCCATTTCTTGACTGTTGTTCAACATAGTATTAGAAGCCCTAGCCTCAGTAATCAGACAACAAAAAGAAATAAAAGACAATCAAATCGGTAAAGAAGTCAAGCTCTTGCTCTTTGTAGATGACATGATACTCTATGTAGAAAACCCAAAAAACTCCACCCCCAAATTGCTAGCACTCATACAGGAATTCAGCAAAGTGGCAAGATACAAGATCAGTGCATGGAAATCAGTTGCATTTCTACACACTAACAATGAGAGAAGAAAGAGAAATTAAGGAATTGATCCCATTTATAGTTGCACCAAAAAGCATAAGATACTTAAGAATGAACCTAACCAAAGAGGTAAAGGATCTGTACTCTGAAAACTATAAAAAACTCATGAAAGAAATTGAGGAAGACACAAAGAAATGGAAAAATATTCCATGCTCATAGATTGGAAGAACAAATATTGCTACATTTTTATGCTTCCCAGAGCAATCTATACATTCAATGCAATCCCTATCAAAATGCAGAGCTGGAACAAATAACCCTAAAATTTGAAAAAGGAAACTAAGCCTGGTGGCATCACAATGCCTGACTTCAAGCTCTATTACAAAGCTGTAATCGTCAAGATAGTATGGTACTGGCACAAAAACAGACACACAGATCAATGCAATAGAATAGAGAACCCAGAAGTGGACCTTCAACTCTATGGTCAACTAATCTTCAACAAAGCAGGAAAGAATATCCAATGGAAAAAAGACATTTTCTTCAACAAATGGTCTTGGGAAAACTGGACAGCCACATGCAAAAGAATGAAACAGGACCATATTCTTACACCATACATAAAATAAACTCAAAATGGATGAAAAACCTAAATGTGAGACAGGAATCCATCAAAATCCTAGAAGAGAATACAGGTGACAACTTCTTTGACCTCGGTTGCAGCAACTTCTTGCTAGACATGTCTCCAAAGGCAAGGGAAACAAAAGCAAAAATGCACTATTGGGACTTCATCAAGATAAATGGCTTTTGCACAGCAATGGAAACAGTTGACAAAACCAAAGACAACCTACAGAATGGAAGAAGGTATTTGCAAATGATGTATCAGATAAAGGGTTAGTATCCAAAATCTTTGAAGAACTTATCAAACTCAATGCCCAAAGAACAGAGTAATATTTTAAAAATCTTATTTATGTCACTACTTTGCTCAAAAGCATCCAATGGCTAGCATCTCCATCTCACCCAGAATGAAACCTAAAATCTTTTCTATTGCCAACAAGTACCTTTGTGATTTTCTCTCTCTGACCAGCTCTCTATGATCTCGTGTCCAACTTCTCTGTACCACATTCCTTTTGCTGCAGCTACTCTGGTCTCCTTGCTGGACCTTTTCACTTGCTCTTCCCTCTGATTTGAACACTCATTCCCTAACATCTGAGTGATTTGTTTCATCATTCATTGAGATGTCTCTTTATATGTCACCCTGTTAGGGAGGACTTCCCTGTTCTTCCTATTTAAAATAGCACCACTACCTTCACTATTCTATATTCCCTTAGCCTGTTTTATAAAGATTCATGTCATTGGTCTTGGCAATGATTTCTTAGATATGACACTGAAAGTACAAGCAACAAAAGCAAAAATAGACAAGTGGATCTATATCAGACTAAAAAGTCTGCACAGAAAAAGAAACAATCAACAGAGTGAAAAGGCAACCTACAGAATAAGGAAAGTGTTTGCAAGCCAAAATCTGATAAGGGGCTAATATCCAAAATATATAAGGAAGTCCTACAACTCAATAGCAAAACCCCCAAATAACCCAATTGAAAAATGGACAAAGGATTTGAACAGACATTTCTCCAAAGAAGACATACAAATGGTTGATAGATATGTGAAAAAACGCTCAACATCACTAGTAATCAGGGAAAAGCACATCAAAATCACAGTAAGAAATCACCTCACACTTGTGAGGATAGCTATTATCAAAAGTACAAAAGATAACAAGTGTTGGTGAGAATGTAGAGAAATTAGAATTCTTGGGAATGTAAATTGTTGCAGCCACTATAGAAAACAGTATGGAGGTTCCTCAAAAAACTTAAAGTAGAACTACCATATGACTCAGCAATCCCAATTCTGGGTATACATCCAAAAGGATTGAAATCAGGGTCTCAAAGAGATATCTGCACCCCCATGTTCATTGCAGCATTATTCACTGTAACCAAGATTTGGAAACAACCTAGATGTCCTTCAACAGAGGAGTGGATTTTTAAAAAAAGTGATGTATACACACAATGGAATATTATTCAGCCTTAAAAAGAATGAAATCCTGCCATATGTGACAAGATAGATAAACCTGGAGGACATTACTTTAAGTGAGATAAGCCAGTCACAGGAGGACTAATACTGCATGATTCTACTTATATGAGGTATCAAAATAAATTCATAGAAACAGAGGGATAAATGGTAGTTGCCAGGGACTGGAGGGAGGCAGAAATAATGAGTTATTATTCATGGGTACAGTTTCAGTTATGTAAGATGAATCAGTTCTAGAGATGTACTGTACAACATTGTGCCTAAATTTAATAAAAATATTTTTATTGAGCTCTTGAGATATGTTGTTTGTTTAATGTCTGTCTTTCCAGAAACAAAAATGTAAGCTCACTAATCATAGGCATTAGGTCTTTTATGTTCACTACTATATATTCAATACCTCAATCAGTGCCTAGACCATAGTAGGTGCTCAATTACGTTTGTGAAATGGATGAGTGTAGTGAAAGGGAGCATAGTGCATTTTAGGAAATGAAAAAGGTCCAGTAACAGATATTGATGTCGGGGGAGCTAGGGAGTTAGGCAGCAGCCAGACTGTACAGAATTTTGTAGACCACATAAGGATTTTTTAAAAAGCACTAGGTGTAGCCACTGGAGGATTTTAAGCAGATGGACTGATGTGATCTGATTCAAGTTTTGATAAAAATCACTCTGATCTGGAAAGCGTATGATCATTGGGGCAGTTGTTCTCAGCCCCGGACTAATTAAATCGGCCCCTCTGGGTTTGGACCCCAGGCCTCGGTGGTTGCTAAAACCTTTCAGGTGATTCCAGTGCACAGCCAAGATTGGAAACTAGTGGGTTTGGGTAAGGTTCCTGAGAAAGCAGGGTGGACAAGATTCAAAACACAGGTGGAGGGATTTCTGGTTTCAGCTATGTTACATTAAGAACTTGGAAATCATTCCTCTTGTCCTTAAAATGAGAAAAAGCTGTACAAGCTGAAAATCAATGACTTTCTTGGACCAATCAGAGAACTAATGTTTCGGGGCAAACCACTGCCCTGAAATCTGGAGAGTCAGATGCATCTGGAGAGATACACCAACTGAGATCTGCTTACCTAGAGCAGAAGCCACTGGGAGCATAAACTGGTAGGAACACATAAATGGTAATTTTGACAAATTGCTGGAGTCTAAGTCTGGACTAGCATGAGAGTGAGAAGCTCCTGTCTGTCATAAGGGGGCCTCATAGTTTTTGAGGATTTTCCTTCAGGAAGCTTATTAGTTTTTCAAGGGGAGGATCTGAGAAAGTTCCTTACACAGTCTTGGGAGGGCAAGGATAGGGGGAGGAAGAATAGCTATGGTACCTTTTTCCAAGCAAAGATCTAATCTCCAGGGTGGAGGACTTCACCAGAGGACAATTCTGAAAACTTATCCCAGCTTGGAGAAGGGAACAATTCCCCACTGCCTCCTACTTCTGCCTTCCTATCTCACCCTAAAGACAAATAAATAGAAGTCTGGTCAACAGGGGAAAGGGTTTCAAGGATTTAGACTGGGATCATTGGAACTGGGAAGGAGACCAAGGGACAGTAGGGACAAATTTCCACTCCTGGAGGAGGGACAGACATTTCTGAAGTCCATATCTCAGACTCACTAAAGACTGGGCCTGTTAGAAGGTTATAGGACACCCCCTTCCCTACACCTTACCACCACATGAAAAAACTTTCAGTAATAATGACAGTGGGGGCACCTATATGGCTCAGTCAGTTAAGCATATGACTCGATTCAGCTCAGGTCATGATCTCATGGTCATTGGATCGAGCCCCATATCAGGCTCTGCACTCAGAGCAGAGTCTCCTTGTCCCTCTCCCTCTGCTCCTCCCCCTGCTCATGCGCTCTCTCTCACTCTGTCTCAAATAAATAAATAAAATTAAATAAATAAATAAATAAATAAATAAATAAATAAAAAAAAATAAAATCTTAAAAAAAAAAGAATGGATGATAGGGAACACATATTATCATGAACTACCTATTGAGCACCTATTTTATTTTGAATTCTGTTCTATACCAGATATTTTACATAACTTCAAGCCCCTTACAGTAAGTTTTTTAAAACCTTCATTTTATATTTGAGGAAGCAGAAGCCCAGAGAAATAATTAAATGCACAGAACTGGTAAGAGGTGCATATCCAATACAAACTCATGTATTTGTTTCATTTTTTAACTTCCTTCTCCAAATCCACTGCTTGTGCCACTACTCTGTGTTGTTTCATATCATTTCCAAACATGGCAAAATTTAGAAGTAGCAGAAAGAACAGAAATGGGTCCTGAAATGAAGGAAAAGGTTTTATGGCACAGTTATTACAGGTATTTTACTTGGGTGTTTTCTATCTAAATAATACTTAAATCTAGATATTTTCTATGTATGTAAGGATGAGACTATTTGCAAAGTCAACTGTCATGGAATTCCTGTACTTTATTTTCTACCAGAATTAACTGGTGGTGTGGTTTTTCACACCAATGTCTGGAACATCACTGAGGTACCAGAAGGATAAATATTATGCAACTTCTTGATTCTAAGACTCATGTTTTGTCTTCAAATTTTAGCAGTTTGGAAGCTGGGATGCATCTTATTATGTCAAGAGAAACTTTCCAGTGGCCAAGCAAAGGAGTAAGTTATGGTGACATTTTTTTATTGCCTAAATAAATAAAAATGTAGTCCTTTTTGGAGGTAATTATTTACCTAATTTGCACCTCAGCTAAATAATTTGCACTGGTAACATTATACCGCATTGATTTAAATGTAAATTTTGATCCCTAATGATTGCTTTTAATACCTTTAGAAGATTATATTATAAAAAATTGAATATAAAGTTATGGTGACTATGGAAGGTTCCTTATCAAATTCTAGAAAGTGCAGTTAAGGACAATGAAAATTGCTAAATCTTTTAGAAAAGGTCATGTAATTTTGAAAGCTTGAGAAAGATGTGACCAACTGATGCATCAAGAAGGACTCTGACGTAGGACCTGAACTTCTATTTTGTTGAAAGTTTCCAACCAACTTGTAAGCTTCCAACCAACTGTTTAGCTTCCAGCACTATATAACAAATTAAGAAAACTAGAAAACAAACCAAAGTTTGACCAGATAGTTAATGCACATGTAAGTAAATGCCTCAAATTGTATGGGAGCTAAAATGGCCCCAAAGAGAGAGAATTTATGATTTGGGGAGAGAGGAAGAGATAGAGATAGAATTCCCACCAGGACTATGCAAAAACAATATAAGATTTCACTAATGCTACACAAATATCTTGCAAAAGAGGTTCCAGAGAAGGCCTTTTACATGCCAGATAGTTGTTAGGGGTACTAATTTATGAAGCACTTGAAGAAGGAATAATTATGCATAATAGTGATCAGGGGAGACCTCTCAGGAACAGGAAAAGTATTGAAGGGTGGTATGAGTCTCAAGAGGTTGAAGAGTTAGGGTTGGGGACTACTTCATATAAGTACCTTCCTCTACCCAACTGGTGTCTGTGACAGAGTCTTCCACATAGTTGCACTAAAGCAGTGTTTGAATAGCTTGAAAAAACTGAAGGATGACTCCTCTTAATGGATATAGAATGTTTAGGGTCATGGAAGAGCATTAAAAAAGCCCAACAGAGACCTCACTCTTCCCACATCCACTCTAGATACATTCTTGGAATCAGCACCATCCTATTTTTAAACATTTCATTTGTCAGCTTTTTATTATTAAGAAAAATGTCCAATTTGCTTAAAGCACCTCAGGCAAAGTATGATCAAATTCATGGATGACAGTGACATTGAATAAGAATGGACAGGGACAGAAAAACCAGGGCCCATTAAAATGGACCTATGGATAAAGAGGACTCCCAGCTCTACACTCTACCACATCCAGGGTTTAGTGAAATAAAACCAGAAACAGTCATAGACTGATTCAGGATCAACCTCAGAGGCCATGCTTTTACAGCCTAAGGGACTGAATTGTGCTAAGACCAGACCACGAATTCCCAGGGCATTTTCTGAATAATCATCTTATCTCCACATGGTATCTCAGCTTAAACTGTTTCCCTCAAGAATGTGTCAGGAAAGGAATGGTCCTTGACATTCTTTTGTGGAAATGTTACCTCAGGCACACATAGATTTAGATGATTTTAAATCAGGGCTGTTTGTATTCTGAGAGTGAGTACAGCTGTGACATATATGATAATTGGGAATCGAAGAAAGCAAAAGAGATCCCACATGGTTTCCTATAGCATGTAACAAGTATTTGTCTATTACATGAGCCAGATATCTAAGCATGACAAATTCTTTCAATATGGTAGCCATAAAATGAAGTAGTAACAAGGAGCCAGGACACAGTCTGATATGCTGTGAAATTGGGGAACCAAGTCCAAGGAAATCCAGAAATGTTAGATTAAAAATCCTGTTTCCACAAGTGAGTTGTCACACCTAGGCAAGGTTGATATTTCTTTAGTTCTTTAAGATCAGGGTTATGGGAGGGGGTGGTGGGGGAGAAGGCAAGGTAATTGAGCCAGCAGCATAGAGGGTAGTTCTAGTTGGAATTCTTGAGGGCTTTTTAAGATTCATAGGCCTGCCCCTATGGATGTACCTAGCTTCTTGAAGAGACACTGAACAGTCAGGAGGCCCCAGAGACTTTAGGCCATAATTAAGCCTTTTGGAGGTCTGGATGAAAAGGGAGGGGCCAGGAAATCATGAAAGCCAGAGAAGGGATGCCTCACCTGATAGGGAACCAAGGGAGAAGAACAAATGGAACCACCACCATTTACAAGTTTCTGCCAGGCCTTTTCGACAAAGGGTGCTAGGGCAATTGGACATTTGTTGGATGGGGGACATGGTGGGGGAGACAAAAAGGAAAAGAATAAAAGACCCTTGATCTAAACCTGACACCTTATAAAAATTAACTCAAAATGGATCATGGACTTAAATGTAAAATGTAAAGCTATAAAATTTTTAGAATTAGAAAGTATTTGGGATCTAGGGTTATGCAAACAAAACAAAACAAGAAAACCTCAGACATGGCACCAAAAGCAGACCATAAAGGAAAAAATGATAAATTAGACCTTATCCAAAGTTAAAAGTTTTTCTCTGTAAAAGACCCTCTTAACAGCATGAAAAGACAAGCTACAGTCTATGAGAAAATATTTGCAAATCACCTATCCAATAAAGAATTAGTATTTAAAATATACAAGTAACTCTAATAAAAGCTCATCAGTTAAAAAACCCAAACAGTCCAATGACAATATGGGCAAAAGACGTGAAGAGACATTTTAACGAAGTGAATAAAAAATAACAAGCACATGAAAAGAGATTCACCAACATTTGTCATGAGGGAAATATAAATTAAAACCACAGTGAGATATACTACATTCCTATTAGAAAAGCTAAAATTTAAAAAATATAGTGACAATATCAAATTCTGGCAAGGATATAGAGGAATTGATTCACTCACACATTGCTAGTGTCAATATATAAAATATTACAACCATACAGGAAAACAGTTTGGCAATTTCTTATAAAACCAAACGTGCAAATGCCATACAGCTTAGAAATTGCACTTGCGGCCAGTTGTCCCAGATAAATTAAAACTTACACTCACATCTGTATGTGGATGCACATAGCGGTTTATTTGTAATAGTCAAAATTTGGAAATGACCCAAAAGTCCTTCACCAGATGAATGATTACACAAATTGTGGCATATTCGTGCTATGGAATACATCTCAGCAATAAAAGGAAGCAAACTATTGATACATGAAAAAACTTGGATGAATTTTCAGGGAATTATCCTTTGCAAAAGAAATCCCCAAAGGTTGCATACTGTATAATTTTATTTATAAAACTGTTGAAAATATAACATTATAAGAATGAGGAATAGAGGAGTGGTTGTCAGAGATTAGAGACATTGGGGGAGGGTGGGGAAGTAGGTATGTATGGCTATTAAAGAGCAATAAAAGAGATTTTTTTGGTGGTAGAAATGTTCTTTATCTTAACTGTACCAAAGTCAAGGTCTTGGTTGTGATACTGTACTCTAGTTTTGCAAGATACTACCATTATGAACTGTGTAAGGAGTCCAGGGGTCTGTTCAGTATTTCTTAAAACTGCATGTGAATCTATTATCATCCAAAATTAAAAAGTTCAATTTAATCAATGTATTATCTCTTTTCAAAAGTCCAAATCATATATAAGTTAGCTAAATTCTGTGATACGGAGAGAAATGGATCTGAAGAGATGCTTGGACTTTATTTTCTAGCTATAGAATGGCTTTGAAGTATTTTTAAGGGGAAGAATAGTATGGTCAGATTTTTTTTAATTAATTTAAAAAAAAAATTCTGGTATAGTTAACATACAGTGTTATATTAGCTTCAGGTGTACAATATAGTGATTCGACAATTCTGTACATCACTCAGTATTATCATAAGCATACTCTTTAATTTCCCATCACCTATTTCACCCATCCCCCACCCACCTCCCCTCTGGTAACCATAAGTTTGTTCTGTATAGTTAAGAGTCTGTTTCTTGGTTTGTGTGTCTCTCTCTTTTTTCCTTTGCTCATTTGTTTTGTTTTTTAAATTCTACATACGTGTGAAATCATATGATATTTGTCTTTCTCTGACTGACTTATTTCACCTAGCATTATATTCTCTAGCTCCATTCATGTTGTTGCAAATGGTGAGATTTCATTCTTTTTGATGGCTGAATAATATTCCATATATATATATATATATACATGCCACATCTTCTTTATTTACTCATCTATCAATGGATACTTGGGCTGCTTTCATAATTTGGCTATTATAAATAATACTGTAATAAACATTGGGGTGCATGTATTTTTATTTTAGAAAAGTCACGATTTTTCTATGTGATGTGGATTTGAAGTGGTGGGGTGTTTAGGCCTTGGGTGGGGAGACCTGAGAGAGTGACACCAGATAGAGGGTGATGGCTACCAACTGGGAAGAACATAAGGGACTAGTCCACCAAGGCAAAAAAGCACCAGCGATGGTGAGGTGGGGAAACACACAGAAACACACAGGTGGTGGATTAATAGCATGTCATGGTTGGTGTAATTTGAGATGAGTCTTGGGCAAAGAAGAGCAGGAATCAAGGACTATCTCATCTTCAGTCACTAGGGGCATAGTGGAGCTTTCAGAGATCAGGTTGCAAGAAAGCAATTGTTAGGGGTGGTGGGGCTTGTAGGAAGCAGAGTCCAGTTGAGTTATCTAGTGCTCAGTCATTTCACAACCCCCTTGCCCCCATTATTTTTCTCTTGGAGAGACTGTGGTCCAGAACTGGTGAAGTCACTGGTCTAGCATATATACCTTGACTTCCTAATTCCATGATTTTGAATTCTCAAAGAAATATCATACTAATTGTCCAGAAATCCCATCATCCCAAAAAGAGATCTATTTCTTCACCAATTTGTGAAATTAAATGTAAGCAACCATCCATAACCACATAACTGCTCTCTAATTTTGGGAAGCAGAGAGAACATCATATTCATTGTGAGTCCACTCAACTAGCAAAGAACTCTGTCCTGAGGAAGTGTTCGGGATGAATGTGGCATGGAATAGGCCCAATGTTTAGTGAAGCTCTGACTCAAGCAGGCTCCATTCAGATTGTGGTGTCATATGCAGCCTTGTGTGTGGACTGCTCATTGGAGACAGGGACTAGAGAGCGCAGATGGAAGAGTGTGCATATACAAAAGCTGCAGACCTTTTCTGGTCCTTCAATCAGAGTCCTGTGGCCCAGAAATGATTTCAAGGTTTTCCGAGAAACTACAAGATGCTCCTCTGGGGTTTTTCTGCTAGGGAGAGAGAATTCTGCCTACTTTACCCATCCTGCACAATCCCCTTCAAACAGCACTGTTAGAAGAAGGGAGATTAGCTGTGACTTCCTTCTTTTAGAAGCCCTCACTCCTATTTCCTGAGAAACTGTGGGACTCTGCCAGTGCCTGCCATGGCATCAGTGCCCCCTAGCAACTGGCCTCCTGGTCAGTTCTCCCGAGAGCCCATTGGCTAAGCACGTGGACTGGACATGAATTACTTTTTGTTGAGTGAGAACTGGTGTGGGTGGGATGGGTTCTATTCACGATGGGCACTCACCTCCAGCCATGAGCCATTTTTATCTGTGCCTTCATGTGAGGAGAAAAGCAATACCATAAAAAACAAGCCACCCAAGTTGTCATGTGAACACTTCCTTGCACAGCAGAGACCTAAGGGAGTAATTAAATTTTGCTGATGCCCTATCATCTTTAAGGTTGAATTTTATCCTTACATAAATACCGAATTACCCTGTGGTGTTTATTTAACAAAATACCCGGAAGATCCTAAACGTGCTTTCACATAAGACTTTTTTCCTTTTCTCTACATCTGTCTCACTGTTTCTCCAGGTCCACTCAAGGGATTCAGCTGAACCCTAGAAAGTGCTTCCTGATGGTGAGAACAGTGCTAAGTTTGGCCATGGGAAATGAAGCTCTTTCAAGGGAAATACTATTTTTGTTTTCATGTCTGTGTGAATAGATATGCATAAGAAATTAAATCTGGCCAGGGGGTTGATGCTGGGGCTTGTGGGAGATAAGGGCATATGGAAGGGTCAGGGGTAGAGAGAAAAGCCTGGCTAAGATATAGCCCCCAAGGTGATCAAAGGAGGTCTGGAAACTTTCCAAAGAAGATCAGCGTGGCATTAGCAGCAGAAGAGATATGCCAGCAGCTGATGAAATATGATCTTAAGGGAAAGCTCAAATCCAGTTATTAGTGCAGGGAAAGCACCAGCCTGGGCCAGAGAAGCAATCTGAAGTAGAGGGACCCAAATAGAAACTGTGATGAGATAATGCCAGTCACCTACCTGCCGCCCAAAGATACCATGACGGAGAGCTAAGCTACATGCTTGGCTCCTGACAGCCACACCAGGTTCATCATTGTTGCCATCGCATGCAACATAGAAAAGCTCGTGTGCACAGACCAGTCCATCTGTGCATCGGCAGATGGGATGAGAGCTGCCCGAGTGAAGAGCGCAGTATGATTGAGTGTGGATATGAATGAACTTAGGATAGTTCAAATACAATTGCATTAATGTGGCTGTCTCAGATTTTTAACTGAATGAATAGTTTCTGAATTGATTTTATTGTTTAAATTCACGCTAGTTAATGGCTTTTCAAAATAAAATTGACTTTGGCTGACTTAAACATCAATAGAATATTTTAAAAAATGAATTTGATTGTATTTTAAGCCCCAAATCAAGATTTCTATAAAATTGGACATGTCCTGTTTCCCCTTTTGTAAACTGGCTTATTTCTGAACGTGTAATAAGCAAAAACAAACCAAATTACAAGTGGATTCTGACAAACCTTAGCTCAAACTTCAGGTAAATCCTCTATTCTCTATGAATCACTGGGTAAGCTGCTTAATTCCTCAGTTTTCTCAATAGAAAAAGGAGGTAATATTATTTACCTTGCAAGACTATTGTGAAGATAATTGTTAAGTGTCTAATATAGTGCTCAGCCTATTGTAGACATTCGGCAAAGATTTATACACAATTTTGTTTCTTTTGCATATAGTCCTTACGTGTGTATATGTACAATGTTGAAAAAGACCTGGATGAGAGGACCATGGCCTCCTGGTTCTATCCAGCAGTGGGAAAAGGCACAGAATAAATAATAGGCATGATATATTTGGGGATATCTTTCTAGATCATTACTCTTATCAGTAGCAGAATTAGCAAAAAGTTAGATCATGGAGAGTCTTAGAGATAAAGAGTTTAGACTTAATTCCTTAGGCCAGTGGCTGACAAATTTTTCTGCATAAAACCAGACAGTAAATATTTTCAGCTTTTTGGACAACAGTCTGTTACAAATACTCAACTCCACCATGATAGCATGAAAGGGTCATGGACAATATGCTAATGAATTAACATGTCTGTGTTCCAATGAAACTTGCTTTACAAAACTAGGAAGTTGGCCTAATTTGGCCTGTGGGCTGTAGTTTGGCAACTGCTAATCTAGGTGACAAGAAGTAAGCTCAGCATCCTATCTTTTCTTCATTTAGAAATACACAGAAGTTTTACTTTTTGGATTGGTTAGATTACAGCTAACCCCAAACTATGTTCATTAATGAAGTCATGTAATACATTTTTGAGTGTCTGCTATCATTAACTATTTCTCTAGGTGCTGGAGAAATAACGATGAGCAAAACTCACAGAGAAACATTCCGGGCTTTAAGGAGCTCATGTTCTGCAGAATTCTATCTGTCACTACCTTCTTCTAGAAATCCTGCTCTACATAAGCCACATTGATCAATGTTTGCAGTGCTGCTCATAGATTTTCTGCACCTAGTCTCCCTATATTATTACATAAAGGGGCATTCTAGCATAGTGTATCTGGATAGTGGCAAGATGTTTGACAAAGTACCCCCTGATATTGTAGTGGACTCAATGGAGAGATGTGAGCTGGATGATAATGTAGCTCAGTGAAGTGGAACCTGGATGAAAGACAGTACTCAATGAATACTGATTGATTGATCACCGTCAGCCTGGAGAGCAATCTCCAGTGACCTAGAGGGCCATGACCTTGTCTCTGTCCCAACTCTTCCATCAGTGACTTAGGTGAAAACATGGAAAGCATGATGATCAAATTTGCAGAAGAGGTAAAGCAAAGAGGGAGACAGCTGACAGGGCCAAGATCCAAAATGATTTAGACAGGCCGGAACAATGGCCTGAATCTAACAAGATGGAATTTAGTAGGGATGAATGGAAGGTCCTGTACTTAAGTTCAAAAGTCAAATTGTGGGGGGGGGGGGGGGGGGGGGGGGAGTAGTTAAACTGCGATACATGGGATAAAGCCTTAGAGATTTCACTGACAGCAGGCTCTGTGGCTGCCCTCAGTACAGTGTGAATGTCAAAAATACCAGCAAACCCACAGCACTGCCATGAGGGCAGAGTCCAGGGCAAGGGGAGTGGCCGTGCTATCGCACTGGGCAAAATCAGATCTCACGTGTGTGTGGTCCTGAGTGTCAGGTGTTCAGAGGGATGTGGATAGACTCTGTCCTTGTCAAAAGAGAAGACCTCCTGAGTAACGAGGAAACCTAAGAACATGGGGATTGATTAAGAAAATAGAGTTGTAAATGCTTAAAGCTGGTTTAGGGATTCCACAGAGCACATTCTGGGGGAAAGTGGCAAAATGCACTCTTGTTGAAGTATTTCTACTTCTCTGGTAGCAAAACTCTTATCTGCTCTGAAGATCAAAGGGGAGTGGATATTTTAACGCAGCACCCTCTGGGCAGAAGGTGCTCTAGGGAAACCAGGGGAGCATATGTTAAAACTGCTTTGTTTCAGTGAGGTTCCTTATCAGTTTCATGCCTTTGTAATCCAGGAGCCAGTTTTGAAAATCTGCATCAAATAACCCCAGCAAGAGCAAGGTGAGCAGAAAGGTATGCCTTCTGGTCTGCTGAGAAGCTTAGTACTGAGGGTTGTATGTGTGCTCTTCAAGGAACAGATTCCACATGCACCCCCAGAGAAATGTCAGGGAATTAGGGACTCAACGAATGGAGAATTTAATTTTTCTGGTTAACTCTGAAAATATGTTTTTATGCAACATTGTTGATGCAGATCATTCTAAAACACATCTGTTTACTTTCTTATCTTGGTGAAGGGAGGAGAGGAAAGGAGTGGAGTTGATCTCTAAAATAGTCTCCTAATTTAGGGGCACCTGGGTGGCTCAGTTGTTAAGCAGCTGCCTTCGGCTCAAGTCATGATCCCGGGGTCCTGGGATTGAGTCCTGCATCGGGCTCTTTGCTCTCTCCTTCTCTCTCTCTCTCAAATAAATAAATAAACTCTTAAATAAAAAAAAATAGTCTCCTAATTTTTAAGAGAAAACCCGGATGTGCCCCGCCCAGTCTGATCTGGCCTCGACTAACCTCTTTTGCTTCATCAGCATCTCTTCCGTCCAGTGGCTCTGACCTCTCAGTTCCTCCTGACATTCCAAGCCCGTGCTGTCCCTCATGTTTGGAACAATTTGTCTCCCCACCATATCTAACATCCTTCAGTTCTTGCCAGAAAAGCTTAGAAGTCACAATTTCTGCAGAAACTTCCCTGATTCCCAGAGTCTGAGTAGGGCCACATTGAATGTTATCTGAGCATACCCTGTCCTTGCTAGAATGTGATGCTTATTCCATACCATGGTAACTGACTGGCAATTGGTTCTGTCTTCCTCATGAGCCTGAAGAGGACAGGAACCGTGACTGATCTATTCATTGTTATATTTCCAGCATTTAGCACGCCTGACATGGAATGTGTGTTCAATAGATTTGTTAAATTGGATTAATTCATTGGAGGTATTAAGATGTCTCTGTAGGGACATCATCTTAGGCATCAGTAACAGTGTCCTAAACAAAAGATGGCACTAACACTGTAGTCGTGACAAGAACCATCTGTCCAGTGTGCTTTTCTAGTAGAGTGAAGAAGCTGAGTTCTAGTAAAGGAGACCGACTTGCCCAAGGCCACATAGCCACTGAGCAGCTTAGCCAGCACTAGACCCCATTTGTCTTGTTGAGAAGCTCTTTTCTGTCTCGCCATAACAGCCACTGGCAGACAAATCTGCTCTAGCAAAATCGGTAGAAGAAGAATACATTATCTCTGAATCCAGTGAAAGCTGGAGAACCAGATTTGGAAAAAGAGCAGGAATTAAGAATGGTGAAGCATTTAGAAGGACAGGCTGGAGCAGATCCCAGTCTGAAACAAGTCATGCTTTGGAATTGTCTGGTTCAGATGCTGCCCTGGCACTGGGCACTTGCTGCCCCTGCCCCTGGACCTCAGATGCCTCCCCGTGGACTCACAGTCCTGGCACTACTCTGCTCTCTTACTGAATCATTTCTCCCCTATCCCTGCATTTTAATTTTTGTTCCTTTAAGATCCAAAATTCCAGGCGGGAGCAGCTGACTGGCTGAGATGAGGTAGTAGACCTATAACTTAGATGCCCGGAGCAGGGAGATGGAGAGCACCTGGGCCCACCCTGACTTCTGCTATGTGAGGCCCCTGTGACCAGGACTCGCTCAATCTAGGAAAGGCGTTCAGATCCAGGGAGCCATAAAACACCCAAACAAAACCCTACCAAGTCACCGGCTGGTTGCATCACTTCTGTCTTTGGTGCCTTTATCTCCCCAGGTGAACCAGGGCTCCCACAAAGCAGGTTTCCATCTGCACTGAAAATAATGACCCGAGAAAAGGTACAGCCTTCATTTTCACTTTTTTTGTTTTGAGAGAAAAGTCTGTAACTGTCCCTTTCTTTGCTCATGTCTCCATTTTCCCATCTGTGAAGTGAACGCAGTGTTCGGGTGACTTCTCGGAGGGCTGTCCTTCCTCTAATGCCCAATGGTTGCTTCACGGACCCACTCACCATGACATGCTGCTGCCTTTCTGTGGAAAAGTGTGTTTGTTAACTTCCCTGCTCAGTAACGGAAGTGTGGTGACTGCTGAACCTGGCTTGCTGATGGAGACTCTTGCAGAGTTTCTGTTATTCTGGCTTTTTCAGAACTTCAGATGAATGGAGATGACTAGGAGATAGGGATGATGCCCAGTCATAGGACACAGTGAGAAAGCTCTGTTTCTGGCTAATACTCTCAGAGTGATTATCAGCTTTGGTTAGAGGAATAGGAGTGATCTCCAAAATGGACTGGCTTTGAACATGAAATAGGAAGTGGACTCAGAAAACATTTGGCCACAAGAATTGCACTTCCCAGCTTAGAGCTGAGGCAAGCTTGGGTTGGGCTGGCACCTTTACCCAGTGTCCTCTTGACTGGGAAATGGCCCTCTAAATCCACTTAGCACATGGCAATGTTACAGTTTTATAGTGACTTCCAAAACTTCATAGAAGGCAAAAATCTCAACGTGCCATCCAGAAAGCAAATTGTTAGTAACTTCTGCTGAAGCCTGCTGCTCCTCCATAGCGTTGTTGGAATGTAAGTGTTCATGCCAGGCATAGCATCTTTTTGACCTGTTAAATGATTTAAAACCTACTAACAAAAAAACCAAATGGCAACCTAGGAAAATTCTCGTCGAGACAATGTGGAGCCATTATTCATTTAATAGCATAAACATTACTCTATCCCACGGTTACTAACTTCTGAACCTTTAATGGACTTCGCATTGTACTTAGGGGATTAACAGAGAAGTTTGTAATTGATTCTCTTTGTTGAAGGAAGTAAAGAAGACAAGTATTTACCTGGTCATGGGTTATGTTACTGATGGAATGTAAGAAGGCTCTGAATGTTTAGAACTAGAGAATTGTTTATTTGCTCCTTCTAAGACACATATTGTGGTTAATACTTAAAGACCAAATCAGCAAGTGTGTGTTCCTTTAAGAGAATCCTAGGTTCCAAATCACAGTTCTTTAAATGTACTTACTTTAACATATTCATTGTACTTTATTGTGTACCTACTATGTGCCAGGCATTTTATAATCTCTAAGTAGACAGTGTATGTGGTGTTGAACAGTACAAAGGTGATTCCAACCTTCAGTGGGGGTACCAAGGAAGAGCCGACATTGAATTAATAATCACACAAATAAACATAAAATTTGCAAATTGTGATAAATGCCAAAAATTTTAAAAATGAGTTATGGAAAAGAAAAACTTGGGGTGGGGGAAGAGGTGGGAGAAGAGGATGGTAGCATTAACTTCTCTGAGGAAAAAGTGGTTGAGTTACTTTTTACTGCAGCACCTGTTGTTACTGTTGTCAACTGTGTAATTAGGCTCCTGATATATACTTCTGACTCCTGAGCAATGATTATTTGGTACCGCACTGTGATTACTCAGTACTCAGACATGTCGGTCAGAGCTGAACCAGAAGAACTGAGCCACCTCAACTACTATGGGAATAAGGTATTTAATATAGGAATTGGAGCTCACATAGAAGTAGGAGGAGCTGAGAAGTGTAAATTCTAGAAGGTGAGCATCAGAGGATCAAACAGTAATTTCTGTCCGAAGCACCAGTGCAGTTGGGCAAGTCAGAGCTTGTGGGACTCTCTGGAACACGATATTGCATCTGCCTGTGGAAGCAGAACCACAAAAGGGAAACATGTGGAGAGATCTGTAGTAGCAGTCAGCTCTAGAAACTGCTGCCTCTATGGCATCCTCTGCCCCTGTGGGAATGCGACATCTGTGAGTTTGCAGCCAAGCAAGGGTGCTAGGCTTGTGATTCCTACTGACCAATAGGCAGGATCAGAGATTGGGTGGACTAGCTGGAACGAGGGTAGGAGGGGAGCAAGGACAAGCACAGTCCTGCTGGAAATGTCTGCATCTTTTCATCACTCTGACCCCTATGATATTCCAAGATAATCTTGACATCACTTCCATTTTCTAAATCTAGGGTGACCAACTTCTTGGTTTGTGCAAAACTTCCCCAGTTTTGCCACTGAATGCCCTGTGTGCCTGGCAACCCTTCCATCCTGGGCAGGCTGGAGTAGTTGAGCCCCCTAAAATCTCATGTAAACTCATCTCGCTGACCCACTGTACCCCAAATCCACATAGAAGAGGGATTCAGGGAAACATAATTCCCAGCCTTAGGCTGGTGCCACAGCCAGGTTGACCCAGGCAATCTAGCATACCAGATGTGACCCATTTCAAAAATTTATGATGGACAGTATCCAAACTGTACTGTTTTAATCAGTATAGTTCCATCCTTTGGTGTCCCCTTAAGGATTATGACATAAGTTTAAATCAAATTTAAAATAACACTACTTTGATCATGCGAAGAGTTTCTTTTTTTAAGATTTTACTTATTTATTTGAAAGAGAGAGAGAGCGAGAGAGAGAGCATGAGCAGGGTGAAGGACAGAGGGAGAAGAAGACTCCCCGCTGAGCAGAGAGCCTGATGCGGGACTCAGTCCCAGGACTCTGGGATCATGACCTGAGCTGAAGGCAGACACTTAACTGACTGAGCCACCCAGGCACCTGATAGGAGGAGTTTTACAACAAGCCCTGAAACTAAATTTAGATGTTTTGTGGGTTATCCTCTTTTTGGATTACTTTTGATATCGCTCTAGCCAGTTGGCTTGGATAAGTGGAAATCAGAGTGCTCCAGGTATGTCCCCTCTCCTGGCTCTGGAAGAGAGAACTGGTCCTACAGTTATGAGTGTGCAGGATGGAATGAAATCTTAAAACTTTCTGGTGGAGTGTTTGCCAGGTGTGAAACAAGGAGAAGGTGGTGGAGCACAGTGAGGTTACATGATGATATATTGCTGGGTCTTCCCCACAGACCAGTGTTGATTGCAGGGTAACCAGGGTATGTGTCAAGCATTGGAGGAATGTGAACATTGGAAGCCAGAATGAGGGGTGTTGCAGATAAAAGTAAAGGAAATAAAGTTAGTGAGATTTGAAAAGAGAGGATTTGAAAAGAGAGGAGAAAGGAGATACATGCTGTATATGACTGTCAGAACAATTCAATAATGTCTGAGGAGGGCTTGGATTTATTGACAGTGAAGCAGGCAAGCTTGGGGCCATTCGTTCGGGCTCAGCCCTTATAAATGATTTGGAGGACTTTGTAGCATGGTAAGTAAGCATAATGGTTTTTGTATTGAACTGTGGGACCCTCAGCCAACTTGAAAGAACCAAGATTCTCTAGAATTCAATTTACTTTGCATTAACGGGAGAGCTGATCCTCATCTGCTCTAACGGCTTCTTTTATCTAAGCTGCTAAAGAGTCACATGGTTTAGGAAGAAAATTAAGAGATTTCACATTTGTTGCTCTAAGCAAAATCATTTTGTTATCTACTTTAATGAGAGTGTGGATGAGTTTTCCTGTTTTAATAATCACTGTGTCTTAAATTTCTCTTCCATGAAGGCAATATCAACAAAAACTCTCTAGAGGCTTTATCTTTATACAATTAGTTTTTCTCTCTCTACCGTCTGAAGTCCTTAAAATTATTTTTAAAATAGTAGGAGGCATGTCCTTTCTCTGAGCTCTCTGGGTACATATAAGGAAAATCGACGTTACAGTATTGCTTTGAAGAAATAATTGGCATAATGTAAGGTCTCTATCTTTAGCTCAATTCACATTTGAGTGTACTCAGATTTTATTTTATTTTATTATTTTATTTTATTTTATTTATTTATCTTCTTTAATCTTCCGTTTTTCTTTCTGTACATAAAAGACTTCTAGGGATTTCTGTGGGTCCTGAAGTCACTGGGGAGTGAATTCATTGCACTCACATCTGTTGGTAATTTCTAAGAAGCAGGAAAATTCATTCCAAAGTATTATGAATCTCATCTTTTTGATGAATCTGTCTTGCACGGTTGAAGAAAGACTGGTCGTAATTGTTGTAGTTCCACATTTTGCACCCAAAGAACCAAACAATCCCCATCAAATGGTACTTTATTAAAGTCTTCCAGACTGGAAATAGGCAACCTTGTCTCAGACTTAAGTTTAACACTGCATCTATCCTAGTGCATTTATGTATATATTATTTATATTTGCTCTACTTTTAAAGTATTTGAAAGAGCTCACAGTGAACGAGAGTTTTAAAGTAAGAGTGTTGAAATAGGAAAAAGAATGAGAAGGAGAAATGACATGTCAAGCACAAATTAACAGTGAACTATTTGGCACTGTAACAGAAAGAACTAGAAGATTTGTACTTTTTAATTGTCTGATTACAAGAGATAAAATGTCTTTAGAGCAGAGAAACACTTCTCCTAGAAATAAATATTAGAAGGTAACATTTGTGTCCTCACATCAGGGTAAAAATATACACTGTCTTCAATGATGATTTTGCAAATTTTGCTGACATGTATTTATGTGGCAAATTTTTATTAACCCTTGACAAAAAGACAAGGATATAGTATTTAACAATGTGTAGTAAAGAGGTTTTTATATGAGGCTAGTCTAATAGGATCCAGGTAAGTTGCTTTCAGGTCATATACTAATAAAAGGACTGAATCAAGAGTGCCAGGAAGGACAGACATCTCATAGGCCACAGACATACAACCAGTGGCATTTAAGCTACTACAATTCCTTGAAAATTCAATATAGTTTTTATTTGGCATTTTTAAACGGAAATTATCACTGGTGTTTTGTAATGAGTTGACATTTTCTGTATGATATTAATCATTAAGATTTTTTACAATCTTTAAAAAGTGTTACTCATTTTTATATTTTATATTAAAAATTACTGAGGAATTCTTTGAGACTGTGTATTGCTCAGTACTTGGAATTGCTTCTAATTCTCCTTTTCTTTTCTCTCTCTCAACTCTAAGGAGTCAGCCTATTGTCTTCAACTCTTGCCATGTACTGCATCCATTGAGATTCTTTTCCTTTTACATCTGACTTCAGTACAAAGGATACTTTCCAAATATTCTAATTTCCCTGTAGCTTCCTTAGCAGCCAAACATCTCTAAAAACAAAATAAAACAAAAACAGTGTACAACATCTTTCATTGCCCCACCTACCCCCTGGGGTCAGGCATCAATACACCTCTTCCCCAAACACTGAATTTTATGAAACTGTATTGGTAAATTTAATCCTAGTGTCATAATTTCTTCCATTGACAGTGACTCTTAAGAGTGTACATATTCCTTAACTATTCTTCAGCTTTTAACACTGTAAACTAGTCCCTTTTCTATAGATTCTTAGCTATCAAAGTTTTTGCTCTGATTAAACTACAAGACTCCCCTTTGTGCAAATATCCATCTTAATTTTGGGTATTTCCCCCAGTGTTCCATCCCTATCCTTTATCCCACCTCCTCTCTATATCCATAGTCTCTCTGGGTGTTGTCATTCACTCCTATGACTCGAAACACTTTGAACCCATTTATTCCAACTCCTTACCCTGTATCTCCTGGACATATTTCTTGCTTAACTCCAGTCTTCTATATCCTTCTACTTATGCACATTTTTAAGTTGATATCCCTCAGGTACAAACTTGAACCTGCCATATTCAACCCCCAATCTTAGCCATTGCCTTTCTTTCTCTTAGGAATAGCACCACTCTCTGTTCAGATACCCAAGATAGAAAATTCAAAATCATGTTATACTTGTTTCTTCCCTTTATTCTGATATTTAATGGCTTGATAATACTGAAATTCCAGATCTCCCTGAACCTTATGGCATATATTAGCAGAACCTGGGAATGGATCTTATGGGTGCTAGCTGAGATAGTGGACAATACAAGGCTGGAGAAGGAAGAGTTTGTTGATACGATGTCACTCTATACCTTAGTTCTCAAAATCGGTCCTCATTATAAGCAGGATCAGCCTTACCTGGGAAGTTGTTAGAAATGCACATTCTTAGGTCCCACAGAGACCTGCATCGGAAACTCTGGGGATGATTCCCAGAAATTTACAATTTAACAAACTCTCCAGGAACTATAATGGACACTAAAGCTTGAGAACCACTGTTCAGCTGTGATTCAGAATTGAACGCTCTGGCAGAGGCACTTGCAGCTGTCCTATAAACTAGTGAGAATTGGCAAAAAAGATGACTGTCATTAAGTTAAGTGAGATGCAAAAACTGTGTAGGCAGATGTTAAAGAAGGGGTCAAAATACTAGAAGAAGTGAATATGCCAAAAGGGATTTATTATATAAGACTCAGGAACACATTAGATGGCTACATTCCTAAGTGAGACCAGAGGATATTACCTTCACTAAGGCAATAAGAAATGTGCTGGTGAGAGGCAGCACCAACAACTCCAACAGGTTTAGTACTGTTTTCTGTAGCCTAGTCTGACTCTGAGATCCCCGAAGTCAAGAAAGATTATAAAATTTTGAATATATAGAGGCCAGTGCCAGTGGTAGCGTTTAACCATCAGAGGCAAGGTAGAGTAAAATGCTATGATGGACATCAAGGTCAGAATTGCAACCAGAAGTGCTGGCCTGCAGGGATCTATGACAATAACAAATAAATAGCCCATATGATTCTTGGAGGCAAGATAAGATAATGGTCAGTCAACCAACAAAAAAACAGTATGTATGTGTGTGCATATGTATATATGTGTGTGAATGGATGAGCAGAATGCTGATATCAGTTGCTCTGGTGATAAGTCCTGATTCCTTAAATAGTTTTTATATCTCACTTAGCTCTCAGAATCAAAGTCCATTAATTAAGGGAAAGATCAGATCTTTCTGAGGAAGGATGCTGCAATGACAAAGCAAGTGTATATAATAATGATTCTTTTAGTTCTTTCCCAAAGTGACACAACTATGTACATGCTTAGCTGTGACACTGGAAAGAGAATCCCCCAATTTTTGGTCTGTTGGATATCAGGCCTGAGCTGACACTTAACCCAAGAGCTCCACAGAGCAGTTACCACCCTTCTGTTATAATAGGGACTTAACAAAACCAGGTGATAAATGGAGTTCTGGCCTAGGTGTATCTTGCAAGGGGTCCAATGAGTCCACAGATCTACCCAATGTATATTTTTCTTAGAAACTGGCAGAAGTCTTACCAGAGTTCTTTGATTTTCAGAATAAGAGAAATTATTATAGGAAAGGTCAAGTTAAAGACTAAGGCTATCTCCTCTGTCTAATATATCAGCCCCTGCTCCAGCCAAGATAATAAAGCATAAACAATACCATATCCCAAGTGGAATGGAAGAGATTAGTGCCATTCTCAAAGACTGAAAGGATGAAGCATGTTGGCCCGCCAGATATCTACATTTAACCAGGAGTTGAATCCACTCCTATCATACACTTACCTCTCTACTGAGCAAAATTGGAGTTTCTGTTGCTGGACCAATGTTGCTGCTAACAATGAAAGCTCACTAAATTAAAATACTTTTTAAATACTATATGGTAGAAAAAAATAATACTGTCACAAGTAGTGAAAGAAGAACGAAAATATACATACCTATGAACATCTATGAAATTATTATATTCTGTGCTAGTGTCTATTTGCTCAACCATCATTTGAATCTCTTTATGGGCATTCACTATTTCCTCTGTAACAAGACTGGTTATCTCATTGTATTCATCAAATATACCTTTTCTGAAAACAAAAATAAAATTTTACAACATTTTTAAGTTTTCAAAGGAAACATAGGCCCAAAAGGATTCAGAACAATAAACATAAGAATGTAATACCAATATTTATAGATGGTGATTTTATGCACCACCTTAAAAAAAAAAAAAGAATGAAAGCTCACTATTTCTCTTCCTTTGGCCACCTTCAAGATTCATAGTCCCTGGTGAGTATTTCTAATTAGTTCAGCCATAGCTGCATTCTCCTGTTCTGGTTGCTTGGGGTCAGGGTAGTGAGGGGTTCAGTGGAAAAGAAGGGAGAAGAAGCAAATTAGCTACCACAGCTACCACAGTCATGGTGGATAGAGCTCACAAAATAAGGGGGTGAAAGATTTGGGATGGAAATGAAAGAGCAGGCAGGGACCTGGTAATGGTCTTGTTAGGATTTTTTAACTCTATTGTAAGAGCTATTGAAAACTTTTTTTTTTTAAGATTTTATTTATTTATTTGAGAGAGAATGAGAGAGAGCACATGAGAGGGGAGAGGGTCAGAGGGAGAAGCAGACTCCCTGCCGAGCAGGGAGCCCGATGCGGGACTCGATCCAGGGACTCCAGGATCATGACCTGAGCCGAAGGCAGTCGCTTAACCAACTGAGCCACCCAGGCGCCCTGAAGACTTTTGAAAGATGTTAAAAGGGGATATGACATAGCAAATTCTGCCTTTTACAAAGATTGCTTGAGATGCTTTGTGTATAATGGATTAGAGTGGCATGAATGGATGTGGAGAGATTCCCACATGTAGAGTTTTTGCATGAGTCTTAGCAAGATATGATAGTGGCTCAGGGTAGAAAAAGAAAATGGGACACTTGGTAGTTTTGTAATATACTTAAACTATTATATTTAGTTGTCTTTAAGATCCATTTGGATATCAGCTGTAGAGATAAGAGATGTTAAGGATCCAGTGGTGTACCAAGGGTGGGGCTATGGGAACCATCTACCCTGGGTCTAGGTAATAAGGAGGAATATTGTCTGTAGAACATTTAAAATGTAATGTTTAAAAGTGATCTCTTCGGGTGCCTGGGTGGCTCAGTTGGTTAAGCGACTGCCTTCGGCTCAGGTCATGATCCTGGAGTCCCGGGATCGAGTCCCGTATCGGGCTCCCTGCTCGGCAGGGAGTCTGCTTCTCCTTCTCCCACTCCCCATTTGTGTTCCCTCTCGCTGTGTCTTTCTCTGTCAAATAAATAAATAAAATCTTTAAAAAAAAAAGTGATCTCTTCTTCATTATCAGTATGATCCAGAAAGTTTTTAATGAAACACATTTTAGGTAATAATTTATATATAAAATTTACTCATTTTAAGTGTTCCATGAGTTTTGACAAATGCATTACACTTGTGTAATGACTTCTACTATATATATATATTATATATATACAATTTAACATATGTATTATATATATGTAAGTATCTCATAGGGTTTGTTTTTTAAAATTTTTATTGTTATGTTAATCACCATACATTACATCATTAGTTTTAGATGTAGTGTTCCCTGATTCATTGTTTGTGCATAACACCCAATGCTACATTCAGAACGTGCCCTCTTTAATACGCATCACCAGGCTAACCCATCCTCCCACCCCCCTCCCCTCTAGAACCCTCAGTTTGTTTTTTAGAGTCCATCGTCTCTCATGGTTCATCTCCCCCTCTGATTTCACCCCCTTCATTCTTCCTGTCCTGCTATCTTCTTCTTTTTTTTTTTTCTTAACATATATTGCATTATTTGTTTCAGAGGTACAGATCTGAGATTCAACAGTCTTGCACAATTCACAGTGCTAACCAGAGCAAATACCCTCCCCAGTGTCTATCACCCAGTCACCCCATCCCTCCCACCCCACCCCCCACTCCAGCAACCCTCAGTTTGTTTCCTGAGATTAAGAATTCCTCGTATCAGTGAGGTCATATGATACATGTCTTTCTCTGTTTGACTTATTTTGCTCAGCATAATACCCTCCAGTTCCATCCATGTCGTTGCAAATGGCAAGATCTCATTCCTTTTGATGGCTGCATAATATTCCATTGTATATATATACCACATCTTCTTTATCCTTCATCTGTCGATGGGCATCTTGGCTCTTTCCATGGTTTGGCTATTGTGGACATTGCTGCTATAAACATCGGGGTGCACATACCCCTTCAGATCCCTACATTCGTATCTTTGGGGTAAATACCCAGTAGTACAATTGCTGGATCATATGGTAGCTCTATTTTCAACTTTTTGAGGAACCTCCATACTGTTTTCCAGAGTGGCTGCACCAGCTTGCATTCCCACCAACAGTGTCGGAGGGTGCCCCTTTCTCCACATCCCCACCAACATCTGTCATTTCCTGACTTGTTAATTTTAGCCATTCTGACTGGTGTGAGGTGGTATCTCATTGAGGTTTTGATTTGGATTTCCCTGATGCCGAGCAATGTTGATCTCATAGGGTTTTATATCTGTCTTTTTTGGGGTGCGGTTCTACGAATTGTTAGATCCATATCAAGTCAGGGAGCATCACTATGATCAGGATACAAATAGTTCCATCATACCAAAAATCAATGTTAGTGATAAAACATTTTTTTCAGAAAAATCTTTTATTGGTCTAAGTTCTAGCAATTCCTGTAGTTACTGTTGAGTTAATAATAATCTATATGTAACTTTAAATTAGCACATGTTTATACTTTGTCCTTTATAGTCTATCTATGAGGAGGTTAATTTGGAATTCTCCCAGTTACAAGTCTGGCTTCTGCACCTCACATGTGTAAACACAATTATATGAGTTCATTTGGCAATAAGTTCCTAAAGGTTCAGGATCCTTTTTGTTCATTTTGGGCTCATTTTGTATTTCCAGTCCCACCCATACTACATATGCCTGCCTTTGAACAATAGATGTGAAATGATGACAGCACAGTGATTGTAAAGATGAAGAAAAAAAGAACTTGAATTATTTCAATTCTGTCATTCTAAGTGACCACTTGGAGTTTTCACTTATGTTTAAAATTTTTTGACTGTGGAACAATTGAAATCTGCTAGTGTAGATTCTGAAGAAACAGTGACACAGGCAGAATTGCACTTTTCTGTGTGTGTGAAATGTGAATTTCTTTGTGAATCTCCACCAGTCTGCCCTTCAAGACTCCCCTCAACTTATTTGTATATCTGTTGTTTCATGTCAAAGAAGTTTGAAAATTAAAATTAATAAAAAGGTTCCTTAACTCTGAGTGAAGAAAGATTGACAAATTTGCTGTACCGTCTATTAGGCATGAATACATGAAGATCAATTTTTACTTTGACAAATTTGCAGAATTTAAGGCTCAGCAACAGAGTATACATTATTATTCATTACTGCAACAACCAATATGTAGGTGCAGTTTTCCCCATTTTTATAAAAAATAAATTAAGGTACTTTAAATGTATGAAGCAATTATTTTTCCCCCTTTTTTACTATAAATATAATTTAATTTTAATCATATATATTATTTAATTTCTAGCATGACTGTGTATATGCAAAGTTCAACAAAAACAGTTTTCACTCTTTGAGTTTCTGTTTTAATCTTGATTATTATTTATTCCATTTCATGATTATTACTGAAAATAATTTTGTTGTGTTGAGAAAGGTGGTATTATTACAGGTGTCAAATATCCTGGATATGGTGCTGCAAAAGCTCATTTCTAGTTTTACGAAGTGAGCACCTTATTGGAGGAGGATGCCGTTTACTGAGGTGAGGAACACTGAAAGGGAACCAAGCTTGGGTGAGATGCCCATATTGTTGGGACATATTGAGTTTGTGGTGTCATATAAAGATCCATGAGAAGGTATCATGTGGGCAGATGGATACAAGACCCCGAAGTTCGGAAGAGAGGCTTGGGCCCGATACATACACTTGTTAGTCATCCAGGCACAGAAAGAAATGGAAACAATGGGCAAGGAAACGATTGACTAGAGCGAATGAACTGCATGAGAATTTAAAATGGCCAAAGACTGGTTCATGAGGAAAGTCAGCATCCAAAAGTAGATAAAGATGGGCCAGCAGAAGAAACTGGGGAGAAATGATCAGAAAGTAGGAGGAAAAAGAGGAAAATGAAGTGTCACAGCAGCCAATGAGTAGGTCATGGGTTGACCATAGTCAGAGTTACTAAGGGGTTGGGTAAGATGAGAATAAATAAAGTATGCTCAGGACTAAAGAAAATGGCACTTTCTCTTGACCATGTGAGAGAAGATTCAGGAAGTGCTATGGATGGAGGCAACCTTGTAGAAAGGTGAGGGGAGAATAGAAATGAAGGAATTAGAGGCAATAAAGACTACTCTTTTTTTTTTTTTAAGATTTTATTTATATATTTGAGAGAGAGAGAGAATGAGAGAGAGCACGAGAGGGAAGAGGGTCAGAGGGAGAAGCAGACCCCGCGCTGAGCAGGGAGCCCGATGTGGGACTCGGCCCGGGACTCCAGGATCATGACCTGAGCCGAAGGCAGTCGCCTGAACAACTGAGCCACCCTGGCGCCCTAAAGACTACTCTTTTAAGAACTTTGTCTGTGACTGGGAGAAGAGAGCTCCTCTAGCAATAGTTGGAGTTGCTGATAGCAGGGCCCCAGGGAGAGGAAAGGCTGAAGGGAAGGTATATGGAGGAGGAAACAATTCGACTTTCCTTTGGTGAAAGGAACCCCAACAGAGCTAGAGGATTGGTCACTCAAAGGGTGGAGGAGGGAAGAAAAGATATGTGATGATACAGGTAATATCATTTAAATGAATTACTTAAAATATACCTAACCATGTAAGTTTTTATTTTGATTCAGTAAAATGTGGTTTGTTAGTCACCATAGTCTTACTAAAGTTTTCCAAGTGGTCCTAAACCTAGAAGTCTGAGTGCTTTGGAAAGCCAATGACATCATTAATTTTGTAGCTTTGATTGATCTTTTCAACTCATATTAGCCAAAGGTACTATATAGATCTATTGCTGGGTCATATGACAAGCATCCAAGCCAATGTTTTCTGAAGTGATGCCAAAATATCTCATTTTTCCGTTCTTTTTGTTCTATACCTGTAATGTAGAAAACTTCCATAACTGAATGAAGTTACTGATTTTATTTCGAAATTTATTAAGCTATTACTGTTTACCTGCTATTGGTGCTCAAGAACATAATTTTCATGCTAAGTGGTACTCTATTTTTAAATGCCACAGTATTTGTAACATCAAAGAAATGAACAGAATATACATGCTAAGTGGTATTCTATTTTTAAATGCCACAGTTTTGTAACATCAAAGAACTGAACATCTGGGATACAGACATGGATTTATTAATCTTCTGTTAAATCTTAGTAGGACTTATAGCAGTTCATTTGAACATAGCATATTATGTCATTGTTTGATAAAGCATATCATATATTAAATCACATTGTTTCAGTATATATGATTTTGATCATCTGCTCTAAAGCTATAATAGACTGCAGGTTTTCTTCTTTTTTTTTTTCTTATATCAGTGATTGTTCATTCTCTCTCTCTTTGTTTCTTTCAATTCCAGTGTTGTTAACATACAATGGTATATTAGTTTCAGGTGTACAATATAATGATTCAACAATTCCATACATTACTCAGTGATCATCATGGTAAATGTCCTCTTAATCCCCATCACCTATTTCACCCATCCCTCCCACCTACCTCCCCTCTGGTAGCCATCAGTTTGTTCTCTGTAGTTAAGAGTCTGTTTCTTTGTCTCTCCTTTTTTTTTTCCTTTGCTCATTTGTTTTGTTTCTTAAATTACACATATTAGTGAAATCATATGGTATTTGTCTTTCTCTGTTTGGCTTAGCATTATACCCTCTAGCTCCATCCATGTTGTTGCAAATGACAAGATTTCATTCTTTTTCATGGCTGAACAGTATTCCATTGTGTGTGTATGTGTGTGTGTGTGTATCTCCCACATCTTCTTTATCCACTCATCTGTTGATGGACACTTTGGGTTGCTTCCACAGTTTGGCTATTGTAAATAATGCTGCTATAAACGTAGGAGTGGAGGTATCCCCTTGAATTAGTGTTTTATGTTCTTTGGGTACATCTAGTAGTATGATTGCTGGATCATAGGGTAGTTCTATTTTTAACTTTTTGAGGAAACTCCTACTGTTTTTCCACAGTGGCTATACCAGTTTGCATTCCCATCAACAGTCCAAGAGGGTTCCTTTCTGTCCACATTCTCACCAACACTTGTTTCTTGTGTTTTGGATTGTAGCCATTCTGACAGGTGTGAGGTGATGTCACATTGTAGTTTTGATTTGCATTTTCCTAATGATGAGTGATGTTGAACATCTTCATGTGTATGTTGGCCATGTAGATGTATCCTTTGGAGAGATGTCTGTTCATAACTTCTCCCATTTATTAATTGGATTATCTGTTTTTTTTGCATGTTGAGTTGTATATAGATTGCAGGTCTTCCTCTCTAATCTGTTGACTCTTTCTTCCTTGGCACATGGCCACTTAGCTGTATACATTTCCCAATATTCCTCTATTGGTTCTCATCTTTCCTTTTTCCTGGATAGACATGGCAGCCACTGTACAAACCTTAGACACATCTGATGAGTTGACAGAACTGTCCCAGTAATACCTGGATCACCTCATAGAGCAGACTGCTTATCAATACTGATTATTTTATGAAAGTGAAATAAACTTGTTTGAGTCACTTAGTCTTGGGATAGAAGCTTAAACTTGACCCTAACTAAAATAAAAATTAGTACCTAAAACTAGGGTTCTGACATAACAAAAACCTAAAAACATGTGTTATTGACCAAGAGGCTAGGTATTGGTGGTGAAAAAATAGATATTGCAGGCTGGACGCTGTTGATACTTATTACACCATAGCAAACTTCTTGATAAAACTGTCATTCATTCCAACTTAGAAAGCCAACTATTTGCCTGTGGAGATGATAACTGTATGGGAAGCAGTTGGGTAGAGCTATTACGTTATGGTATGTTGACTACTCCTTGCTGCCTATAAGGTATAACAAGAAAAAGAAGAATGCAAACAAAAATGGGGAAGTTGTAAGCAGTGTTTGAAAATAGAACTGCTTCCATATCACAAAGAGCAAGAAGATAGACTATTTATGCAAAGCCTTTCCCAAAGCCCTGCTATTAAGACTTTCAGCCAAATTAAAGGATAAGCCTTGTGCCAGAAAGCCAGATTAATATTGGTATCTCACTAAGACCTTTTGGTTCACATTTCTGTAAGGTATGCTCATTAAAACCAGAGAGAAAGAAATGGGCTCAACACCAATGCTGGCATATAAGACAGACTTTAGAAGATGTCCAGAAAAGAACTTGGGTAAGGTTACTTGAACATCAAACTGACTGGTATCAAATGGATCAGAAAGGTACTAAATTTTTTAGGGGGTTTTAGGCCATAGGACTGGTCTACAAAAGCTTCCAGGCTTTCTAAACTGCATTAGCAGAAAGCCTGCAAAGAAAACTATGTAGTTACCAAGGAAAGCATACCCTCTAGCACCCATTTCAGATGTCGTGCAAGAACACAGACGGGGAAGAACCTCCTGGAAGGCATGGCCAAGAAGCATGGAGGACAATGGAACAAGGCAGTTCATCCCAGAACCAGAGATAATGTCTAACCTACTAACTTACTCCACCTCTCAGGACAGGTAGCCTCTCCATTTCCTATCCAGAAGTACTCATTGCTATAATCAGTGACTGTCTGTGTTTGCAATTTTTCCTTTTCTGAATGGGAGATTTTATTGGGGTTTTCTCTTGTTACTCCACAATTGCATATTGTGGAGGGAGAAGGGGCAAATTATCTTTTAGATCACAATGTTATATACAGTAAGGGTTATCTCCAGACCTGATGAAGAGGACTGAGTGTCACCTAAAGGTCTAGGATTTTGAAATAGAGGCAATAACTAGAGGGGACCTTGCCTCCCTTGAGGCAACAAGTCTATGTTTGGGGAGGAGGGTGCAGATTATTGCATGGCCTGCCAGAATGACAGGCTATAGCTGACTGCAGATTGCAGCCACTTACAGTCCTGTTCTCTATTCTTTGTACCATGGGCAACAGCAAGAAATTATATTTTCCAGGTTTTTTGGCTCGGTATGGCCATGTGCCTAAGTTCCCACTAATGGGATGTGAGGATAAATACTAAATGTAACATCTGGGTTACTTTTGTGAAGGCCATTGTCCTGGATTTTCTACCACCTTTCCTTCCTTTTAACTGGAAATGAGATGACCAGAATGAATATGGAAACCAACAGTTGGGAATAGTAGAGCTGCCTCATTCCTCTGGGTGCCCGCATGATGTATGGAGCAGACAACCTACCTGCTCTGGATAGCTACATGAAAGGGGGGAGGTGCGGGGGAAGAGAGAGAAACTGCCTCATTTGAGCCAATAATTTTGGTATCTCTTTATATAAAATTTAAAAAGTAAAAGCAGCTTAGCTTTTATTGTAATTCAAATGAACATTTCACAAGTCTCCATAATCAATGTCATATCATTTTAAAGAAGTGAATCTGCCAAAGACTATACCTGAAGAGGCAAAGGGAGTCTGCCTAAGTGTATATCCAAAGAGGAAAGATAAAAATTAGGCACAGATATAAAATGTTTTATAAGGAGATAATACATAATTCTGTAACCATATATACAGCTGCATAATTGTGATGTTGTTTAGTTATTCATGAATAGAATCTGAGATACATATAATTAGTGAGTAGCTTAGTGAGAAAGAAGTAATTTTTTAATTTTATATTTTAATATGACTGTCTAATATCTGAGCACTGAGAGCTATTGGGATTTCCCAAATACTTCCTTTGGGAATGCTAAAAAATGTGGAATAAAAATATAAATTCCTAGATCAAATAAGTTTGGGGAATACTACATAACCCCAGCTGCATAGACTTTAAGGGAGGGTTTTTATGATTTTGTATATGCTAATCAACATTGTGTGTCTCTAAGAGATAACTCCTTTCCCACAGAATGTGTAATGGGATCGATATTCTGCATAATATAGGCTGTGCAATGCTGCTTTGAGCCAAATAATGAAGCCATGCTGCTTTACTGGGTGAAGCATTCTCTGGCTCGCAATAAGCTAAAAGTACCCATCATGCTAATCCTGCCCTCTTCTCAGAACTGTGCTCACTCCCTCACCTGGAAGACAGCCAAGCTCTCTCAGACTGCCAACACCGGCAGAAGCTGAGATACCTCCTCTGAGCCATCTATGATCATGGACCACAGCTTCCTGGTAAAAGGAAAAGTGTCACCAGTTTGGTTTAGAAGCTCCTCCCCCCACACAACCCTTGTGGGATTTCAGCTGACATGGGACACTTCAAGTAAAAATTATGAGTTTACCAAACTGAAGGGACTCTGTTATTTACATTAATATAGGCCTTATGAACATGTTTTCAAAATGTGGACAGTGCTGGCTTGATTTAAGAGGAACCATCAGTTCTGCTGCTGGTCTTTGTTTAGTTTTTAGGTCCCTGTGACAAAACTGTAGAAGAACTTGAAAATGAAGTGACCTGCTGAAACCTGTCCCCCAAGAACAAGAGTGTGCAAGGGATGAGTACTCTTCAGAGCATTATCTTTCTGGGGATACTGTGAGAAAGTTGGCTTCTCTTTAGAAATTTCAGAGTTTCTTTAAGGAAAACATAGCTTCTTAAATCATGAATGAAATTAGAAGACAAAATCCCCTGAGGAAAAGGAGGAAAGAAAAGTGCCCAGAGTCTTCAGTACAAAAAAAAAAAGGAAAGAGAAGAGATGCAGGAAGAGGCTGCACAAGATTACTGATGATGAGGAGCCCAGAAATGAACAATGGAGTCAGACTCTTCTCCTGGCTTCTTATGGCTCAGAACCTCTGCATGAAATGCACTAGAACCATAATGAAATAGGAAAGACAGCAGGGGCAGGAGGACTGCCAATGGAACTTCCGATAGAAATTTTCAAAGGAAACTTAGGCTTGCATAGCACCCGCTGATATTTTTACATTGCCCTACACTGTGCAAATATACAACCTATTGTTTAGATCTTGTGCTTGGAGTCAGACCTGATATGCATCCTCATTTGCCACCTAATTCTGGGAATGTGGGCAAAGGACTTAACTTCTCAGATACCTCATCTGTGAAATAGGGTATTGTTTGTATCACCAACATTTTCATAAAGATAGCATGAGGGTAAAATTAAGAAATGCACATAAAACACTTAGCACATAATGATCAATTGGTAAATGTTAGCTGTTTTTGTTGTATTTACAAATATTTACATCCTTATCACAGTTTTCTTCAGAGTAACCCTGTGGTACCTCCTCAATTTAGATAACTACACAGGTGATCAAAAAGGTTAATCTGATCAAAGTTACACAACTTCCAAAGAGAACTCAAATGTGGGCTTCCTAATTGTGAGTTCATTGTCTAGATATTGCCAAAACAAGGCCATGACTAAATTCAAGGATATAGGGAAGTACAGTCCTACCATATGCCTAGAAGGAGGAGGATCATATTTGGGAACAGCTTAGGTAATGCCTATGATAAGCAGCAACCTTATTTTACCTTGATAAATCAAGATTACTCAGCCCAGTCAGTGCTTCCATTTTTTTTTCTTTCTTATTCATCCAATGATAAAAGAATCCAAATAAGTAAGATGATATGCCCAACTTCTATGCCCTAGAAAAATCATTGTGCCCCCTTGCAAAAACCTTCCTCTCTCAGGTACTAAGTTCTGTAACACTGAAGCACCTAGAATCATTAAATGAAAAGTAAAAATATTGTGCCTGATTAGTAGGTACAGTAATGACAGGTGTCACTCACATTTCTATCTCTAGTTCTCAGACTCCTGTGTTTACCCCCTGGGAGACGCAGCACCATAAAAAAAAAAATCCTGTAGGAGAAAGAGACTTTTTTACAAGATGTTGTTCTTCAGCTGATAATGTAACTGAATGTTCAATTGGCCAGCCCACTTTTTAAGTCCAATTTCTAGTACATGATGGGACACATAGCAGACCTAGTGAATGCCATGAGCTCTACTCTGTCACCTTACTTTGTCTTCCATAAATTAGAATTTTGTCAGAGACACTATAATATGAAGTAGTAAGATGGTGAAAGGGGGCATTTTTATATGGTCAAGTCTCCTGGGAGACAGACATTGAGACAGCAAGTTTTGTGCAGAAGTTTTCTTGGAGCATGTTCTCCAGAACAAGTGTAAGGAGTGAGGGAGGAGGATTACACACAGGGAGAAATTCAACTAAAATTCAGTTGTAATAGAGGCCTCAGCCTGTTCTTCAGGGAGCTCCAGAGCTAGGGTGGCCTTTCCCAAAGACAAGAGGGTAGCTGGGCCTTTGTACCCCTGCCTCAACCT
Source organism: Mirounga leonina (assembly GCF_011800145.1). Classification (NCBI taxonomy): domain Eukaryota; kingdom Metazoa; phylum Chordata; class Mammalia; order Carnivora; family Phocidae; genus Mirounga; species Mirounga leonina. The sequence continues at coordinate 10,575,606 of NW_023270305.1, read as the reverse complement.
GTCATTGAGGTGTCACTGGGGAAGAGGAATAAGCTTGGACAAGGCAGATCTTTTGGCTGGGAGCAATTTCCAGAAAGATTGTTAGCTATGAGCCAACCCTCTCTGCAGCTGGGGGAAGGAGGCCTCAGTCAGCTCACCACAGCATTCACTGTGGGCATTCAATAAGATCTCCCATGATATTTTGGGGGAGAAACAGGACAGGCAGAGAAAGCAAATGCAATCCAGAATAAGTAAACCCTATTTGAGTGAAGATAAATTGTAGATAAGTAAACCCTATTAAGTAGTAAATAAGTATTAAGTAAATAAATAATAGTAAATAAGTAAACCCTATTTGAGTGAAGACAAACCCCACTTCCATGATAGGAGAGTGCCATATGATCAGCCTGCCCTTTGATGGTTGGTAATTTCTGCAGGTATGTTTATCACTGCTGCTTACAAATGTGGGCATTCAGTTGGACAGGAGCAATTCCAGCCAAGATGAAGGCAAGTCCACATTGTTCAGTACATGTATGACAGCTATCCTGGCCACTATGGATAGTCAATTAAGATGATTCTATTTTTTATTCCTTAACTTATTAATATATTATGCACTAATACGCATATATACATTGATAAATTTTTCTGGTGCTGTACCAGCCTTACATTCTTAAGAAAATCTTTCCTTGGGCAAGATTAAATCTAGACACATTACTAGATTTGATTTGCCAATATTGTATTAGGATTTTTCCATCTATGTTCATAAGTATGATAGGTCTATAATTATCTAGTTCTCTACTTATCTAATTTTGGTGTCAAGATTAAATCAGTCTCATAAAAGAAGTTGGGTGTTTTTTTTAAACCTTTTTCTGTTCTTTGAAACTGGTTTGAGGATTATCTCTTCATTGAGGCTTACAGAAAATTTACCAGTAAAATTCTTTTAACAATCTGACCACTTCTACTTCCTCCTCCCCTTCATTTCCTTCTGATGCAGTGTCACTGCACCTGGAATATGCCAGAAACCTGTTTGCATGGACATTCTGCTCTCTTTTCTCTGCTTGGAATCTTCTCCTCCCAAGTATCAACATGGCAATTTCCTACCTCGTGAGCCTGCCTTCTCACGGATGCGTACCTTGACCTTCAACTTAAAATATCAGGCAAAACAATGTCTGTCTCAAATGTCCAACAACCCACAGAGAGTCACTGGAAGTGATTTGGTGGTTTCTGCACAAAGCTGATTTACCTTTTGGGGCAGTAATGGATGGGGAAGCAAAGGGAGGACAGGGCTTTGTTTCCAGACTGTTGGAGCTCAGGTACTTTCTCTAGCACTTTTTATCTCATGTTTCCTCAGAGAAAGTTTCTTTCACTATTGGGTAATTATTGAACTGGGTTAAAGAGCTGTTTATTTAAGACAAAAAAAATATCAGGCAAGCCACTCCATTACACCCACTTTGCTTCTTTCCACCCCCATCCTGTACTTCTATCTCCCTTACCCTGTTCTATTTTTTTCAAGTCTTTATCACCTTCTAACATATAATTCTTATTATTTTCATAGTTTATTGTTGTCTCCCCTCACTAGGATTTCAACTCCACAAAGACAATATTTTTGGTTGTTGTGTTTTGTTCACTGATGAACCCAAGTGCCTAGGACAGTGTCTGACACATAGTAGGGTCTCAATAAATATTTGTGGAATGAATGATTTGTTGAATAAGTGTGATAGCGACCTTAGAGGAAACAGAGGGGATGGAATTTTTATAACCACCAATCTAATTTCTTAACTGGTTTTTGCTTTTTAACAGTTTAGATTTTACACAATGGAGAAGGGATTCTCTTTGATAAATGGTGTTGGGAAAATTGGTTATCCACATGCAAAAAATGAAATTGACACTTCTCCTATAGCAAACATAAAAATTAACTCAAAATGGATTAAAAACTTAAATGTAAGACATGAAACCATAAAAGTCTTAGAAACAAACACATGGAAAAAGCTTGTTAACATTGGTCTTGGCAATGATTCTTTTGGATATGATACCAAAAGCACAGGCAACAAAGCAGCAATAAATAAGTGGGACTACATCAAACTAAAATCTTGTGTAGCAAAGGAAAAAAATCAACAAAATGAAAAGGTGACCTATGGAATGTGAGAAAATATTTGCAAGCTATATCTGAAAAGGGGTTAATGTCCATAATGTATAAGGAACTCATAAAACTCAATAACAATCAATCAAATAAGATAACCCAATTCAAAATTGAACAAAGAATTTGAATGGCCTTCTTTCCAAAGAAGACATAGAAATGCCCAACAGGTGTATGAAAAAAATGCTCAATATCACTGATCATCAGAGAAATGCAAACAAAATCACAATGGGCTATCACCTCACACCGGGTAGGATGGTTATTATCAAAAAGACAAGCAGTAACAAGTGTTGGTAAGGGTCGAGAAAAGGCAACCCTTAAACACTGTTGGTGGGAATGTAATTTGGTATAACCATTCTGAAAAATAGTGTGGAGTTTCCTCAAAAGGAACTGCCACAGTATCTCAGAGATACCTGCAGTCCCATGTTCATTACAGTATTATTCACAATAGCCAAGATATGGAAACAACCTAATTGTATGTGGATTGGTGAATGGATAAAGAAAATGTGATATATATGTATATACCCACACACAATTGAATATTATCCAGTCATTAAAAAAAAGAAATCCTGTCATTTGTGACAAAGATGAATCTGGAGGATGTTATGCCAAGTGAAATAAGCCAGTCACAGAGAGACAAATACTGTATAATCTCCTTTTTCTGTGGAAACTGAAAAAGTTGAACTCATAGAACCAGAGAGTACAAAGATAGTGCCAGGGGATAGGGAGTGAGGGAAATGGGGAGATATTGGTCAAGTTCTCAGTTTTAAGATGAATAACTTTTGGGGATTCAACATACAGCATGGTGATTATAGTTAATGATACTGTTGTGTATACTTGAAATTAGCTAAGATAGTAGATCTTAAGTGTTCTTGCCACACACACATACACACACACAAACATGGTGAATATGCAAAGTGATGGGTGTGTTAACTTGGTGGTGGTAATCATTTTACAGTGTATATTTCTATTAAATCACCATGTTGTATACCTTAAAAAAATAAAGCTTATTAGCATCCTAGAAAAAGAAATTAGATTTTGTTTTCCTTTATAAGTCAATTCTGATGATTTATACTTTTCCATGATATTGTCACTCTTTCAAGTTGTGAAATTTATTGGCAATTGTTGTTCAAACTAATTTCATGAGATTTTAAAAGATCTTATATATAGTCATATCCTGCTTTTTTTCATTTCTGATTTGTCACCCCCACCCTTCTTTGATCATCTTTTTTTCAGGGTAGTCTGTCTTGTGACTATTTTCAAAGAATCAGCTTTAAATTTGCTGATTATCTTTAGTTTTCTTTACAGTTGGTAACTCATGCTTTTATCTATATTATTTCCTTTCTTCTTCATTCTTTTGGTTACTATTTTTCTAGCTTCTTGAATTGAATACTTAACTCATTTATTTTTAATAGCCCTTTTTAAAAAATGCTTTTAATACTATAATGGATCTCTAGTTCCACTCACACTACACCCCACAAGTGTTGGTATTGTCATTGCATTCTATAAATATTTTATAATCCCATTGCATTTTCCTCTTAAATCCTTTACTTATTCAGGAGTATATAAGGTTTGGGAGGAACTATCACTACTGATTCCTCATTTTTTGTATCATGGACAGAGATCATGTAGTGTATGATATCAATTATTTGAAATGTTTCAAGCATTATTTTATGGTCTAGTACTTATTTAAATTTTGAATATATCTTTGCATATCAAGTTTCTTTGTAAATCAATATTACTAATTCTGTTGTTCTTTTCTTCATTTCTGGTCTTTTTGGTGAAAAATTTGTAATAGAAGTGTAGAAAATCTGCCGCAATATTTTTTTGATCAATTTCAGTTTTTAATTCTGTTAGTATTTGCCTAATAAATATTTAGGAGGTGCTGCAAAGAGTACCTAAGTTCTTTATTGTTAAATAGTTTTGTGTCTTTCACTTATGAATTAGTGTTCTTCCTCATCTCTATTAATGTTTTCCTTAAATTCTCTTTGATATAAATACTGCCATAGAAGTATTTTAGTCAGCATTTTTTCGTATATTTATTTCTATCCATTTATTTTCAATATTTCTGTGTCATTTTGTTTTACAAAAATGTTTGTGTCTTAGTGATCTATTGCTTTAAATAACCTAACAATTGTTTTATTTATTGCAATTAAATATATATATTTCCATTTATTTCTATCATTCCTTTCACATTTTTTCTTTTTTGTTAACCATTCTTTTTACTTTATTTTTTCATTTTTTTCTTTTCCAATTTAAATGGTACTAAATTTTCCAAACTTTTCCTGTTATCTTTAAATGTCTAGTGTACATTCCTAACTATAACTCTTGCAAAAATGATGTCTAAGTATATATCTCCATCCTCCTCCAAATAAGGCAAGAACTTAGTACATTTTACCTGCTGAATAGCCCTCATTATTCTTATCATTGCAGTGCAAAATATTGAAATATTCCATTTGTATTATAAAGTACTATTATATTTACCCTCAAATATTAATTAGGATTACTTATATATTTTACCGATTTCTGTGCTAGTCATTATTTCTTTTATCCTACTCTACTTCTGTGTTTTTCTTTTTACTAAAAAGCATCAATTAATTGTAGTTTTGTGAGACTGTGGTTGGAAAATTTCCTTTTGTGTTTTTATGCATCAGCAAGTTCTTCTTTAATCTCAACTCTTACATAAAGGTTTGGCTAGACATGAAATTTTAGATTGATTATTATTTTTCTTCAGGTTACTTCTTTCAGATGCTTTTGTATACTGGCAACTAGGGTGGCTGAAGTCTACTGTCACTTTGTCTTTCCATTGAGTTAAAAGACTGTTCTTTCTTTTTTTTTTTTTTTAAAGATTTAATTTATTTGACAGAGAGAGACACAGCAAGAGAGGGAACACAAGTAGGGGGAGTGGGAGAGGGAGAAGCAGGCTTCCTGCGGAGCAGGGAGCCCTATGTGAGGCTCCGTCCCAGGACACTGGGATCATGACCTGAGCCGAAGGCAGACGCTTAACGACTGAGCCACCCAGGTGCCCCAAAGGACTGTTCTTTCTGATACCTTTTAACATTTTCTCTTTATCCTGGAGCTTCTGAAGTTTCACTAGGATATGTTTGGGCATGTATTTATTTTTATTCATCCTTAGAGTTTCCATCTCTCTTATTACATTATCAGTCTGATTTTGCACATTGTTTAATTTTCCATTAGAGCTCTTAACAATCATAGTTATTTGAGATTTCTTGTCTGTTAATTCCCAAACTGAACCTATTGGAATTGGAATTCTGAAGTTTATTTTAATCTTAACTTTGCCTTTGGGATATTTTTGATGTAAATAATCATATACATAAATCACATTTAGCCCCTGTTATACCATAATTTTCAATGGTGGATAAAAAGATCTCTTTATATTATGGAAAAATATTTTTAAATAATTGTAACAATCTACTCAAAGGGACCTTCCTCATTCAAGAGATTATACCATGTCACCTTGTAAACTATCTTCAAGTTACTATGTCACCAGAAAACCAACCTCTAAATATAATATCTGGAAGTTTTCCCATGCTATTTGAAATTATGATGGTGTAAAAAGTATTCCCAGAATTAGCCACTAATTTTTTAAAATGCCTGATGGATGGAATTTATTGTGTGACAATCTCTGTTGAAAATGAAAGCAAAAACAGTCATGTTTATGTATGTTCAAATGATAATTATAGGTCAGACACTAATAAGAAAAACAACCTATGGTATTTTTCAAATCTTTTGGATTTAGGACATATATATGATTAGAAAACACATAATAGTATTTGTTTCAGTGTAAAGTTAATGTAGAGTTACGTGTCTTTAAATATCTAATAGAGTTTTTAATTTCCTATCTAGTGCAATCATAGGTCAAAGGATGGGGTGGGAGGATCCAAACTTGGAAGCTTTGAAAAGTTTTTAAGAATAATTCTTTTTTTTTTTTTAAAGATTTATTTATTTATTTGAGAGAGTGAGAATGAGAGAGAGAGAGAGAGTACATGAGAGGGGGGAGGGTTAGAGGGAGAAGCAGGCTCCTCGCCAAGCAGGGAGCCCGATGCCGGACTCGATCCAGGGACTCCAGGATCATGACCTGAGCCGAAGGCAGTCGCTCAACCAACTGAGCCACCCAGGCGCCCAAGAATAATTCTTCTATAAGTACTTTGAGAAGGACATAAAGCATCTTAATGGTTAAAGTGATCACATACTTAAAATAATAGTTGGTCCTTATAGAATGTCTTTTCTTTAAATGTGAATTATAACCAAGAGAAATGGTTGCTTTATATTACAGACAGAAAATCTTAGAAATAGAAATGTTTCATTTGGCTGCTTTGGTGACAGACCCAGAAATGAGTGTTGAAGCTGGTATAAGAGCCTGGAACTTTGGCAAGAATCCTCTCCCTTTCCATTTTAGGTCAATCTCTGCCTCTAGAAACTGACTAAACCCTCCCCTGGTCCTCCTGGGATTACCAGCCTGTGACTTCCACCCCATATGTCTTCTTCCCTGAGTGGTGCTTTTACCAGAATCATGAAAAATTCACTAACGAAAGCAAAAATAAGGAAAGGCATATTTTATTTCATTCCTTTTGACCCTCTAAACTATTCAGTGGATTTCTGCCCTGAATGCATGAGGGGCATCAGATAGAAATGCTCCTGCTAGACCGTAAACTCCATGTGGGGACATGTGGTCTCATACTTCTTGCTGTCTTTCCTTGTTTTCTCCCAAAGCTGCTCATCAGTTAAGGCTTAAGAAGTCATCTTTGGGCACCTCTGCTGTCACATGGCTATTTCAGGGGAAGGAAAGGGACAAAGGAAAGTGCTCTTTGGCCAAGTTCATTGTTCCAGGGTGAGAAGGCTAGAGAAAGTGAAAAGGATGCTTTGCTCCTTAAGTGCCTGCCTTTAGCACAAAGCAAACTGCTGCTATTTTCTTTATAAGCCATTTTAGTAAAGATACATAATAGACATTATATATAATGCATGTAAAAAGTCAGAAAACCGAAAAGTTCTCTGACAGTAACACCTTACAACTTGATGCTAAAGAAAATATCCTTGTAAGAGGAACATGGTGCCTTTTGTAGAAATTGCTCCTTTGTTCCCAAAGTTGAACTGGCAGGCGTAGCATTTCATTCCATCTCATATAGTGACTGATTGCTTGGGGCATCATAGTCCTTTAAAAGTCATGCCTTTAGAAACAGTCAACAAAACCAAAAGACAACCGACAGAATGGGAGAAGATATTTGCAAATGACATATCAGATAAAGGGCTAGTATCCAATATCTATAAAGAACTCATCAAACTCAACACCCAAAGAACAAAGAATCCAATCAAGAAATGGGCAGAAGACATGAACAGACATTTTTCCAAAGAAGACCTCCAAATGGCCAACAGACACATGAAAAAGTGCTCAATATCGCTCAGCATCAGGGAAATCCAAATCAAAACCTCAGTGAGATACCACCTCACACCAGTCAAAATGGCTAAAATTAACAAGTCAGGAAATGACAGATGTTGGCGGGGATGCGGAGAATGGGGAACCCTCCTACACTGTTGGTGGGAATGCAAGCTGGTGCAGCCACTCTGGAAAACAGTATGGAGGTTCCTCAAAAAGTTGAAAATAGAGCTACCATATGATCCAGCAATTGCACTACTGGGTATTTACCCCAAAGATACGAATGTAGGGATCTGAAGGGGTATGTGCACCCCGATGTTTATAGCAGCAATGTCCACAATAGCTAAACCATGGAAAGAGCCAAGTTGTCCATTGACAGATGAATGGATAAAGAAGATGTGGTATATATATACAATGGAATATTATGCAGCCATCAAAAGGAATGAGATCTTGCCATTTGCAACGTCGTGGATGGAACTGGAGGGTATTATGTTGAGTGAAATAAGTCAAACAGAGAAAGACATGTATCATATGATCTCACTGATATGAGGAGTTCTTAATCGCAGGAAACAAACTGAGTGTTGTTGGAGTGGGGGGTGGGGTGGGAGGGATGGGGTGACTGGGTGATAGACACTGGGGAGGGTATGTTCTCTGATAAGCGCTGTGAATTGTGCAAGACTGTTGAATCTCAGATCTGTACCTCTGAAACAAATAATGCAATATATGTTAAGAAAAAAAAAGAAGAAGAAGGTAGTGGGAGGGGAAGAATGAAGTGGGGGAAATCGGAGGGGTAGACGAACCATGAGAGAAGATGGACTCTGAAAAACAAACAGGGTTCTAGAGGGGAGGGGGTGGGAAGATGGGTTAGCCTGGTGGTGGGTATTGAGGAGGGCACATTCTGCATGGAGCACTGGGTGTTATGCACAAACAATGAATCATGGAACACTTCATCTAAAACTAATGATGTAATGTATGGGGATTAACATAAGAATAAAAAAAAGAAAAGAGAGAAAAAAAAAAGTCATGCCTTTACTGCTTTTCAATAATTGCATTCTGTGTGTGCAATGATCTGAAAGCTATTTGAGGGAAAAGAGCATAATATTACATATATGTTAGAAAAAGGTGCCAAACCTCTGCCTCATTTCCTGATATTTGATGATTCCAGTGGTGCTGATTCAGTAATAACAAAGCCACATTGCTAATTTGTAGGACTCTGGTTTGTAATTTATACAGATTTTATTTAAAAAGAAAAATCTATTTAAATCTTTCATTCATGGTTAATTAGGTGATTGAAAGGGTCAATCGATGATTTACCAAATAAATTGCTAAACCACTGCGGTGTTTCTTGCAAAACCCAGCAGTCAATAAATGAATTAAAGGAGAAGACATTTAATGCTGAACAGAACATGCATTAAAATATAATAATCCAGGAAAATGCTCCTTATACACGAGGAGCAAACTGGCAGTTTATGAGAGCCAAGGTTAAAAGTCCATAGGAAGAGTAGCAGCAGAGGGATGTAGAGGCCATACCAATAGGAGTACAGTTCCAATTAATTTATTGACATAATTAGCACATAGTTATAAATAACATTGCAGAAGCAGTTGGCAAGTGTGTATACATACACCATTTGAATGAATTCAAAAGAAACCTGTACTTATCATAATTAAATTATTAGTTCTGGGAAAGCAACACAGACTATGGAGGCCATAGTAGCAGGCCAAAAGTCATGCATCCAATTTACTTTGTCACTAAAATAAAAAGTCTAGAATTTTTCTATCTTATCAAGCTGAATCTATAGAGCAGAAATTATTACGACTATCAGGATTGAGTGGTCCACTTGTAACTTCACCATTTGTGAAACCATGCACCAGCTCACCTCATGGTTTATAAAAGAGAGACAGGGAAACATAAAAGTAAAATTTGGTAAAAGAAATAAGTCTCTTGGCCAAGCAAATTCTCCAATTTTATATCTTTGCTCCTGGATAAACATGTAAAAATGAGAGCTAAAAGAATTGGGTTTCAGATTTTCTAATGACTACACAGAATTAAATGCAAAGTGCAGAGAATAATCCCAACTATAGTTAAAATTATGGAGTTTTTAAAACTTTCTCACCTCTTTCCTTTAATTATGTTTTTAATGCTATTTGCTTTAATCCTGCACTGCTTTTGTTCATCTGGAGAGAAGGATGCAGACTTTAATCAGTAAGACGGATTTCATTCTAACATAGCTGTTGTATATTGGATTTACTAAAGTCGATGAAACTTGTAAGTAAACAAACCCAAAAATTAAGAAAGAAAGAATATTCTTTAGGGAAAAATTCAGACTCTGGCAATTTTAACAACAACAAAAATGGAAACATGCATTAAAAGACAAATTCTTCAGCATAGGCTTCCTTCAGAGGCAAGTGGGGGTGAGTGTTGGGTGTAAGTGGGAGTGTTAGGTGTGGGTGCAAGTTTTTAAATCATGGCTGTGGTTGTCTGGAAATCAGACCCATGTATTTGGAATACCAGCAGTCCTAGCAGAATATCTATGGGATCAGGAAATTAAGAACTGACTTTCCTGAGGTGGTTCCTCCTTGATTCTTAGTCTTTCTAGATCTCTGAGTATCTGATAAAATTTATGTTACTTGTAGCAGAATTGATACATTTGTGCACAAATGCACAATAAGAAGACAAGCTTTAATATTAATAACAATCACGAGTATTTGTTGTGTGCTGACCATTTGCCCAACATTTTTCTGAGCACTCTACCCATTTAATTAACCCATTTAATTCTCCCAACAGCACTATATATAAACATTACCTCCATTTTTTACAGATGAGAAAACTGAAGGAGAAATTAAGTTAATTATCCAAGTTAAAACAGCTGGAAATGGTGAAGCTGAGACGTAAGCCTTCTGGCTTTTGTCTGGACTCCTGGCTACTTAGCTACAATGCTTCTCCAATGATCTTGGAGACAAGATGCCCCTTCTCAGTGTGGACATAGGAGTTGGCACTGCCCCTTCTCCTAACCAATGATTAAGTGCTATAAAGGGCCTGATTAGTGAGGCCGTTGTAAGTATTGGTCAACTGTGGAGTGAAGGAGAAGGCTTAGGAAAATACTACTTCTGCTATCATATACTGCCCTTGCACAATAACTTCATTCGCTCACTTGTTTGAATCTATGTCAACAAACCTCTCAGCCTGAGGCTACCAGTGCATTCACGATGGCCTCACTGATGTTTGCTTCTGTCCAACCCCATCCTGAAATTGTTTTTCCACATTTTCTTTGGACACTATGGCTACTGTGAGAAAGTGCAGGAACCTATCTAGAATCTTGTGTCTTCAAGAGATGAGTTCTATAGGCCACCTCCTCTCAAAGGCATTAAAGGGTATTATCTGATACTTATCTAATACTCATAGTAGATACGGGGAAGTAGTACATGCCTGTCCTTATTGGGGACACAGAGCCCTGTGATCATCACAGGTCCTTGCTGTGTGCCCTGGTCAGCCAAGCTCTGCATCAATGCAAGTCTGAATTTTGGGTCTTGAGAGCTGGCTGGTAGCAAGAAAGGCCCTCCTGTTTTCATTCAACTGGATTATACTTGGGCCAGAGCTGATGCGAGACAGCAAAATGACCATACTGTTCTTTCACACAGAGTCAAGGATCCTTCTTTCTCTTCCTGACCTTAGAAGGTAATCTCTATTTTATTAAAATCTCTGTATGTATTTCTAGAATAGGGACTTCTAATTTTCATTTATTGATTTTTTATTGATAGATATTTTTTCTGCATTGAAAGGCAGACATTTTAAGTGTGCAATTTGTTCAGCTTTGACAAATGCATACACCTGTGTGCCCACACCCCATCAATATATTGAACATTTAGATTCCTTCTCAGACAGGACACAACCACTATTCTGATTTCTTTCACCTTAGATTAGTTATGCCTGTTCTAGAACTTTATGTAGATTAAATCACATGTGGCTTCTGTTGTTCACCATAATTTTTTTAGATTAACTCACATTGTTACAAGTTTATCAGTTGTTTGTCTCATCTTACTACTGAGTAGTATTTCATTGTATGAATATACCACAGTTTGTTGATGGCCATGTGGATTATTTCCAGTTTTGGCTATTATGAATCAAGTGGCTATAAACATTCTTATACAAGAATTTGGGGTCATGTATATTCATTTCTATGAGTGGGATTGATGAGCCATACCGTAGTTGTTTTTGAAAGGTAGGTAGAACTTATAAAGGTAAAAGGCATAAGATATTCCAGCATAAGAGTAGGATTTGAGTAAATGTATAACGTGGCACTAAAGTGTCATCATCATGACAGGAGCATGGCTGATAATGGAGGAAGAGGCCCAACTGCCTGGGTGTGGCTAATTGTCCATCTGAATTTGTTTTCTTGTGTAAGCTTTTATTCTTGCTAATTATTTTATTAATGACCCTTAATTCCACAGGTGTTCTGATTGCCCTGGAAAGACCACTGTGATTATGTTTATGATACACTGCCATTGAAAGAAACATGCCCAGAAGGGTGCCTGGGCTTGATGGGCTCCTACTGAATAATTCTGGCTCTGGGACACACTCCAGAATAGGCTGGATTTCTCTTCTTTTAGGCAAATGACATGACTACTCATGCACCGTCTGTAGAACTCCCCAGGGAGTCAAGGTGTTAGTTACCATTATTTGGTAGTGTGATGTGTCTTGATCTCTTTAAAGGGTGTTTGGAGTCTACCATAAGACTTTCCCATTGCTCATGGGTCTGTTTGGGGTAGGAAAAAAGAAAAGGCCAGCCCTCAGACTTTCAGGAGCACTAGAAGACCTGAACATACTGCAAAGTGTCTTGGCCATTGAGTAGACCCATGAAATAAGATAAGAGCTGCATTAGGCTGATGAGAAATGCATGCATGTTTTAAAGACTTTTTGTACACATTATTAGGTTGTGTTCCAGAAAGCTAGCCTAATTTATACTCTTGTGGGCAGCAAATAGGGGATGGTCTTTTCCTCCAGACCTTGTGAACACTGAGTAATATTTACTGTTCATCACATATAGAAATTACTCGAACTCTCACTTTGTGGTTTTCAATACACAAATTGGTTCTGTTCTGTTTTGCTTTATTTTTAGTGGGTAGTTGGATGAATTATTTTATTATTTTTCCTTCCCAGTGCTAGGGGATCATTACATTCTCTAGGATGTTAGGGTTGCTTTACTGATTTCAAATTCATCTCAAAAGTCTTTTGATATCATATCTTACTCCTTGGCCGTTCATGATTCTGCTCTGGCATTCATATCTTAGAGGAGCTCAGCCTTGGTAAACTTTGTTGATGCTGGAGGTCCTGAATAGTCCCTGAAATGCCCAAACCTCAGGTTCTCAGTCAAAGAACAAGTTCTTAGTATTACTGTGTTGACTAACTCTCTGCTCTTTAGGAATTGATTCATGATGCCACAGCAAGATCTAACAAAATCAGAGCTAGAAAGTAGCTTTCCCCCTCAAAACTAGCAAAAAGAGGATTGGATTCAGGGTTTAAAATTAAGGTTTGAGGATGTACTATAAGACTTCTGGTCAGTAATTAGAGCCTGTATATTAGTTTCCTAGGGCTGCCATAACCAAGTACTAAAACTGAGTGACTTAGAACAACAGAAGTTTATTGTGTCACAGTTCTGGAGCCTAGAAGTCTGAAATCAAAGTGTTCACAGGGCCATGCACCCTCTGAAACCTGTAGAAGGAGCCTTTCTTTCCTCTTCATAGTTTCCGGTGGTTTGCCCATAATCCCTTGGTGTTCCTTGGCTTTAGCTGTGTCACTCCAACCTCTGACTTCACCATCATATGGCGTTGTCCTGTGTTTCTGTGTCTTTACGTGGCCATTTTCTTCTAAGGGTACCAGTCATAATGGATTAGGAGTCCACCCTTGTTTCAGTACTACCTCATTTTAACTAAACATCTGCAATGACCTATTTTTAAATGAAGTCACATTTTGAGGTTCTAGGGGTTAGGACTTCAATGTATCTTTTTTTGGAGGATGCAATTCAACCCATAGCATTGATACACTGAGTTGGATATCAGCCATACTGAGAATGGGCTGTTTCTCAGGTAATGTTTGTAAATAAGAATGCTGATATTGTCAGGGAGATCTCCTGGGAAGGAGAAGGGATTGTGCAGGCAGACCGTCTCTGTAGCTTCAGAGAGATAGCAGACCTGAAGTCAATTCCCGATTATCAGCCATGAATCTCTCATCATTTTTTTTTCACTCTAAACACTTGCTTCTAATTATGTCCCTTTGATGTTTGCACCTTTCAAATATCTTGAAACTAAGCTCATTTCCATTTCTCACACTTTCAACATTGTTAACACAAGCTGAACAAAACCTCCTTCTTCTAGGCCTTTCTGGTTAGTCAGATCCTCCAGCACCCTGATAATTGTAAGTTGCTCTTTTCTTCAGTTTTCTCCTCAGCTGGCAGTTTTCCTAGCACTAAATAATCTCACCATGTACCTCACATAGTGGGACTGAAGATGTGGCCACCTGTATTATCTGTGAAGGGACTTCTGACACATTTAATTTCATCTGGAAGCCCAGTGTTCACATCAGCAACCTGGTGTCCAGCTGCTTAAGGAACCTGAGTGTTGTCTTCATAGCTCTTCCTTGCATTGAACACTTTGTCTTTCCATCTCTTTCACAAGCATAGCATGGAAAGAAGCCCGTGATTTTTGCACCTTTTGTATAAGCTTTTTGGTGATTAAAACCCTAGGGTGTTGAGTTAGTGTAAATGTTAAAAATGTGTACCTAGAGTCCAGTAAGAGCTTTCTTTCTGTGTATTTTTTAAGAAGAGTTTCAGAATTGTGAATAATGCTGGATTGAAAACTCTGGGAAGCCAAGGCCCGCTGATTATAGTTCCTGCAGGGATATTGTACATTTTTCTAAACTTGGCTGCATAAATACTTCCACATCATTTCTAAGAAAGAGAAGAAAGCTTAGCTCTCTTACAGGCCTTGGGAATTCTAGAAATTTACTGGACAGTGACTATTAAAATATGGGTATATATTAAGCACGTCTTTTATTCTGATGCTTTGACTTCCTGGAATCTTGCTGACACTAGAAGGGACAGACTTCCTCTCAAGGATACTCATCCTAGAGATAGCAATCAACTTGCTCTCAGGAAGTGTGCCTTTCATATGCAAACCAACCAATCCAGAGTTCATACTTTCTCTATCAAGCTCTCACCCTGGGAGCCGCTATCCTCTGCCCTAATCACCCCAGGGCCAGGTATCAGATAACCAGAGGCTGCCCTGATGTGCTGGAGCCTGCTGAAATTACTCAAACTCGCCCATCCTAAGTCTTTGTAACCTGCTTACCCTGCCTTGCCCATTTCTACCTAGGAAAAACCACCGTAAAGCCTCTTTCCTATATGTTTGTCTTGCTACTTCTGCCTTCTGACCAACGCTGGTGCCCTGCATGGCATGCTGTACCTCCTGTTTCTAAGATATATGATGTAAAAACTTACTCCTTCATGAGTCTGCGTGTATTACCATATCTGATTAAAATAAATCCCAAGTGCATTTTAAATCAGAGTATGGAAAGATTCACTCAAAAGTAGCTCTGATCTAATCAGTTTTGTGGTAGCCTTCAATGATTATAGTAGCTAAGTCAAGGACTTGGTCAAGGGTGACTTTGACCAGGCTTAGTCAAAAGAAGAAAGAGACCCAGTATGTTTTCTGAGCCTGTGTCTGCAACAGGAAATCACCCAGGCTTATTGTGGTGCTGCTATTCTAAAGGGGGCAATGTGGCATGCAGAAAGGCCTTTCTAAAATGGATGGTCTGGGTCCATTTCTCCAGCTGCTATAGCTTCTTTTAACAACATTTCCTTTTATTTTGTTCTCCCTTGAAAATATTCACTCCAGGGCTGAGTGAGGCCAGCTAGGTACCAAGGGCACACATTTTTAAGGAGGTGCCCACTGTCAGGATTGTTCAGGGGAGAGTGAGCACTTCTCTAAATTTTGCACCCTGGCTACCTTGCTTGTGTCCCACTATTCTTCACCTGCATTTTCACAACCACAAGACTCTAAGTCTCAAAAATCTGGGCTTTGATTTTGCTGTGTGCTTTTATGCTTAGATAAATCGTCATGTCTAATGGTCATCAGAATTATTCAGGAATTAAATTGAAACTGGACATGATTTTTACCCTCTAATACATCTAGGGCTAAAATTAATGACAAGTACTGGGTATGTTGTTCATTCAAATATAGTCAGCGGGGTTACTTCTCTTGTATGAATTTTGTGATCATGGCAGCAAAAGCTAGACAGGAGTTTCCTGGCATTACTCTTAGTGGAAGGGTTTTTCTGAGTAATAAAATCATACATGGTAAAGAGAGAGGTTGTTCTCCCTTCCTTTGTGTTACTGCAGCACATGGTTCATCCCTCTGTTATATGTGGCTTTATGTGGTACTTGAATTGTTGTGTCTTTTTTTTTTTTTTTTTAACTTGATAGACTGTTAAGGGCAGAAACCATTCTTAGTCTTCTCTGTTTCCACAGTATCTAGGACATACCAGACACTCAAAAAATACATTCAGGGAAAACTCTTTATTGAATAAAGCTATTTTTAAAGCATTTTAGAAGTATCTATTTGCCCCATAAGTATTTAACTCTGTGAAACTGGTGACTACACTTTCTATCCATCAATACAGAGCTACGACTTACAGGTCCGTAGTGTAAGACTCACCTTTCCAAGGAAGCTATGAAGTCCTTGGAGACAAAAATAAGTATTTTCTGCTTGGCATATATTTCCCAAATCATCTAACAAAAGGGTGTGAGTTTATTGATTTTTACTTCACCCGGGTGAGGGGAAAAAAGAATAATCTACAAAACTTTCAATCTGTGACTATTTAATTCAAAATTATTATGTATTTCACATTTCATATGGTGGATATCAACTGAAAACATTGGGTACCTCCCAATTTCCATTTTAAAACTAAATGGCAGTCTTTGGGAGTCATTGCTTTGCCATTATGCATATCTTTTGTGTTGTATTTTTAAATTGAGTAAAAAATATATGGTAGGGTAAATGACATAGTCCTAGGATTTCAATGTGATACTTGAACAAAAGCTATGGTATTCACAAGATGCAATGGAGCGTGTGTCTACTTATCTGGCTGTGCAAACTTATGAGCCTGATAACAATGGCAATGAAGCATTTTTTTGCATGAGTGACTCTTCAGGGGTTCTTCTAATAGCCATGGAAGGACACTTGCACTTGGAGACCACAGTTTTTGCATTGAATAAAACTGCATACTGTTAGCTTCTCTACTGATCTGAATTCTGACCTGAATAAAGCCTTCCCCCCCTACCCAGCTTGGGCTGGGCTCTGAATCTGCTCTTCTCTTCATTCTATTATCCACCCTTGCTTTGCTCACCTGTGTATGCTCATTTGTATTGAATTTTAAATATAATCTTCAGTTGCATCTCCTATCCTCCTTGCCTTGATGTTCTAGCCAGACAGAGTGGTGATTCCTGCACACACACCCAGCTACAGGCTGTTCTGCGCACCCTTGTTTGATTTCCCTTTGCCAGAAATGGCCCTTCCCTAGTCACCTTCACCTGACAGGTTCTTTTAGATCCAGGTTAAGTGCTCCTCCTCACTAATTCTACCTGACCCTCAAACTGGAGGGGTTGTTTAGACCCTCTGGATGTTGTGTGCTTTGTGTAATACTGCTTCTGTGTCCCTTCCCATGCTCTGAGTTGCTGAGTGTCTCCTGCATTAAGGGCTGAGTCTTACATTTGTTTTCCCAGGAGTATGGGAGGAAGTGCTGAGACACATGGGTATGCATTGAATTGAAAAGGGTTGCTCTGTTTAATTGTGTTGAGTTTACCCTGAGCCAAGTAAAGTGCTATGGTCCCAATCATGGTTTGTGGGCTTCACCTAGCCAGCATTTTGCCCACCTGTTTCACATAAAGGGAAATATAGTGTAGACCTTTAAAGGATGGACTTTGGAATTATCCAGCCTGAGTACACACCTAGGCTCTGCCACTCCCTCGTTGAGTGCCTTTGGGCAAGTTACTTAATCTCTCTGAACTTCAGTTTCCTGACCCATAGAATCTGGAGAACAATAGTATTTATCCATTATTACTCTTTATGTTGCCAATTCCCTTGGTATTTTTTTAATCTTTTTTTTTTTTTTTTTTAATCTGACAGAGACACAGTAAGAGAGGGAACACAAGCAGGGAGAGTGGGAGAGGAAGAAGCAGGCTTCCCACAGAGCAGGGAGCCCGATGCGGGGCTATTCCCTTGGTATTTAAGGTGAAAAACAGTACTAATTATGGAAAATCATTACACTCAAACATATACTTTCTCCTTTGCATTTCAAACATAGAACCACTATTTCTCCATCTGGGGATTCATTCTATGTTTTTCAGGATGTAAGTTAATTTATTTCAGTGTCATGACTCCAATTTAAAAAAAAAGCATCTACTTTCTTTATTGTACAGACTTCATAACTAGGATCCTCCCCTTTTCTTCCAGGTCTTTCTGCCTTCTCTGATACCCTGCCCACCCCTTTTAGAATCTCTCTTTCTTGATGCCAGGTCCTTCTTTGAGGAAGGAGATCCTATTAGGATGGTTGAACCTTATAATCCATGTTGGGGCCAACTAAAATGTAAAAGAAAACATAGAGATGATGAGGTTTCACCTGGACAAGGAATCAGTGGAGTCGCTCCAGGCAGAAAGAGCAGGTAAAATAAATTTTAAGGGTGGGAGGGGGCAGTATCCCTCAAGACATTATCCATAGTTAAGTTTAACTTCTGTCTACTTTCATTTCCTTGTGTCAGCTTTTTGGGACTCTCACTTTGTTAGCTTTCTCTATCTCTGATACATTTCTCATGCTTTTCAAAGGAGAAAGACATGCCTCCTAATTGGGGAATGTAGTGTAGTAGTTAAGATCATACACTTTGGAGCCAAATGCTAACTATGCCATTTCCTTGTGGGGTGATCTTAGACAAACTTACTTAATCACTTTATACCACAATTTTCCAGTCTTTAAGATGGGGAGGAAAATAATGTTACCTCCCTTATAGGATATGAGAGTTAAAGTATAGAAAGCATTTAAAACTACCTGGGAGGTAACAGGTGTCACTTTGCTGTTATTACCACCTGAGCTCACATGTCTAGCAAGGCAAAGCACAAGTGAGTGGGCAGATCTATTTTCTGCCCTTTTAATTTTACCTTTAAGCCTGACTATCATTCCCTAGAATTAAGTCAGACTGTCCCAGGCATCTGTCCTGAAGTCTGTCTTTCATTTAATTACATGTCTTGTTGATTTCCCTCAATTGATTTCTTGACTCCCATTCATGTACCTCTTGCCCTTGGCTCACAGCATCTTCCATTCAAATACTTGCTAATTAATCTTGGATATTCCTTAGCCTCTCCTTACCTCTCAACCTAGATCATCCTGTGATGAGAAAGGAGGGTTTGATGCAAATTGCAACTGACAAGGTGTACCAGAGTGGACATTTATTGACTCTCACAAACCGTGCATACTCATTCAAATAATTACCATTCATAGTCCACACACGTGGGTGGCCAAATCTCACAGGTAAGGTGATGAGGGGAGGGCTTTAGTTTGATGGGGAGCTTTTCCTCTGAAATATCCTACTGTTGCTGTCCTTCCATATTAGTAATCTTATTCCCATGATGGTAGCTTACTATTTTTCCAAATATAAAAAAAAAAAAATGTTTGCTCAAAACACACCTTCAGACATCTAATCTGGGTCAAGTCTAGTTGCCTCCAGTGGGACAATGCTCAGTGTCAGCACCTACACTCAGAAGGGCAGAGCCAGTGCTCCATCTTTTGCAGGGGTTCTGGGAGCACAGGCTGGATTCAGGAAAGGAATGGAGCTGCTTGGTAGGCCTGAGATATTAATCCAAATTGAATCCATTAAGCAGTGTCCAGGAATGATGCCAGAGTTAAGAATTAGCTGGTGCAAAGTGACCAAGAAGAGTGAGAAAGATTGAGTGGGGGATACAAACTAGAGTAGGCAGATTCAGAAGGGCAGGTAGAAGAACCAGCTATAATTATCTTAGATTCTAGAACCTATAAAATGTTTTGGTAACCTCAACCTCAGGATGGAAAAAAAGTTGATAAATACACTGAGCTACTTCTTCCTCTTCTCTTGGTCTTCCCACTGGGTCTCTGTGTAATATAAATAACTTCACCATATACACTTACAGATTTTTTCATTAAAATGAGTAAACTTTTTTTCTAAAAGGATAATGTGTGTGTGTGTTTATATATATATATGTATGTATTTGAATCCTTGCTCTACCCATCTGATTATTCTCTCTTGCTCACAGAACACATACACACATACACATGATAGAGGCATACTGGAGTCCAGTACTATGGTAGACTATGGTAGACTATGGTAGACTATGGCCAGGCCTCTTACAGGAATTACCTTATATCATGGTCACTTTAAGCCCATCTTAATGCACATTAGAAAAAGGGAGGACACAGCCCTGCAGGGCAAGCCCGGCTTGGGGAGAAGCACACAGATTGGATACTAGCCTATTCAGCCATCAGCTGGACACACTGCAGGTTCTAACCCACACAAGCATAGTGGAAGCCCTAACTGTCTGGTATGTTGCAAGCTGATGTCAACCCTCCCCAACCAAATGGGGTAAGAGGCAACCCCACTCTTGCACTGGGCTCCTCTGATGGTGCCACATCCTCCTTCCAGGTGGGTGGCACTGATCCAGGAAATCTGAACATGACTTGGTGCTGAGTAACCAGAGCAAAGGGGAACTGCTTCCACCCCTGGGGATTTTCAGCTTGCTATCTGTACTGGCTGGAAAGTATACTGAATGTGGGGGGTGGGGGGATAGGCAGAGTCTGAATAGTCAGCTCTGCCCATTTCCAAACCTAGATCAGCTCGGTGCTCTCCCTTAGCTTAGGTGCTCATTGCCCATCCCTCATGATCTGTTCATCTTCCTCTTGATTTCCCTCCCGCTGAGCTCATGGTTACCTCCTAGACCAGTAACTCATTCTGTACTGAACAGTGCCGAGAGGTCCAAGCTCTCTAGAGCTCTACTGCTAAAGAGCAAATGGTATGTTAAATAAGTGACTTGCCATCTCTGAACTTCATTTTTCTTAACTGTAAAATGGAATAGCTTGAAGATCCACAGAGATTCAGAGTGAACAGGCAGTGAAAACTATGAAGAAGAGTACAAACTAAAGACAACTGAAACCAGAAAGAGTTAATTTAGCCTAACGGTAAAATAGAACAATTTACTCACCCATTTTTCTATCATTCCTACACCCAGTTTGGACACCTATTAAGTACTGAAGAAATATATCATTTTCAACTGTCTGAATCCATATGCAGTTGATTTCAAAGCTTAATTGTGTTTGAATGAGGAATCAATACAAATAACTGCACTAGCATTACTGTGCTGAAAATCTGTGCATGTTTCTTATGCTTTCATAATATATTTCAATTTTCCCATTATTTTTCCATTATGATCCCATATTTTTGAAAGGATTCTTTGAGCATTGTAAAGTAGCACAAATCCCAAATGAATGGTAACAACTATTTGTTTTGATTTCAAGCTGCATTTGTTAGAATGTTCTGCAAGCTCCTCCTGGTTCCAGGCTCTCTCTAACAGAGACTCCAAACAATATAAAAAACATCTATTTCCTCGTGTTCCTTTCTTGATTAAAAAGGTTGTCCCTCTTTCCTCGCCTGTATTATTATGAGTGACAGCCAGTCCTTCATGGTTTGACTCCAGCCTATCTTTCCATACTTGTCTCTCAGTTTTAGAATATACCCCCTTTTCCAGCCAGGCGGAGCACCTCACAATCCCACATGGGAGGAGATTATTCTCAATGGTACCTTTGTTCATTCTGATCTTACCCAGAATGCCTATATTTCACCTTTTCCATAGACAATTTGACCCACTGGACAGAGTCCAACCGAAACCCAAGCTCCTACTCAGGCCTTGGGGCCTTTCGGTTACTCTGGCCCTACTACCTCTCTCTTTGATAAAACTTGACCCCTGCACATACTGAATGGAGCATTGGGTGTTATACACAAACATGAATCATGGAACACTACATCAAAAACTAATGATGTAATGTATGGTGATTAACATAACATAATAAAATTAAATTAAATTTAAAAAAAGATATCCCAGTGAAGCCAAAAACAAAACAAAAACAAAACCAAACCAAACCAAAACAAAACAAAACAAAAAAAACTTGACCCCTGGAACACAGTGCCTGGAAAGCCTCTTGATTTCTGAGACTACACCACATTTTGGTCGGTAATGACGCCAAAGTCAAGTCCAGATGGATCCTCAGCCATGCTGTATTTCCCAATCCCACCCCCTTATCCTGAGCCAGATTCTTCATTTCCTAGCTAGTGTAACTCCACTGTGAACAGAATCAAGCCCACCAATACAATGCTAATTTGCCAGCTGCTGGTCCTCACAGGTTCAAGAGCAAGAGAAAACACAGTGCAGATATGAGATAGCAAAGGTCAATGTGTCAATGAGGGAAATAGAAAATAAAGCCAGATGCTGAAGAACAGTGTCAGCAAAACTGCAGGTAAACTTCAGGCATCATGGCTCTATATTGGTTTGTTGAAAAAAAAAAAAAATCAAGGGATGCATTGAAAGACTCTGGTGTATCCACTGTAAGTTATCTAACACATGAGTAAACTGCATTCTAGGAGGAAAATTTGACTCTTACCAGAACATATAATCCAGGTTGGTAATATCTCAAAATATTTAGAAGTTTTGTTCAACCTGAATCTGCTTGGCACCTATTAATGTCAGGTTTTTTTTTTTTTTTTAAGATTTTATTTATTTATTTGACAGAGAGATAGAGAGAAAGCACGTAGGCAGAGAGGCAGACAGAGGGAGAGGGAGAAGCAGACTCCCCACTGAGCAGGGAGCCCGACATGGGGCTCAATCCCAGGACCCTGGGATCATGACCTGAGCCGAAGGCAGCTGCTTAACTGACTGAGCTACCCAGGTGCCCTTAATGTCAGTTTCGACACACAGAAAGTGTGTAAGTTCTCTTTGTTGGACTTTTGGGTGTGAATACCTATCCAGCATCGCTTTCCTCTATAAAAGAATCCATAATTTCTTTGCTGAGTTGTTTTCCCTGATTTTCTGTTCATGCTGTTGAGGGAGATGCCTTAACCCCTGGCTGTAGGGTGGGCCTGTGACCCACCAGTGTGTTCCAGTTCCTCCAGGCACCGTGACTGGTTGAGTAAAGGCAGGGCATCCTTCTCATTAGCCTAAGGAGACTCAATGTCAAAAAATGTATTTGAAGATTTTGGAGAGATATATTTGACCTGTATCACTGAGGTTCCTATCAAAGAAAACCAGTAGGATGGATGGATGGATGGGTAGATTTCAAGAAATTGACCTACATAGTTGTGGGGACTGATAAGTCTAAAATCTATAGGGTAGATGGCAAACTGGAAACCCTCAAGCATGGGCTCCTGCTGAAGTTCAGAGGCAGAATTTCTTCTGTGTCAAGGAAATCTTCATTTTGTTTTTAGGGTCCTTCAACTGTTTGGATGAGGCTCACCCGGATTACTGAGGATAATGTCCTTTAAAATGTCCTTTTAATTTCCTTTTAAAGTCAACTTATTATAGATGCTAAACACATATACACTTGAACTTGCTTATCAGGTGTCAACTGCTTGGGCATTTCCAAACTTCTTCAAAGAAAGGAAAATAACCAGTCAGTGCCAGGACTTCATGTTATAATTTCAAATCAAGTGTAGATACTCTGTAACTAGATTACCTTAAAATTTGTGGAAAAAAAAAAGTTTTCTCTATGGGATTTCCAATGACTTGTATAGAATTCTCTGTGACTAACAGGGACTTTCTGTCATCCAAGCATTATCATATAGGGTGCCCCCTAGAGTATGCCACCCCTAGCAAATACTGCTTTTGCAAGATGCTTGTCTATAATAAACAATTTGCATCACCCCAAATCAGCATGTCAGTTCCATTCTTTTCATTCAGTCTCTCATGAATCTGTGGAAAGAAATACTAAACCCACAAATGGGAACAACTAATTTAACAAGTCACCTTCCTGGGATGAGATCCAGCCATGGGGCCTGGCATGACCCCATATATTCTACAATCCCTGAGCACATCTCTGCAACTGGCTGACCCTCTGCAGTGAGGGGTAGGTACAAAGGAGATGTCAGAATGCTCCAAAGGAGGGAAACAGAGACTGGGGCCCATGTGGGTCCCAGTCAGGGCTCAGGGTGTTCTACTCTAGGGCACTGCCAACTCCAGCCAGTCCCAGGCACCACAGTGTGACCAGAGTTGAAATTAGAAAATTTTGAGAAAGGAGCCTCAAAGCACTGGGCCCCCTGAAGCAAGGGTCATGCTTACCTAGGTCTAAGGGGAATGCTGTTCTAATGTCCACATTTTTCTCTTCTGTCAGTTCATGTGATGATCAGAGCCAGAACTCATTTCTTTCTTTCTTTAATTCTGCTCTCTCCCAGAATAGGAAATCTATTTTTGTGAATTGTGTATTTTTAAAAAGCACCCTCCATCTCCCAATACCACTACCCCTCAACACACATACACACACACACACCCCTAAATAGCATTCTTGTTAGAATAAATAAATTCAGAGCTGAATAGAGAGGATTATGTACGGTGCTCATCCTATATTCTCCTCTTACAGTAATTGATATAACATCAGTGAGACTTTGCTGGCAAAATTGATTCAAATCAAACCAGAAAAATTCAGCCTCAAGAACTGAAAATGAGCTAAAAGATGGTAAGCAAAGAATAATAACATGTGGCGATGTCTTCAAATTACTCATATTTTAGGCTTTATACAATTTGAAGTTGCAAAAATGTGTTTAACAAGGGTGGACTTTTAAAAATGCAATGTCTTCATTAATGATCAGGAAGCAGCACAAAGCACAATAATGCCTCTTTCAGTGGCATTAAACTGAAGGCATTAAAAATATTTGGGAAGACATAAATAATACAAATAGAGCTATAGAGGTTATAAATATGGGTGGAAGGGAGAACAAAGATATTTCAGAAATATACAAAACAGTTGTGTCTACAGGAAAATAAAATTGAAAGCCAAGGAGTCCTCGGATAGGATATAGATTCTATGGTACTCTTTTCTAGCTCAGTGTCTTGTCCTGTGTGATTTGGGATCAGTGATACATGTATGGTGTTCCAGGTGGATTGTCACAAGTAGTCATGCTGGCATCAGTCAATTAATAAAATGGTGACTTTGAAATTCTTTTTCTATTTTCATAATGTGGCCATATACCAATCTTTATGAAATAAATTTTTCTTTCTTGTTGGGTTGCAAATATTTTAAGACTGCCACATTGCACAATTTTTGGGGCTCCATATGTGTGATTTCTCCATAGTCTGTGCAAATCATGCTCTGGAGGTAGGTAGTGGACACCCTGCATGACTTTACATCACTGCATTGATTTTTATTCCAGGGCACTCCCCAGTGTGCACTGATATTTGCATGATAATACAGTATCTAGAATGTACAAAATGTCCATTGGGTTATGTCAAAGAATCATTTGCTATGAATGATATAAATATTCAAATACTTAGCATTAGGCAGACCATGATCTGTATGATTTAATGATTTATTGACTATTTTTCTGGGAGAATTGAGTAATGTAGATGTCTCCCATATTACTCTCTGCAGGTTTTATTGCTTTGTAGCTTTTTTTAAAAGTGATTTCTGTTTATATATTTCATTAGGTTTCACATGCCTGTTAACTTCTAATCAATTTACAGGATAAAATGCATCCACTGATTCCTCTGGAAGGAGGAGGTCTCATTGTAAACCGTGTCAGGTTAGTGTCTCTCAGACTTGTTGATGGGGCTGGTGCAAGTTCTCCTTGCAGGAGCTTTGGAGTTTGTAAATTTGGGCAAAACCTCCCCCCAAATCCCCAAACAACAAAACCCCCAAAAACCATTTTAAGCAAGTATAGAACATTCTCTCTTCCTATGAGAATCCTTTTATTGGATGTCCACTTTTGCATTATCGTTTTCACTTATGCATTATTTTTAAACTAGATTTCCAATAATTATTCTTTTTTTTTTAAAAGATTTTATTTATTTATTTGACAGAGAGAGATACAGCGAGAGAGGGAACACAAGCAGGGGGAATGGGAGAGGGAGAAGCAGGCTTTCTGCTGAACAGTGAGGCCAATGTGGGGCTCAATCCCAGGACCCTGGGATCATGACCTGAGCCGAAGGCAGACGCTTAACGACTGAGCCACCCAGGTGCCCCTCCAATAATCATTCTTAAGAAACTTCTGTTTTCACATATACTAATACAATTACTACTTAAACATAGATTATTTTCCTCTGCATTATATTTTTCTATTCTGATAGAGTCCTGAGGTTAGTTCATAGAGAATTAGATTAAAATATCCCAGAACCTAGAAACAGAAGGATTTAACTAATAAAATTCACACATTGTGAGCAGCCTTGACCAGCAGTATTTTCTAGAAGAGTCTGAGTGAAGCAACAAGGACAGAACTGCCTGAAGTTTAGAAAATTAATTAGAATTCTCTGTTCCCTCTCATTTAGTCCAAGGAGAAGGAACCTGCATGAGTGTCTGATTCCACAGCCAGCTGTATATAGTCCCACAGTGGAGAGATGGATCCGTTAGGTACTCTGTCCAATGCCAGTGTCATATCCTGACTTTTGATGTTCCTATTTAGGACAATGAGAGTGTATATTGACAGGACAATGAGAACATTCTGGCTTGCTTGGAGTTTACTTTCTCATTAATTAATGATATTGGCATCAATGTACTATATCAGTTTGTTATGGTTTTAGGTAATTGACTCATCATGTCTTTAGATTCAGTCATCTCTAGCTTCCTTGACAAGACGTGGTGTCTGGATCCAGATCAGACACTTGGTTGCAGGACTCTGACAGTATAACTGTATCCCATACTTGCCCCATGCATCCCACCCAAGACCCTGCCTGGATACAAGTATAATTAGCATATAGTGTTATATTAGTTTCAGGTATACCATATAATGGTGGAACAATTTTATACATTACTCAGTGCTCATCACAATAAATGTACTCTTAATCCCCTTCATCTATTTCACCTATACCCCACCCACCTCCCCTCTGGGGACCACCAGTTTGTTCTCTATATTTGAGTCTGTTTTATTGTTTGTCTTTTTTTTCTGTGTCCATTTGTCAAAAACTTAAAAAATAGAATCACATGTGATCTAGTAATTCCACTACTGGGTATTTGCCCCAAGAAAACAAAACACTAATTAAAAAAGATACATGTACCCCTATGTTTATTGCAGCATAATTTACAACAGCCAAGATATGGAAGCAACCCAAGTGTGCATCCATAGATGAATGGATAAAGAAGATGTGCTATATGTATGTGTGTGTATTATATAAATATAAATATATATAATGGAATGTTACTCAGCCATAAAAAAGAATGAAGTCTTGCCATTTGCAACAACATGATAGATCTAGAAGGTGTAATGCTAAGTGAAATAAGTCAGTCAAAGACAAACACCATATGATTTCACTCATGTGTGGAATTTAAGAAACAAAACAAATGAACAGTAATCTCTCTGGTTCCTCTCTGACTCTTCATTCTTACTACAGAAAGAGAAGATGTGTGTGTATGTGTGTGTGTGTGTGTTGGAAGAGTTCCTTTTATTTTGTTCTCCTTTTAACATATTCACTCCAGAGCTGAGTGAGTCCAGCTAGGTACCAAGGGCACACATTTTAAGGAGGTGGCCACTGTGAGGATTTTTCAGGGGAGAGTGAGCGCTTCTCTAAATTTTCGAATGAAGTTCCCATCTGGATGACCTACAAGCAGCAAGATTAGAAATAAATAATGAAATATTAAAGCAGCAGATTAAATTACTAACAGGTAAAACCAGCTTGGCTGGGTGAACTAAAATATTGTCCTAGGCTTTAATACATTTGAATGACTAATTGGTAGGGCCTATAGACCCATATGCCAGACTGATGAGACACCCAACACCATTAGGGTATAGAAATTACTGGAGACAAAAAAAAAAAAAAAAAAGAAAGAAAGAAAGAAAGAAAAGAAAAGAAATTATTGGAGACAGCCCTTGCCCCAAATCTCACTGTGGATCAGTGTGCCTTGCTGCTGAGAACACCAAGCCCCATCACATCTGGGAAAAGTGTTATCTACTGGAATTTGCAATAAGATATCCCACCAGGGTGGATAAACCACTTCACACCGCTGGGTGAAGGGAAACTGCTCCACCTTCATGGAAAGAGGGGAGAAGATGGGGGTCCTGGTCTGGCATGTCCTGCCCCAAGTCCATCTCTTCATGGCAGACAGTGCTGCCTCCCCTGGCCAACGTGTGGCGAGCACCATCAGGTCAAGTTCCTAAAGCTGCCAAACTTCCTCTTCTTAAGGCCAGGTGAGCACAGTCTGTGTTCCACTGGTATGATTATCTGGCTGCTATCTTTGTTCCCTCAACTGGCCTGGGGGACATTATAGCTCACACAGAAGCCCTTACTAAATTCACCCAGCAAGGCTTACATGGTAGCTGACAAAGCATATCCTCACTGAACGTTGAAACGCTCTAATGAGAAAAGCTGTCTTCCAAAATAGGATGGCCTTGGACGTTATTAGTGCCTCCCAAAGAGGCACCTGGGCCATTATCTATGCAGAATGTTATGGGTTCACACCTGATGAGTCTGCTAATGTATCTTTATTAAATCACATGAGGACACAGGTGAATGCCCTGAGTGATCCTACCACCTCCGGCCTATTTAATAAGTCAGTGGTTTGGATCATGGGGCTCTTGATGGAAAAAATTACTTATTTTGGGAATCATTATCTTAATTTGTGTTCTCTCTTGCACGTGCCTATCCTGTTGCTGTGGCATCTGTCTCCAGTGCAGCCGTATAGCTGCCAAAGAACCTTCCAGGCAGTGGGACCCCTTGCTGATGCTCCAGGCATATTTGGGAGGGTGCAAGGCCTGTAAGATTGGAAGAGCAGGTCAGGAGGTGTGGAGGGTTGGAGGGCTGGAGGAGGTCATTGAGAGGACATGACCTCCATTTGACCTGCAGGCTGGATCCAGCTAATTGGAACTTCCTTCTCCTTCACCTGTCCTTGGAATCTACCTTCTGCCCACCCCTTCCACTCTAGAAGCCATTGTCAAGGTAGTGGCTTTGAGAGAGTGAGATGATTTGGGTAGAATATGAGAAGAAATCCAGTTAAGGTCACTACATAAACTTTTAATATTCTGGTGGGCAGGTGCTTGTCCTGTGGCGCCCAGCAATCCTCATAGGTAAGTTCACTTGCTTATTAAGTTTGCCATCTACCAATCTGGAGTGGCTTGTCTCTGTCTTCAGTCTCTCCTTTCCCCTCCCTGTACAGAGGGCTAGTCTGCAAACTGACTGTGTGTGTGTGTGTGTGTGTGTGTTTGGTAGGGGAAAAAAAACCACATTACTTTTCCAACTGAGTTTCCAACCTATTTGAGATAGGATAGTGTTTTTACTAAAACTGGGTGATTTTTTTTCAGCAAATTTTGATTCAACATGTTTATATCTATGAAGTTATCTAGTAACTGATCCCAAAATATTTGCATAGCTATTTAATAAAAAAAGGTCTTACTATACTGACTGTGATTCCATACTTCACAACAATCTCTGTGTAATTCTGAAATTACTTCATGAGCTCTTTCAGACATGATGGATTGGCTATTGTGGAGGAATGGCATATGGTACTGGCAAATTATCCTTCTTTTACACTCACTGCATTTATAAAACCTGTTCAATACAGCTCAATCTCTTAACACATCTCCCTCTCTCGCTCATCTATATACATACATACATATATGTATAAACTTTTTATTGAAAAATCAGATACATGAAGAAGAGTACACCAAATATACAGCTCAAAGTCTTTTCAAAAAGCTAAAACTCATGGAACCACCACCCTCATCAAAAAACAGAATATTGCTGGCAACCTGGAGGCTTTCCATGTGCCCATCTTCCATCACGACCCTCTCCAGAGTTAATCACTTTGTTAACTTATGTCACATTAATGTTGGCCATTTTTGAAATTTATAGAAATGGAGTCATACAGTATGTGTTTTTTTGTAACTGCCTTCCTGCTCTCAGCATTTTGTTTCTGAAATCCACTCATATGGTTGCATACTGCAGTTGTTTATTCTTACTATACACTTTCCAATTTTGTGAATCTACAATTTATCCATTCTACTGTTGATGAACATGTGGGTTGTTGTCTGTATTTAACAATTAGGAATAGTGCCACACTGCCTGGTGTACATCTGTTAGTGCCCAGATGTACACATTTCTGTTGGGTGTCCACCTCGGAATGGAATCGCTTTATCCTAAGATAAACTTAGGCTAAGCTTTAGTAAAAAGTATCAAACATTTCTAAAGTGGTTTACCAATTTATATTCCCACTAGCATTGAATGAGTGAGAGTTTCAGTTACTTCATATCCTCATCCTCTGCAGTACTAGATATTTTCAGGTTTTGAAACTCTAGGCATTATGATTTTTGCTTCATGGCATCAAATCCTGGTATTTCTTTGCAGTTATCTGATGATTAATGAAGTTAAACACCTCACATGTTTATTGGACCATTTAGACTGTGTAAGAGAGAGTGTGTGTGTGTGTGTGTGTGTGTATAATGCCCATTTGGGGCTTTTGCCCACACTTCTGTTGTGTTGGGTGTCTTTCATCTTATTGCCTTGTAGAAATTCTTCATATATTCTGGATATCTGCATTGCAAATAGTTTTATTGAATATCTGCATTGCAAATAGTTTTTCTCAATCCATGGTTTGTGTCTTTTAATGAAGAGATGTTTTTGATTTTATAGTAGTCAAATCCTTTCTTCTGTGGGTTAGTGCTTTTTGTGTCCTATTGAAAGAGTTTGCTTTGTAAATGATGGCATTTGAAACATTTTATTTCAATGTAGTTGTTTTGTTTTGTAGAAAGACAATTAGTTTTTATATAACTTAAAAAGTGAACTTGTCAAATTCAACTGTTAATAGTTTGACTAGAATATTTTAGATTTCTTTATGTACTCTTTGTCATCTGCAAATTAATGATTGTTTTTATTACTTTCTTTCCAAACCTTACAACTTTTATATATTCTTGCCCCATTGCACTGGGTAAAACCTCCAGCACCATATTGAATAGAAATGGATAGGGCTGACTTCCTCTGTTTGTTCCCAATTTTAGAGAAAAGCATTTAGGCTCATTGCTCTAGGCTTTTTTTTTTTTTTTTTTTTTTTTAGAGAGAGAGCAAACACACTTGCTCAGACACAAGTAGTGGGGGGGGGGATAGAGGAGGGGCAGAGGGAGAAGCAGAGAATCTTTTTTTTTTTTAAGATTCTTTTATTTATTCATTTGAGACACAGAGATACAGACAGAGAGAATATGAGCAGGGGGAAAAGCAGAGGAAGGGGGAGAAGCAGGCCCCCCGCTGAGCAGGGAGCCCGATGTGGGGCTCCATCCCAGGACCCTGGGATCATGACCTGAGCCGAAGGCAGATGCTTAACCATCTGAGCCACCCAGGCGCCCCAACAGAGAGAGAATCTTAAGCAAACTGTATGCCCACTGCAGAGCCCTCCACCTGGCTAGATCTCATGACCCTGAGATCATGACCTGAGACAAAATGAAGAGTCAGATACTTAACTGACTGGGCCAGCCAGGTGCTTTTTTATAGGTACTAGTGTATCACACCAAAAATTTTTCCTTTATTCTTGCTTGCTATTAGTTTTTTTGTCCAGTTGTATTGAGATATAATTGTTGTATAATACTGCATTAGTTTAAGGTGTACGATATAATGATTACATATATGTATATATTGCAAAATGATTATCACAATCAAGTCGAGTTAATATCTATCACTTCACCTACTTAATTTTTTTCTTGTGATGAGAACTTTTAAGATCTGTTCTCTGAACAACTTTCGAAGATACAATATAGTGTTGTTAACTATAGTCACCATGCTGTATATTACATACAGCATAATATACCATATTATACAGCAATATACCTGTTATATATATGTGTATCTATCTATATCTATATCTATATCTGTATCTATATCTCACATCTTCTTACATCTTTATCCATTCATCCACTGACAGGCACTTATCCTGGCTATTGTGAATAGTGCTGCAATGAACATGGGGGTCCATATATCACTTTGTCTGTTTCATTTCCTTTGGGTATATATCCAGAAGTACAATGGCTATATCATGTGTTAGATCTTTTTAAAATATTTTGAGGAAGTTTTATTTTTGTTTGTATCAACTTTGATTCTTTTATTTTCAGCCATTGTATTTTTATATTTAAGTTGTGTCTTTTGTAAACTATTTGGTTTTGTTTTATTAATTCTGACCAACTTTGTCTTTCAATTGAGCATTTAAAAAATTACCTTTACTGTGTTAATATATTTTGGTTATTTTGGTTTATATATTCCAACTTACTATTTACTTTCTATTTTTATAACTCATTTTATATTCCTTTTTTCTTCTTTCCTGATTTCTTGACCTCTTTTAGATTAATCACTCTAAAAATGTACTTATTCTATATTTTTCTGTGATCTTTTATTATTCTCTTAAAGGTATCCTTTTGGAAACCAATATGCTTGATTCATTGCTTTAGTCAATTCAAGCTGCTTTCACAAAGTACCATAGATTGGGTGGCTTATAAACAACAGAAGTTTATTTCTTACAGTTTTGGAGGTTGAAAGTTTGAGATCAGTGTACTAACATGGTCAGGTTATGGTGAGAGCCCTCCTCAGGGAACTTGAGCCCTATTAATTCCTCGAAACTCTACCTCTTAATACCATCACATTGGGAGTTACTATTTCATGAAACATAGGAACTTTAGGGAGGACAAAAATTTTCAGGCTATAACACTCAGTGTGATATCATATTTTATCAATCCCCAGATAGATCAAAGCAAACTTTCTTTATGAAATAGTCACAACAATTATAGAGATTGTACATGAATGGACATGCTCAAAACATAGTCCGGCAAGGAACACATTCAAGTTCTTTCCTGAAAAAATAATTTAAGCACCTACTCCGTATTTTCCACTTATGCTAGTGGTATAAAATGAATCAATTATCCAATATTTCTTTGGCTCTTTCATGTTTTGGGCATTGGTGCTAAGGATACCAAGATGAGGAAAACTTGACATAGTGCCTTTGCTTCACACCTATAATATAAAGTCTAGTGAGAAGCAGGCAAAAGTACAAAAAAAAAAAAAAAAAAAGGATGTAAGTGCTTTTAGTAATGAAAGAAATGCCAGTAATATAATAGGTGTTGTTATTACATCCACTTTACTGATAAGGATACTGAAAAAAGATAGATTTAAATGTTTTGCCAAAAGTCACATGGCTGGGAAATAGCATAGGAAAAGAGCTTTGGGAATGCAAAGGAGCCAAGCAACTGATTGCATCTAGAATAACTGGGGAAGGCTTCATGAGGGAGGAAGTCATGGGAGCTTGGCAGACATGGTTGGGCTGGCATTCAGGGAACGTAGCCTGGGAAATGTCACCACGTGTGGGCATGTGTGCGACAGTAAGTCATGTTCAAAGAAAGATGAGGAGTCTGGTATGTTGGGATCTCAGGGTTTTAAAGGCAAGCTGTAGAAAAAAAAAAGAAAGGTTTTTGAAGAGGAAAAATACAGTATCTAAACTATTCTGATCAGCATTAATAATCTGTCTCTCCTACCTTCTATAGTCCTAATATCTAATACTTACAGAAGACTTATCATGTGCTAGGCAGTGTAGTAAGCACTTTACATGTGTTAATTCATTTTGGACTCAGAAGAAACCCTATTAAGTATAAACTAGAAAAGAAGCAACTACTGAGGTACAGAGTGGATGAGTAACTTAGTCAAGGTCACACCTCTGATTGGTAGCACTATTAAAGATTAGATGTAGCTTTGCTCTTAATTTCTATACATACCGAGTCTCTGTTCTCTGTCTCTTTCAGTCCGGCATTGTTAGGTATAGTATACATAATAGATATATACTATTATATTATACATATGTAATATTTTAATATATTTAATGTTAGGTACATCATATACCATATTAGGTATATACTATATATTAAAATACTCAGCATTATTAGGTATATTATATACATGAAAAGATCTTACTCCCCAGTTGAAATGTAAACAAATCAGGGACAGAGACTTTTGTCTATACTACATTGACATCCTTTCAGTGATTTTTAGAGAGGTAGGTCATTATGTAGTTGGTATTTGTGGAAGGATTATATATTGAAGAATGGTGGATGTCTGATATATTGGCAAATTAGAATATGTATACACACATACCTTCTGATTTACATATATTTTTAATATTAATTAAAATTGGTTAAAATTAATAGTGTAAATATTATATATTAAAATGAAGATACATTTAGGATTGGCTTTGTAATATAATACGTATATACATATATATACAAAACCAACCCTAAATATATGTTCATTTTTCATGTGAATGATTTAGTGTTTGTTATCATTAAGAAATGACTAAACATTTCAGATTAATGGATTCTCAGTAAAGAGCTTCCTTTCTAAGGTCTGGTAGAAATTATGACAACCAACTAAAAAAAGAAAACCCAAATTTATGAATATTTAAGAAATATATATTTATTTTGTATTGATATATAACCCACTTGTCCCCCAGATAATTTTACCATGGCTTAGAGCATATGTAGTGTATGCTCTGTATACAGTATATGTGTAGTGTGTGTGTATAGTAACTGTTAAGTCCTATTTTGCACTCAAACCCAAGCTTGACTTTGCCTGAAGCCTGGGCTGAGTGAGGATAAGGGTTTCCAGCTTTTTAGGAATAAATTCATCTCCCTGATTGTTAGGATCTTCTACAATGCAGCTTCATTCTCTTATCTGTTCTTGCTCTTTCCCCACACAAGCAGGACTTTTTGCCCTCTACTTCACACCAGTGCCTCCTCAACCAACCCATGTTAGACAAAGTAGTGTGCCAGGGAACACTCCTTTGCTAGCTAGCCGGTCGGCCATTTTTATCATGAAGTAGACAGAGAGCTGAGAGACCTGGGTCAATACATTGTTTTGTGACCTGGAACAAATGATAGTTCTCCTGCTTGGGTCTTATTTTTCTTATCTGTAAAAGGAGTTTATACCAAATGTCTTTTAACATCTAAGTTTTTCTGAGAAAGGAAGTGAGTACTGTGAATTAATTTCTCATTAAAAGAACAAAATCGCCTTTAAAAATCAGACACATTATAAATATTAACAGTCAGACACATCTGGGTAGTGTTGGAGACAGTTCTCCATGGGTATAGGACCCTGGTGAGCATGGTTGAGATTTGCACATTGACCTCATCCTGGGGCCTGTAGTCCTCTTGATGTAGCCTTAATTATATGCTGTTTGAGTTAGATTGAAGGATTTGGCTCCTAGTTCCATCAGATTATTCAGAGTGCCTGGTATATTCATGGGGAAATTCACACATGCTAAGATGGTATAGAAAAGAGGGCTAGATGTTACAGGAGATATTTCTTTGTCTTTCTCATGTTTCTTCTGCATGTCTCGTAAGAGAAGAATGACATTGTCTGTAGTTTTGGACTATCTTTTCAAGAATGTACACTGAAAAAGCTTAGAAGGTGGAGATAATGCTTCCCTCCAGAGCACAGGGCAGGCATGTGCGCATACTGCCCAGTACAGAAAGGCTTAGGTTTCCTGTGACATGGCCCATAGTGCATGCGGGT
Source organism: Mirounga leonina (assembly GCF_011800145.1). NCBI lineage: Eukaryota > Metazoa > Chordata > Mammalia > Carnivora > Phocidae > Mirounga > Mirounga leonina. The sequence goes on along the minus strand of NW_023270305.1, from coordinate 10,540,306 downwards.
CTCATTTCGCCCTCTTTGTGTGGCCCTAGAGAATAGAGGCTTAGATAACCAGCACGTGCGTGCGTGCATGCACGCGCACACACACACACACACTCTCTCTCACACACACACACACAAGCTGATCCTCTGGCTACTGCTACTGTTCTGAATAATAAATTGTCTCTCATCTCTGAATCAAGAGTTTTGTGCCAGCATCCATGAGATCGGGCAAACTGACTTACTAGCTTGGAGCAGGGTAACATTTTAGACCCTTTACAGTTCTTGAGAAATAGAATTTTAGGATTTCTTTCTATGTTCCTTTTGATCTGCCTTTCCCCATTCCTTTCTGGAACTGAGACCTGCAAGAATTTGAATAACAGGGCCAATGTTTCACAACTAATTGGTACCAAATGAGAGACTAAAGTCTAGATTTCATGACCCTTTGGTCCTGGACTTCTTTCACTAAAGTGTTTTCAACCTAAACAGACACTGGAAACACTCATGCTGTGCAACAGCTGAAACTTTTAAAAACTTCTGTGCCTCTTACCTGCTGGTTAAAAGCCCTCTGTATGCGAATAGTCTCTAGAACTGTGTAATTAATTAAATGTTAATTTAATACTTTGGTAAGGTACTTCTATATTTAAAGAAAAACACTTCTAAAGAAAAAGATGAAATACTACACTAAAACCACTTGTGGTCTAAGTAAAAAAGCAACGTCTTGGTTAAAACAGAGTTTGTGTTACAGTACGGAAGTGAAGTGACAAATGGCACAGCTAAATCTTTGCTAGCGTTCATTTGTTCTTTTGGCAATTTTGCACAGACTTGGTAAGTGGTTAGTAAAATGTTTATGCGTCCAGTATGAATAATCTCAAGGCTTCTCATAGAATTTCCCTAATCTGTGCTGTTATGAGGCTTTGGTTTCTAATTGAAGTCAGAAATGTATCTGGGTATAACTAGTAAGAGAATCAATTAAGGAGTAAAGCTGACTAGAAACATCTTTTGTGATATCTGAGACTGGATAGTAAGTGACAGACTCTTATCAGAGTAGAAATGACACCAGAGATAAGGGACTGGGTCCACATCTCTTCACCCACTCCCCATTCTCACATACCCCGTAGGTATAAATCAGAGTCTCTGTTTTTTGTATTTTTCTTGCGTATGGGTTTCCCCCCACAGAGTCTTTGTTCACACTCACCTGTCAGTTTTGAGTGAAAGGCAAAGATCTTCTTAACACCCACCCACCCCATCCTCCTCACTCCCAAAACAAATTTCACTATTCAGGTTTGCAGATACCTGATATTCTGCCTTTTATGGTTTATGCAAATAGGAGCATTATCTCTATAAAATCCAAATGCATATCCTTATCCTCCAGGAAAATTTCAGTTTCTTCAGCTGCAGTTGTTTCAAGTTTATTGTTTTTTTAATCAACTATATTTGAATAACTGTCTCTGTTTCTGATTTGATAATATACACATTTACATGATGCTACAATTTAAGGATTTCCTTTTAAATTAATTTAGGGGGCTGAGCTCACTGCTGCCTCTGGTCCCTGGGTTCCTTGCTGGCACTGGGGCCATGCAGTCATGGTGAATTTACTTCATTTTGCATGTGAACCACTGGGTTCATAGACTCTCCCCTATGGGGTTTGTCTTTGGATGTTATCTAGATAGAAAAAATGATGAAAAGCTAACTGCCTTCTGGAACAAGAGTATGTTATTTAAAGGAGGAATTGAAACCCAGTGATGATGTTACCAGAAAGTAAAGGCTATGCCTGGATTACAGAATATTCACATTTTGTAAATGATGAGAGAAATAAAAACATGTTAATTATTTTTTAAAAGATTAATTAAATTAAAAAATAAATTAAATTAATGCATTTTGTGCTATTGCTTAATAAGGTTTTAGGACCTTAGCGTTCTCTTTCTCTGTCTCTCTATGTGTACACACACACACACACATGCCTTTCCTCCCTCACCCCTTACAACCTGGAAATTGTCCCTCCCCCACCCAGTGGTGGTCTGGACACTTATTTTCTGGAGAGTAAACCAAAAGAAGGCGATCAAGGCACCAAACACACGTGAAGGTAGAGAGCCAACACAAAAATAAAGGAATTAATTAAAAGTCTACACCAAATAATGAGGCCATATGGGCATTATTCTACCTACCATATTTATATTTTGAATTTGGGAATCTCCATTAATGGAAAGGTCAGCTGGTAGTATTTACTTCTTTTTAAATAATTTATTTATTTATTTGAGAGAGAAAGAGAGTGAGAGATCGTGAGAGATGGAGCATGAGCAGGGGGAGAGGGAGAAGCAGGCTCCCTGCTGAGCAGGGACTGGAATATGGAGCTTGATCCCAGGACCCCGGAATCATGACCTGAGCCAAAGGCAGACCGACTGAGCCACCCAGGGGCCCCAGCTGGTAGTATTTACTAATAAAACTTATGATCAGACTGAAGTGATACTTGTTAAAACTACATTCTACTGGAAAAATTACTTACCTGGTTTTATACTAGATTATTAAATTAAAATATTTAAAAATATTTAATAATATGTCGAGATGTTCTTTACATTGAGGACTTATGGAAATGACAAAAGTATTTGTTGAGGAAAGCTTAGCCTGATTCAAGATAAGAAATATGCTTTCGTTGGGGTGCCTGGGTGGTTCAGATGGTTAAGCATCTGCCTTCGGCTCAGGTCATGATCCCAGAGTCCTGGGATCGAGCCCCACATCAGTCTCCCTGCTGAGTGGGAAGCCTGCTTCTCCCTCTACCTCTGTCTGCCACAGCCCCTGCTTGTACGCTGTCTCTCCTGTCAAATAAATAAAATCTTAAAAAAAAAAAAAAGAAATATGCTTTAGCTACATACTTATGGAGTGTTCTCTATGCGTATGTTTGATCTACGATACAGTTAGCAGAACATAGCTATCAAAGATAAATTGGATTCTGGAACCAGACTGGCTAAATTCAAATCCTTGATCCACCATTTATTTGCCAATTTCTCTCTCACTAAGTTTCCCTGATAGGAATTGGGGGCTTTAGGGGCTAAGGATAGCATCTGTCTCAGATAATTACTCTAAGAATAAGTTAAAATAAAATATATAAAGCACTAAGGACAGTGCCTGGTACATAAAAAATGTTTAGTAGAGGTTAACTATATTTCTATTAATGTACAAAGAATTATAAGGATACAGTGGACTCTGAAATGCATATCTGGTCACTTTAATAATTTATTGAACACCACAACCAATGTGTTAGCTATCAGAATATTTTCTCTTTTATCCCTGTCTGGATTCATCTTCCCAGGTCTGATGACTGCCTCATCATGTCTGGTGCTTTCTCTTCTTATTTGAGGTCTAGGATGTACTAAAACGTCTGTTTCTTTTTTGGGACTCTATTAATAAATCTCAGTTTATGTGTGTTTTCTCAGCATATGAGAGGCAGCGATGTTGGTTAAACAAATAGCCTTTAGAGTTAGGTGACCTGGATTTAACCTCTTATAAGCTCTGTGACCGTGAACATATTCTTTAAACTTTTGAGTCTGGTCTTCTGACCTGAAAAATGGAGTTATTATAGTACTTAATTCATATTTTTGATGGGAAGATTAAATAAAATGGTACATTTAAAGCCCTCTGAACACAACTACCTGGTCCAGCCAGCTGAGAAAATGACCTTGGTCAGCCTTGAGAGACCAATTTAGTATCAACTGATTACCAGGTGCTTAATGCTTCTTCTGGAGGGGACAGAAATATTGGCAGAACATTTGATATTTAAACTGTAACTTTGTGGAAAAGTCTTTATTAGACAAAAGAGAGGAGGTTAAAAATTCCTGGAAATTGCAGTTGCCAAGAGATGGTAAAACGCATGGACTAAGTTATCCATGTGGCAGGAGCCTGGGTATAGGCTAAGGCTTCAAATAGCATTTGGGTTTAAGGGGGATCCAAAGGAGCAGAAAATATATATTCTTTGTGTATTTGCTTATTAGAGTATTTATGTTTCTAATAAAAATAGTATTATAAGGAGGAGGAAGAATAAATACTATTATCTGCCTTTGCTTTTTGGAGAATTGCTTGGCTGATATAATGACACGGAAATGAGGTCTGTTTGGAAGCTAAAGCTTGGTTTGTTTGGGGACTGTAGATAGATTTTTCAGTCAAGGCAAAAGTCATGACCATATTTATGTTTCTTATAAGCAAGAATAAGGCAGAGATTGTAGACTTAGTAATGTTTTTCTTTGTCATTGTTTTCTTAACTTCTGGAAGCCCCAGCCTCAGGACTGCCTGACATGCAGGATCCTTCCCCATCCCTGTCAGGGTCTCATTTTCCCAGATGATTTTCTTGAGACTACATCTTTTCTCTTTCAAAACTCTACCCAAGGTCATACTTTCAGCTAGCTGTCACAAAGGATAAGATCTAATAAATTATTTTGTCGTAAAATATGAGTGATCAATAACTTCAAAGCTATGACCACAAGTTCCCCCTACACTCAAGCATAGCAGATCTTTATTCATAACTTTAATTAATAATATTAATGATAATGTGACAGAAGAGTTCCCTCTTGCAAGTTCTAAATCTCTAGAGATAGTCTACCTGTGCCAATTTCATCCCTGTTCTGAGAAGGGGCGTCCAGCCTGCAGTTCTACTGTGGCTTCTCTGCCGGGAACCCTGTCACAGTCCTTGTAGAATTTCAAGGACCAAAAATGAAAGACTAACTACGCTCTCTTAGTTCTCCAAGCACTAATTGCATTGTTTTGTTCAGAAATGGTGTTTAAGCAAGCATAAAACCTAAATATTTGGACTTCAGTGAACAATTCTATCTTGTTTTGAGTACTGGTCAGCACCGCAGACAGCAGCCTCTGAGCACCAATGGGGATGGATTTCTGTTGTACAAATGAAGCATTTATCATTTTTGAGTGACTATTTTAAATGGTTATTGATACAAACCAATTTTCCTTGAAAGATATAAACCCCAAGAAATGTAGGGGTAGTTTGTGCATGATTCCCAGATTGTTGCATAAATCATGAGCTGTCTGGCACTGTTTCTTTACAATAGTAAGTGAATTTTACCACTGACAACACATACCTGCCTGCTTCTTTTAAGCCATTTTAATTTTGGCTTTTCTTCATAGGTATCGATAATTAATCAACTCTACTACTTTAATAAAACTGGTCATCCACAAAGCAAATATGTATTGCTTAATTTTCAGTTTGAGAGTTGATAACCACTGAAAATTAATCATCCATAGAAAGGGAACTAAGCAGCACTTCTAATCTCTGAAAAGATTGCCAGTCTATTAGAGTTATGTGCTATAATCAATTCACTTATAACTGTATAATTTATAAGCTCCAAATTAGATCAGCTATCTATTAGACCTAATAAAAATGGAAATGTATTAATCAGATTAGAAAAATAAAAAAGAAAATTAGCAAGGAATTAGATGTGATACTCCTAGAGGAAAGAACAATGACAACTTTTCGTGTGAAACCGAGCGGGTTAAACTGGCTTACCCTGTGTACAGCAATGTGCTTTTATTGATAGTTCTCTACAGTTGATATACAAAAGTATAAAAGAAGGCTCTTCTTGGGAATTATATGGAAGCTAATATGCATGAACAAAAGTTTTTTTTACATCATCTGTTACTTCCAAGAAGAAATAACATTTATCAAGCACTTATTACATGCTAGGTGTGGGACTAGGCCTCGCGGACACAGGCATACATTTTGAGATTAATATTCTTGTTGAGCTTACTTTCTAAGTTATAGACCTCATTAACTATTTTTTGGTTTCTTGATATCCAGGTCACTGATTAAGTTTGTACTCAAGTTTCAAAACCATGAATATTTTACACATTTGGTAAAGTTTAATGCTAATTATGAAATCTAGTTTTACTTTTATGCCACATTCCTTCTTCCTTTCTTCATTTTGCTCCTCCACTCACCAGCTAAGGTTGGGCCAGACTCATACTGAACCAACAGAAGTAACCAACAACCACAAACCAACAGTTGCAGTAGGAAAAGTAACAGTAGAAATGAAATCACTTCCATAAAAGTATTCCGTGAAGAATAATATTTTCATGGTTTTTAAACATTCCTAGTTTTCTCGCAAGTGAAAGAGTTTCCAACTTGAAACAAACTGCAACAAACAAGTAACATAATGCCTCTGATCTATAATTAACCATTACTTACACATTAGAAACTTTATAGCATTTAGGGTAATAAAAGCACACAAGTTAATTTTTGTTAATCACTTATTTGTTGGTTTTGTCTTTTGAAATGTGGATATCCTTCTCCATCTACCTCCAAAAGATACTGAGCGTATGTCTGCAAAATATTATGTATGTACGTATGTTTGTAATATCTGTATAACTCCGTTATCATGGAGTAAATTTGCGTGTGACTGACAGATATATCACTTACGTTTTTTCAGGTTTTCATTTTAATTCCAGTTAGTTAACATACATTGTTATATTAGTTTCAGTTGTACAATATAGTGATCCAACACTCCCATACAACACCCTGTTCTCATCACATCAAGTGCAGTCCTTAATCCCCATCACCTATTTAACCCATCCCTGCACCCACCTCTGTACTGGTAACCATCAGTTTGTTCTTTGTAGTTAAGAGTCTGTTTCTTGGTTTGCCTCTCTCTCTCTCTTTTCCCCCCTTTGCTTGCTTGTTTTGTTTCTTAAATTCCACTTATGAATGAAATCATATGGTATTTGTCTACCACTTACTTTAAATCTATGCTGCAAAGAAGTAATGAGCACGAGGACTTCAGCTTTCTTTGACGACTCTGTGTCAGTAGACAACATTCCTTTTTACAGTTTTTCTTTATGTTTGTTTATCTAGTGTTATGAATTTTTTCAGTATTGTAGTATGTCTATACCCAGTATCGAGTAATATCATGTATTTATGTGGAGTACATATATACATTTATATGAAGCTTATTTTGAATTCTCTATTTTAAAATAATTAGTTTTTTAAAATTTTGATCAATTTTTTTTATTATGTTCTGATAATCACCATACATTACATCATTAGTTTTTGATGTAGTGTTCCATGATTCATTGATTGTGTTTAACACCCAGTGCTCCATGCAATACATGCCTACTTTAATACCCATCACTGGGCTAACCCATCCCCCCACCCCCTCCCCTCTAGAACCCTCAGTTTGTTTCTCAGAGTCCATAGTCTCTCATGGTTTGTCTCGCCCTCTGATTCTCCCCCTTCATTTTTCCCTTCCTGCTATCTTCTTCCTTTTTTTTTTTTTTTTTTAACATATAATGTATTATTTCTTTCAGAAGTACAGGTCTGTGATTCAACAGTCTTACACAATTCACAGCGCTCACCATAGCACATACCCTCCCCAATGTCTATCACCCAGCCACCCCATGCCTCCCACACCCTACTACTCCAGCAACCCTCAGTTTGTTTCCTGAGATTCAGAATTCCTCATATCAGTGAGAGCATGTGATACATGTCTTTCTCTGATTGATTTATTTTGCTCAGCATAATACCCTCCAGTTCCATCAACGTTGTTGCCAATGGCAAGATTTCATTCCTTTTGATGGCTGCATAATATTCCATTGTATATATATACACCACATCTTCTTTATCCATTCATCTGTCGATGGACATCTTGGCTCTTTCCATAATTTGGCTATTGTGGACATTCTTGCTATAAATATCGAGCGGCACATATCCCTTTGGATATGAAAGATGAGAGATCACAACCAACACCAAAGAAATATAAACAATTATAAGAACATATTATGAGCACCTATATGCCAGCAAATTAGATAATCTGGAAGAAATGGATGCATTACTAGAGATGTATAAACTACCAAAACTGAACCAGGAAGATATAGAAAACCTGAACAGACCTATAACCACTAAGGAAATTGAAGCAATAATAAAAAATCTCCCAACAAACAAGAGCCCAAAGCCAGATGGTTTCCCAGGGGAATTCTACCAAACATTTAAAGAAGAATTAATACCTATTCTTCTGAAACTGTTCCAAAAAATAGAAATGAAAGGAAAACTTCCAAACTCGTTTTAGGAGGCCAGCATTACCTTGATCCCCAAATCAGACAAAGATCCCATCAAAAGGAGAATTACAGACCAATATCCCTGATGAACATGGATGCAAAAATTCTCACCAAAATACTAGCCAGTAGGATCCAAGAGTACATTTAAAAGGATTATTCACCACGACCAAGTGGGGTTTATCCCTGGGCTGCAAGCTTGGTTAAACATCTGCAAGTCAATCAATGTGATACAATACATTAATAAAAGAACAAGAATCATATGATCCTCTCAATAGATGCCAAAAAAGCATTTGACAAAGTACAGCATCCGTTCTTGATCAAAACTCTTCAGAGTGTAGGGATAGAGGGTACATACCTCAATATCATAAAAGCCTTCTATGAAAAACCCACAGCAAATATCATTCTCAATGGGGAAAAACTGAGGGCTTTCCCCCTAAGGTCAGGAATGCGGCAGGGATGTCCCCTATCACCACTGCTATTTAACATAGTACTAGAAGTCCTAGCCACCGCAGTCAGACAACAAAAAGAAATAAAAGGCATCCAAATCGGCAAAGAAGAAGTCAAACTCTCACTGTTTGCAGATGATATGATAATTTATGTGGAAAACCCAAAACACTCCACCCGGAAACTGCTAGAACTCATACAGGAATTCAGTAAAGTGGCAGGATATAAAATCAATGCACAGAAATCAGTGGCATTCCTATACACCAACAACAAGACAGAAGAAAGAGAAATTAAGGAGTCGATCCCATTTACAATTGCACCCAAAACCATAAGATACCTAGGAATAAATCTAACCAAGGAGGCAAAGAGTCTGTACTCAGAAAATTTTGGAATACTCATGAAAGAAATTGAGGAAGACACAAAGAAATGGAAAAACGTTCCATGCTCATGGATTGGAAGAACAAATATTGTGAAGATGTCAGTGCTACCTAGAGCAATCTACACATTCAATGCAATCCCCATCAAAATACCATCCACTTTTTTCAAAGAAATGGAACAAATAATCCTAAAATTTGTATGGAACCGGAAAAGACCCCAAACAGCCAGAGGAATGTTGAAAAAGAAAAGCAAGGCTGGCGGCATCACAATTCCGGACTTCCAGCTCTATTACAAAGCTGTCATCATCAAGACAGTATGGTACTGACACAAAAACAGACACATAGATCAGTGGAACAGAACAGAGAGCCCAGAAATGGACCCTCAACTCTATGGCCAACTCGTCTTTGACAAAGCAGGAAAGAATGTCCGATGGAAAAAAGACAGTCTCTTCAACAAATGGTGTTGGGAAAATTGGACAGCCACATGCAGAAGAATGAAACTGGACCATTTCCTTACACCACACACAAAAATAGACTCCAAATGGTTGAAAGACCTCAATGTGAGACAGGAGTCCATCAAAATCCTAGAGGAGAACACAGGCAGCAACCTCTTCGACCTCAGCCGCAGCTACTTCTTCCTAGAAATATCGCCAAAGGCAAGGGAAGCAAGGGCCAAAATGAAGTATTCGGACTTCATCAGGTTAAAAAGTTTTGCACAGCAAAAGAAACAGCAAAACCAAAAGACAACCAACAGAATGGGAGAAGATATTTGCAAATGAATATCAGATAAAGGGCTAGTATCCAAAATCTATAAAGACCTCATCAAACTCAACACCCAAAGAACAAAGAATCCAATCAAGAAATGGGCAGAAGACATGAATAGACATTTTTCCAAAGAAGACATCCAAATGGCCAACAGACACATGAAAAAGTGCTCAACATCGCTCAGTGTTAGGGAAATCCAAATCAAAACCTCAATGAGATACCACCTCACACCAGTCAGAATGGCTAAAATTAACAAGTCAGGAAATGACAGATGTTGGCGGGGATACAGAGAAAAGGAACTCTCCTACACTGTTGGTGGGAATGCAAGCTGGTGCAGCCACTCTGGAAAACAGTATGGAGGTTCCTCAAAAAGTTGAAAATAGAGCTACCATACAATCCAGCAATTGCACTACTGGGTATTTACCCCAAAGATACAAATGTAGGGATCCAAAGGGTATGTACAGCCCGATGTTTATAGCAGCAATGTCCACAATAGCCAAACCATGGACAGAGCCAAGGTGTCCATTGACAGATGAATGTATAAAGAAGAGGTGGTATAGGGGCGCCTGGGTGGCTCAGTTGGTTAAGCAGCTGCCTTCAGCTCAGGTCATGATCCCAGGGTCCTGGGATTGAGCCCCACATCAGGCTCCTGGCTCTGCGGGAAGCCTGCTTGTCCCTCTCCCTCTCCCCCCTGCTTGTGTTCCTGCTCTCATTGTCTCTGTCTCTGTCAAATAAATAAATAAAATCTTTAAAAAAAAAAAGGTGGTATATATATACAATGGAATATTATGCAGCCATCAAAAGGAATGAAATCTTGCCATTTGCATCGACGTGGATGGAACTGGAGGGTATTATGCTGAGTGAAGTAAGTCAATCAGAGAAAGACATGTATCATATGATCTCACTGATATGAGGAATTCTGAATCTCAGGAAACAAACTGAGGGTTGCTGGAGAGGTGGGGGGTGGGAGGCATGGGGTGGCTGGGTGATAGACATTGGTGTGGGTATGTGCTATGGTGAACGCTGTGAATTGTGTAAAACTGTTGAATCACAGACCTGTACCTCTGAAACAAATAACACATTATATGTTAAAAAAAGAAGAAGAAAATAGTAGGACGGGAAAAATGAAGGGGGGGAAATTGGAGGGGGAGACGAACCATGAGAGACTATGTACTCTGAGAAACAAACTGAGGGTTCTAGAGGGGAGGAACATGGGGGGATGGGTTAGCTTGGTGATGGGTATTGAAGAGGGCACGTATTGTATGGAGCACTGTGTGTTATATGTGAACAATGAATCATAGAACACTACATCAAAAACTAATGATGTAATGTATGGTGATTAACATAACAAAATAAAATTAAAAAACAACATAATGGACAAACGTTTTGAATAGGCACTCCACCAAAGATAATATACAAATGGAAAATTGAGATGCTGAATACAAATACTGAATATTATTTGTCAGTAGGGAAATGAATATTAAACCAAAATGAGATATCACTACAATTTGATTAAAATGTATATTTTGTATATTATATATGTGATATTCATAATATATTATATATATTATGTGATATTCTACAAACCAGTGAGTGTGCATGTGAGGTACAGAGAGGAAGGAAGAGATGCTTACACCCTATAGAATTTTCTTGGCCGGTGGAACTGATCTGTATCCTGATTTTGGTGAAGAAGCTAAGAGTATGCATTTATCCAAACTCAGAACTGTACACTTTAATTTTGTCTCACTAAAATGAAATATAGAACTGAAATCAGGATAAATATAGTTAAATGATAATGAATTCCAAAAGCAAGTCACTTGTTTTGACTTTTTTTTGTACAAATTAATAGCTGTTTAAAATGCACTTATTAGAGATTAAATGAATTAAATGTATAGCATTTTTACAACAAAATGGGTTAGTCAGATTTCAAAAAACTACTCTTTTCTGTAGAGTTCAGCAGCAATATGCCAATGTTTAACTTAATTCATATTTGTTCTATCTCACATGAGCACTACTTTTAAATACTCTGGAGTATCACATAGTCACACAACCATTTCCTCTCTTCCATTTGCTCCTCATGCTGCTGTAACAAGCTTCCCCTACTCCATTTCCCTTAGCACTGCTCCCACTTTTACCCTGGACCTCTCCAGATGTCCAATGCAATGGGATCATTTCAAGTTTCATCATAAGATACCTCAAGGCATTCAGGACTATTGACCTTTCCATCCTACACAGAAAAGCATTTTTAATTTCTTGAGTTTTCCCATATCCTCTACTGATTCCCCTTCAAACTCTTTAGCTACTCCTCTATTATTCTTTCAGTGGATAAGCTACTGAAAGAGCTTACTTTGTGGATAAGTTAAAATTTGCCATTCTCCATTCTTACTCTCTTTTCAATGAATGCATTCTTCCTGGGTAAGCCCATCTCCTCCCATGCTTTAAACAACTCTCAGTATGCTTATGACTCATTAAGCCATTGTTGTCCCCCAATAACAGTATCTCGAGTTGCAGACTTATATTACTTTAAACTCTCTCATCTCCATCATCCTGAAGCTCAGTGAATAGCTGTCATTTTCTCTTTATTCAATGATGTCATCTCTGCAAACATGTTCATCAGTGTTTCTCGATCTCTAATAGTACTCCAAAAGTCTCTTGCTTTCCTCCAAACTAAGGATGAAATTAGCCGTTTGGCCACATTTTTTGAAGGATGGATCCTTAGGAGTTGCAATATAATTGAATCAGTGTTGTGTCAGATAATCTTGAGCTAGAGTTAAAGGGACCATTTATACTTGAAATAAGATCTTGATCTCTTTTTCTCTCTCTTTCTTTCTCTCATTCTCTCTCCTGGTATTTTTTATTTCCTTTGGCTGGTAAAGTGACCTGGATATGTCTCCTCTTGGTTAGAAGTTACCACCATACTAGATAATTTGGGATATGTGCTTTGATAAATTTAGACATTTGAGCAAAGAGCCTTTTAGTCTCTTACTTTGGCTCTTGTATTCTTTTTCTTTCTCCTTTTCTTTGGATCTCTTAAGATTCAGTGGAGATTTGAAAGAACAAGAAATCTACAGTACAAAAATATAAGCATTTGGGCATCAAAGATAGAGGAAGAGAGAAAGATGCTCATATAGGTTATTATATTAATGGGAAAAGAGATAGGGATATGCTTCTCTGTGATTTTAAACTAACTAGAAGACTAGGAGAGGTGCTCAAATGTATAAGATTTTGGTCTGGGGATTGCCAATGTCAGGGAGTAATGGGAAAATAGACTAGCTGCCCTACATTCTGCTTTATTTAGCTTGTGCTGAACTATTTTCCCACCTCAATGAACATTTTCATTCCCCTTAATGAAAGTTGATAAGTTCTGAAACTATAGAAAAATACACATAATAAAATATCAAATACAGAAATATTAGCCAGCCAGAATAAAGAAATGCTAATATTTTATTGCTTCTCCTTCAGATTTTCTTTTATTTTTAAATAAAATGTATACTGGATAACATTATGGAAGATGGTAAAGCCCTCTTTGTTCCCCATTGCAATGACATTATCTTATCTCTTTTTTCCAAGAGATAAACACTATCCCCAATATGATGTGCATCCTTCCTGTTTATGCTTTTAGAATTTTGTCATTTATATATCCAAAGCAAAGCATTGCTTCGCATTGTTTTAAAAATGTGTATTAATGCTGTCATAGTGTATATATTATTCCAGAATATTTTTTTACTCAGTATTGTGTTTTTGAGATCTATTCTTGTTCACATGCATTAACTGGTTTTTATTGCTGTATGAATTGTGTGAATGCACAATAATTTATTATTCATTCCCTTAACTAAGGACACTGCTGCAGTGGTTATTTTCATGCATATTTTCTGTGGTGAATATGTGCAAGAGTTTCTCCTGGACATATATTTAAAATCAGCATTGCTGAGTCACAGATTATATATCTCAATATCCAGAGATTGACAACATACCCTTTAAAATGTTTTACCATTTTGCTCTCTGACCTGCTAATGAATGAGAGTTTTAGTTTCCTTTGTCTTTGTCAAATCTTGGCAGTATCAGAATTTTGAGTTTTTAAATTTAAATTGATATTAATTAACATATAGATAATTTTCATTGATAATTAAGGAAGATGAGTCTTTCTTCATATGTTTGTTGGTGTTTATTTTTTGGTGAATTGCCTATTTAACAAAACAAACAAGCATTATTATGGAAAACATATACACTGAGATGTGTGTCCACATAGCTTAAATATCATGACTGAGAGCTGAGGCCACCTGTGTCAGCATGTCTACATGATTTATTCTAGGAAATTCTTGCCCAAGAAGATGAGTCTACAAGCCAATAAGTATTTTCACTATTTGCTTCAGGAAATTCTTACACACCAATAGGTCTGCTCATCTGGGCAAATGGTCACCCTATAAGATATTAGATTGCTCACCTGAGTAAACAACTAGCTTATCAAACAACAGTTCATTTATCTTGACCCATTTCAAGATCATTGCCTCTTAATGTCCACCACATTGAAAGAATTACCTTTATCATTGAGCCCAAACCCTACAACCTATGAATGTCCTTCCTTGATATCCTTTTTCTGAGTCACTACTATGACTCTGTCATGGTGTCCTCCTTTACCACAATAAGTCTAATAAATGTAGCCTGATTTTACCTACCTATATTTAGGTAAATCAAAAGGTTTATTGATGATCTTTGGGGAGTCAACAATTGACAACACGTAAGTAGGATAACATAAGGATTTCTCCTCCCTATATATTTGTCACCCAACTTAAATAATAAGCAATCTTGTTTCATCTATATCCCTACCCACTTCCTTCTTCATGTCCAGATATTTTAAATTAATCCTTGACATCATATCATTTCAGCTCATTTGTTAATTAGATTGTATATTTTCTTATTTAAAAATCAAATATATCATGGACATTCATTCTGTTTCTATTTATGTACTTCAAATATCCTTTCCAATTCTGTTGCTGGGCTTTTATTTGTGATTCATTAATATACAGAAGGTATTTATTTCTTAACAATTTTACAATGTATTTATAAACCTGCTTATAATATGTTGAAATTATTGTTGTGTATAGAATTAGGTAGATATCTAAGTTAATACTTTTCCATATGGAAATGAACGTTCCCTGCTCTAGTTTTGAACACTTGTTTCCTTTGTCTTTGATTTGTAATGCTAACTTTGTCATTTATGAAATTCACATATATGTTTGAGTCTAAATCCTATCTCTGTATTCAGTTCCATTGATCTCTTTGTCTATCACTATATGAAAGCTATATGATTTTAATTAATACAACTCTATACTAATTCTAGATATCCAGTATGGCATGCATCAACCAACATATTGTCCTTTTATTAATCAGAATATTTTTGATGTTCTTGAATCTAAACTTAACCACATTTAAGTTTGTCTTAAGTCTTTTAACATTCTGTTTGAGATTTTTCTCTGAAGTTATATTAATTTTATAGATTTATTTCTGCACAAATGATACATAAATGATGTGAACATTCACAACTATGCGCACAAAATATTTATTCAGATTTTCTTTTATGAACCTTTAATCACCTTTTGTGCTTTTTTTTCCAAAAAGTTTTTGTATGTCTTTTCTCAAGATTTAGTTGTAGGTGTTCTGCAGATTATCTAAATTAACTTTTAAAATATTTTAGAGTAGTATTAAATTTGCAAAAAACATTGTAAAGATAGTACAGAGAGTTTCTATGTATCCCATGTTCAGTTTCCTTTATGTTTAACATCTTACATTAGTATGGTACATTTGTCACAATTAATGAACCAATATTGATGTATTATTAACTAAAATGTATATCTTATTCAAATTTCCTTAGTTTCTGATGAATTCCCTTTTTCATTTCCGGAATTATCTAGGATACAGCATTGCATTTAGTTGACATGTTTCCTTGAGCTCCTCTTGACTGACAATGTCTTGGACTTTCCTTGTTTTTGATGATCTTGACAGTTTTGAGGAGTACTCATCAGGCATTTTATAAATATTCATCAATTGGAATTGATCTAAAGTTTTTCCTCATCATTAGGCTAGAATTATGGATTTTGGAGGAAGGAAGACCACAGAGGTAAGGTGTCATTCTTGTCACAGAATTTCAAGGGCATATATTAGCAACATGACTTACCACAGTTGATGTTGACCTTGATCACCATGTTTAATGTAGTGCTTGTCAGGGATCTGCTCTGTAGTGTTAGTCTTCCTTCCTCTTTCCATACTGTATTCTTCTGAAGGTGATCACTGTGTGCAGACCACACCAAAGGACTGGGGATTTGTGTTCCACCTCCTTGAGGGAGGAGTACCTGCATACATTTATTTGGAATACTTCTATGTGGATGCTTTGTCTATTCTTCCACATTTACTCATTGATTTTTTTATTGAAGTATAATTGACATATAACATTATAATAGTTTCAGGTGAAAGGTTATCTCTGTAAAATTAGATTAAGATTTTTCAATTGTTCTTCAAAAATTCTATACCATTATTAGATTTTATTTGTATAAGCAATTCACTTCTAAAAGATATAATTCAAATTTCTTTCTCTGGTTACTATTCTTTTTTTTATTTCTATTTTAGTTCTATAATTTCTGCATCTATAGGCCATTGCAGTTCACAATGATTTTCTTCTTAGTGGATATACTTTTAGAATACATAGTTTTTGTCTTTATAACCATTAATGCTTTTATCTTAGATTTTTTTTCTTATGTGGTTACTGTTATACTAGCTTCCTTTTTAGTAAGATTGCCCTTTTATATGTTTTTCTGTCCCTCTATATTGAGATTTTGGGTTTGTTTTCTTCTAAAATTAATTCTTGAAGTAGTTTATCTGAATGAAAAATACTTGTTTTTTTTTTTACTGTATTTAAATAGGTAAATAGATATTTATTTCTTTTACATTTGTAAGATTGCTACTATATTTGAACTTTTTGTGACTTTGTGACTTTATGTTTTTACATTGGAACATCCCTAAAATTAGACTTCCTTACAATTGAGGATTTTCTTTTGTTCTGCCTTCTGGGAGTTGATTTTGTTTTTATTGCATTTATTTCTGCCTTTAATATTGATTGATTTTTATTATTCATTTTCCTCTTACTTGTCTGGAAAGCATAGATTTCATTTCTATATTAGTGCCTAACATTTGTTATATGATTGTTAAGTTCTTTGTCTTATGGATAGGCAATAAAATAATAGACTAGTATGAAAAAAGAGATTGTAAATGTAAAAAAAAAATAAATTGAGGTCCAAAGAAACTCCATTTCAGAACCAGTAAATAAAATAAAAACCACAAGCAAAGAATAGACACAACTGAAATGTGAATCTACATTTTTAATAAAAAGAATGCAGAACACAAAGGCAAAGGAGTCAAGATAATTAGAAATAAGGTAACAACTAGAGAGGACAGAAATTTGCAATTAAATACAAGGACAATTGATTTTTTTTTTAAAAGAACACAACAAATGCAAACAAAACAAAAAGTAGAGTATAATTTCATGAAACGAATAAGGAATTGAACAGAGGCATAAATGACATTGTTTTAATGTTCATAGAATGCACTGTTTAAAGAGAAGATTAATAGAACCATAATGAGAAATTAAGCACATAATTACAAGAGGGCAAATTTCTGTTAATAAGATATAATAATATCTATGTAATGGGGTAGCTCCTCCAACATTGAAATTGAGGGAGGAACTTCCTAAGATCTTATGAATGAATAGCTGTTAATCTACTGAAATGAGAGGACAGAGGCACCCAAGAAATAGTAATAGCATATGGGAAGACTTGAGGAAAAAAATAGCATGTTTTAGGAACTAAAAAGACATGCATTGTTATGAGATGAATTGTGCCTTCCCCGCCCTTGACCCCGGAATTCCAATGTTGAAGCCCTAATACCCAGGACCACAAAATGTGACTGTATTTGGAGATAATTAAGTTCAAGTGAGGCTGTTAGGTTAGGCCCTAATCCAGTCTGACTGATGTCTATATATTAAGAGAAAATTTGGACTGAGAAAGGTACATCAGGGATGTACATGCCCAGAAGAAAACCTTTATCAAGGCACAGCGAGAAGACAGCCATGTGCAAGCCAAAGAGAGAGGCCTCAGGAGAAATCAAACCTGCTAACACCTTGACCTTGGGCTTCCGGCCTCCAGAACTATGATGAAATAAATATCTTTTATTTAAGCCAGCCAGTCTATGGTATTTTGTTGTGGCAGTGCTGGCAAGCTAATAATGCACATAGATGGAGTTGAGAGCAAGGAGAATGAAGCAAGATGAAACTGACATAAAACCAAAGCTATATCCTGCAGACTTTATAAACCAAGCAAAAGGTGATCTTCTCTATTTGAAGTAGAATGGGAAGCAACTGAAGAATTTGAAGCAGAGCCATGACATATTCAGATCTGCATTTTACAATGATCAGTCTAGTTGCTTTATGGGAAATGGCTTCGAGAGAGGCCAGACCGGATGGATGGCTTTTTTGATAGTCTAGTGATGAGATGAAGGTAGTGGGGACTGAATGTCTGTGCCCCATCCCCAATTCATATGTTGCACCTCTATTCCCTAATGTGATGGTATTTGGATATGGGGCTTTTGGAGAGTAATTAGGTTGTTATGGTGGAGCCCTCATGATGGGATTAGTATAGACAGAGACATGAGAGAGCTTGCTTCCTCTCTGTCTCCATCATGTCGAGGAGACAGCAGGAAGGTGGCTGTCTATGAACCAGGAAGAAGGTCCTTCCCAGAACCAAACTGGCTGGCGCATTAACCTTGGACTTCCCAGACTTCAGAACTATGAGAAATAAATATCTGTTATTTAAGCTGACTCAGTCAATGGTATTTGTTAGAGTAGCCTGAGTTGCCTAAAATGAAGGTAGTCTACACTGTGCTTTCACATCCTAATCTACTACTATACCATATATACTTACTATGCCACACTTCTACATTCTCATGGAAGTGTCCCTGCTTTCATTATAGCACCTAAAGCATCGCACAATAATTTAGCTGTCTACAAATATATATTTATCTGCATTAAACTCTGTGCTCTCTCGTGATGGAAATGTTATCTGATTTATCTTGATTTTTGGAGCAGTGCATGGCATCTGAAGGTATTCAACAAGTCTGAGTTACCTTTCCAGAAAATTCTACAACGTGACTATTGAATTTTATTCTGAACTCCTCTTAACTCCATTGTCATCCTTGTGGTTTGCTGTTACACAGTGTCTGGTGAGGACCTATAGAAATGTAGAAACATCCATCTGACTGCCATAGAGAAATCAGAATTGTCACTTTCTTTGATTCTCCATAAAACCCTCCTACATTTTGCATTGATTTATCCATTGAATGTGCTCTTTCTATCTCTCCAGGTAAAACCATGCATTTTCTTTCTTCTGGCTCTGCTTGGAAAGTTGGTCAGCGTCTTTGCCGATACCTTGTATTTGAGGCTTTGTACCATAGATTGTGATTGATTTACCACATGTGAGTATTTGCATTTCCTATTCATCCTTTGATGTTTCTTTGTTTTTCTTTGTAGCTGGGTTTGCTCTAATGCAAGTAGGATTAACATCTTCAAACACTTATATCTGAATTCTCCTGAGGTCCTCCTGATCCTTTACTTGAAACTTTCTTCACTGAGGTACACTTGCCTTTCATGCAAGCAGATTTGTTAGATGAAGAAAGTTGTTGAGTAATATGGAAACTCTCATTCTTGATTTTGGATATTTGTGTCATTAGATATCCTCAGAAAGGATAAACAATTATTTAGTCAACCTAACATGAAGTTTGGGTTTCCCTGTCTTGTAACAGTTGACACAGAAATAAATTCTGTGAGCCATTCAGCTTTGGTGGAAATTTTTTATTATATGCTGGTGATTGAAAAAGATCCCATGTCTATACTACATATCTGGATGGATTGTGTTTCCTGAAAAGGATTTAGGAAAAACAAGCAAGTGAAGCTTCAACTTGGCAAATTTCAGTCATTCATTTATGTACCACATGTATTTGGTATATACTATGTGCTAAAAATATCCTAGTTACTTGGGTTATGGCATTAATAAGACAGTGTCTGTGGAGATATATTCAGTATAGCGAGGAAGATAGAAGTATTAAAATAACTGTAATATGTTGATTGATGTCATATCCATGATCGGGGTATGCATATGGAGCTATAAATATGATCCCAGGTCCCATTTATTTCTTTATGCTGAACAGGCCTAAAATACGTCGGAAGTCTTAGGATCACTCTTGGTCCTCTTTGGACCTGGAAACAAAAGATCTTTGATCTGACCTAACATTAATCATTTTGAAAAGTGATGAAGTAAAAGTTTATGTATCACACTCAGGATAATGAACAGAAGTGGAGAAGGAATTAGAAAGTAGAAGTGTCTCAGTGTTAATTTTATCACCCACCCACCCACCTCCAAGAGAAGTGAATATTTCAAAACCGGAAGACTAGAGCTGTACCCAAAGGTCGTAGTGGGAAACCTAGTGATTCTCATTTTAGCATTTAAGACTAACTGGCATATGTTCCTGGCAATCTCATTGCATAAATTAGATTTTAAATAAATGAAGTAGGAAACATTCTCAGAAAATGAGGACATTCAAATTTAGAATTTCAAAATTGAGCATCATTTTTTTTGACCCCTAAACAAGTTGCCTGTTTATAGAGTATGCTTTAATGTATCGGCATATAAACTGAGGAATAAGTGGTTGAAAAAAAATATCTCAGGTTGTACAGTGGAGGCAAGGGAAGAAAGAGGAACACACATTGGGAAGAGTCAGTGGGGAGTTAGATTTGGTGTGGGAATTTTGAGTGAATGTAATGAATTCTTGGTAGCTTGTGGGACTCAAGCACAGAACAATCAATGTAATTTCTGTGGGCTGCAAGAGGAGACATGATGAAGCCAATATGGGCTGATTGAAGAAATGCCTGAGCCTGTGAACAAATATAATTGGAGCACTGGCTTCCAGACTGTTGTTACCTCTTTCCAGAGAGGTGAACGTTCTATGTCATAGGTACTCAGTCAATAATACTATTAAAAGCTAATATTTGTTAAGTTCTGACTATGAGCTAGGACTATTCTAAGTGCTAACATATATTGTCATTTAATCTTTCCAACAACTCCAAGGAGTGGAGGCTGTTATTCCCACTTTTAAAGGATGAAACAGAAAAGATGAATATCTGTCCTAAAGTCACACAGCTGGAGAGTGCACAAGTCAGGATTTAGCCCAAGAAACCCAGCTCCAGAGCTCACTATGAGACTCTTAACCACTATGTGAAGGATATGGTGATACTTGGGTGTTAAGCCACTTTCATGGAACTCAGAATGCCATGGAAATCACTGTTAGATCTTGGCTTACTTTTGGGAGACTATGCTTACATATAAAACCCAGAAAGCCACTCGTCAGTACTGGACTTATTGCCTCTCTGCTCCAAATTCACTTTTTGGTACCTGCTCTGCATGCTGGATTAAACGTTTCTCCTTAATAATGTGCACAGTGTGATGCTCTGTCAGGAGAGAGCACTGAGGTACATTGCATGAGAAGAGGACTTCTCTTCATGGATTTGGTTGTTGTGTTTGCTTCTGTGTGCTCCTGCTGCATGACTGGGCTGTGGTGTGAGTGTACTGGGACATCCAGTGGTGCTCTGCCCTGGCAGCACCCCCAGAACACAGTACCTCAGGTACCTCAGATACCTCACAGCCATAGCTCAGGCCCAGGGACCACTTTCATGTAGTTCTCCTGACACGAACACCAGGTGTTCCAATCCTGCAGTCATGCATGCCCTAAATCCCTTGGCCTGTCCACTCACTAGTCTCGGCTCACTTGTGAGTTGGAGGGTTTTTCCTACCTGTTCAGCAACTGTGGACAAGCATTAGAGTAGGCCAGCCAGTGAACTTGTCCAGCATCCTATAGTCTCCAACTCATGAAACTATGCCTTCATCCACGAGGTCTGAACCCCACTGTTGAAGAGGCATCCCCTTCGAATTCTGTCTTTCTTTCCACCCTCACCATCAGCCCTAGAGTACCTGTCTGAGTCCTTTTTACATTTTTATTGATCCTTTGATCATAGTTCAATAAATTCTTTGTATCAAGCTTCCCCTTTTTAAAATTATCATGTGGTTTCTGTTTCCTGATTGGATGCAGACTGATAGAAAAGCCAAGCAGCTTGGGTACTGTGGAGTCCTTCAACACATATAAAGTACATATGGGGCAGCACGTTTCTCACTCAGTGTGGGAAATGGTGGAGGAAGCTCTCTCAGATTGTGTGTGTGTGTGTGTGTGTGTGTAAGTTTTGACGTTGGGAGTACAGCGTATACTTCCTAGATATTCTGATGATGATCTCTGTCCTAAGAAGAGGAGAATGAGGAACCGAGTTCCTACACGTTAGACAATATTTCCTACTTAAAGGCCAGATTGAGCAACTCATGGACACAGAGTGAATCTGAAACCTTCCTTTGAAAGATTCAAGTCCATAAATCAATGACTAGATTACATTTTGTGATGGCTTTTGAAATTTACAAGAAAGATAATGTGTGTAACATTCTTTAAAAATTGACTAATTCAAGTATAATTCAGAACAATTTACTAATGTGCAGTGATTTATACAGAGACTTCGTTTTGCTTAAGAATTTCCAAATGGAATGCATGAGAGAGAATAGCCAAATTGAAATGGCTTTTACAAGTTATAAAAAAGATGGGATATCTTATGAAAAATGCTATCACCAGGGCATTCAAAGTGGGCACATGCTGACCTTATAGTGTCATGACATCCAGCCCGTGTGAACTGTGATTGATCCTGTGAGTCCGCTGCATCCCCTCCTCCCTCTCCTCTCCTCTGGATCTGAAATGTGACCCTTAGCATGAATAATGCTGGTGACAGGATAAGCAGAACAAACAGCAGTTTTTATGTAATGAGAATGGTCATGGGGTAGGGGGTATGTCCATTTTTAGCACCCATCATCACAGTGTTCTAGTTTTAGCTACCCTCATACACTCATTCCACCTTCCCCACTAGATTATAATGAACAAAATTCCAGACATGTTAGGTTGAATTGTGAAATTGCTGAGATTTTCTGACCAAGAGAGAGATCAGTTTTATATGATCAACTTAATGCTACTTTATCTGGGAGTACTTTAGTACCTATTTCAAAAAGATAAGACCTATTTTAAGATAGGGTCAAAATAAAAAAATATGACAGATTCTTTAATATCAAATACCTAATTGACGTTCAAATTACCTCGAATATCTATCTTTTAATAGTTGTTTTGTCTGTAATTTTCTTCTCTTGTCCGGACCTAGTCAAGTTTTGATAGCAGGGTTAGGTTGACTTCATAAAGTGAGTTGGCAAGTGTTCTCTCCACCTCTGTTTTATGGAAGAGTTTTGTGTAAGCTTGGTATCATTGGTAGTTTAAATGGTGATAGATTTTACTAGTGAGGCCATCTAAACCTGGAGTTAGTTTTCTTTCTGGGAAAGGTTTAAACTGCAAATTTAATTTCTTTCAAAAGATACAGGGCTAGTCATATTTTCCATTTCTACCTGTGGCCAAATTGGTAAATTGTGTTTTTGAGGAATTTTCCCATTTCAGATTGTTGTTTTTATCCATAGAAAGCTGTTCATAATACTCACTTTTTATCATTTTTAGATCTGTAAAATCAGTAGTGGTTATTGTTGTTGATTGTAATTTAATCCTGTTGTTGTCAGAGAACATACTCTGAATGATTTCAGTCCTTTAAAAGTAATGAGACTTGTTTTATAGCCTGGCATATGATCTTTCTTGATGCACTATCCATATCAACTTTAACAGAATGTATTTAAAGTAGTCAGAGGCAGTGTTGCATAAATATTAATTAAATCAAGATAACTTCTATTGCTATTCAAATATTCTTCATTCTTATTGAACTTCTTTTGTCAACCTGCCTATCAATTACTGACAAAGGAGTGTTGAAATCTACAACTAAGTCCATTTCTCTTTTTAGGATTTTCCTTTCAATTTTTCCTTTATGTATTTTGAAGATCCACCATTAGATGTGTATTTATTCAGTATTCTGCTGTTGTCTTGACAAAATTACCCTTCTATGCTTATGAAATGCCTCTCTTTACTTCAAGTGTTACTTCTTGTCTTAAAGTCTTAGTTTTTAGAGCCTCTCCACTTTCTTAAGCTTGATGGTTGAACTTTGTAGTTTCTATCCTTTTACTTCTACTGATAGGTATCTTTATATTTAATAAGTTTAGATATAGTTGATCAGAAATTTTTATCCAGTTTGACTAGATAAGAAATTTTCTTTTTTTTTCTAAGATTTTATTTATTTATTTGAGACAGAGAGGGAGAGAGAGAGCATGAGTATTGGGGAAGAGCAGAAGGAGAGGGAGAAGTAGACTCCGTGCTGAGCAAGGAGCCTGATGCAGGGCTCGATCCCAGGACCCTGAGATCATGACCTGAGCCAATGGCAAATGCTTAACTGACAGCCACCCAGGCTCCCCTAGATAAGAAATTTTCTTAATTGTGGGAGTGTATTTATTGATATGGTTGTATTCAAGTTTATCAACTTATCAAATTATCAACAAACTGTTTGTTCCCTTTCCTTTTTTCCTCCTTTCTGCCTACTTTAGGTTAATCAGAAAACATTTTCTAGTATTCTATCTTCTCTATTGGATTTTTGCTTTAATTTTGTATTAATTTTTAGTAATTGCTCAAGTTATTATAATATACATCTCTAACTTTGTAGTACTTCACCTATAATGTAAGAACTTTATAAAAATATAAATCAGTGTCAGGGTGCCTGGGTGGTTCAGTCAGTTAGGCATCTGTCTTCGGCTCAAGTCATGATCCCAGGGTTCTGGGATCTAGCCCCACGTTGGGCTCCCTGCTCAGTGGGGAACGTGTTTCTCCCTCTCCTTCTGCCCCTCCCCCTGCTCATGCTCTCACTCTCTCTCTCTCTCAAATAAATAAATAAAATCTTAAAATATAAATCAGTGTATCCCTCATAGGATCAATGAATCCCTTTCTTTTCTAGTGCTAATTTGGTCCTATATTTTTACATATACATGTATTTAAACCCCAATATACAGAACTATTACTAATTTTCTTTAAACATTTAACTATTTTAAAAAGAATTTAAGAGGGCGCCTGGGTGGCTCAGTCGGTTGAGCGGCTGCCTTCGGCTCAGGTCATGGTCCTGGAGCCCCGGGATCGAGTCCCACATCGGGCTCCCTGCTCGGCAGGGGGTCTGCTTCTCCCTCTGACCCTCCTCCCTCTCCTGCTCTCTGTCTCTCATTCTCTCTCTCAAATAAATAAATAAAATCTTAAAAAAAAAAAAAAAAGAATTTAAGAAATGAAAAAAAAAA
This sequence comes from Mirounga leonina, assembly GCF_011800145.1. Taxonomy (NCBI): domain Eukaryota; kingdom Metazoa; phylum Chordata; class Mammalia; order Carnivora; family Phocidae; genus Mirounga; species Mirounga leonina. The sequence goes on along the minus strand of NW_023270305.1, from coordinate 10,515,303 downwards.
ACACCTACCTAAGTTTTACTATTTCTCATGCTCTTTGTTTCTTCCTTTAGATCTAATTTTCTGTCTGGTATCATTTCCTTTCAATCCACAGACCTTTCTTCTGCATTTCTAGTGAGATTCTTTCAGCTACAGATTCTTTCAGTTTTCATTCATCTGAAAACATCTTTATTTTAAAATGATTTTTGAAGGATATTTTTATTGGGTATAGAATTCTAGGATGTGTTATTTATTCAATATTTTAAATATTTTGTTCCATCAGATTTTTTTTTCCTGTTGTTTCTTATGAGAAGCAAGCCATCATTCTTATGCTCATTTCTTTGGTTGCTTTTATGATTTTGTTGTTTTGGAGTTTGAGTATAATATATGTAGGTGTGGTTTTCTTCATATTTATCTGCTCATAGTTTGCTGAGCATTTTGGATCTATTGGTTGATGTCTTTAATCAAATGTGGGAAAATTTCAACGAGTAGTCTCTCCAATTATTTTTCCTGCCCCATTTTCTCTTTTCTTTCCTTTTGAATCTCCAATTTTATGTACAGGTTTTTTTTTTTTTTTTCTCTTGAATATAGGTTACATTTTCCTGATGCTTGGTATACAGAGTAATCATTGATTATATAGATACTATGACTGAAGTGTAGATACTCTGGATTGTGTTAACTTCTAAATGGTGTTTTATTTTTTCAGGCAGTTAAACTACTGGTAGGTCATCTTGATACTGGGAAGGCTTAGATATAGGCTCTGTTATTTCTGTTTTGTCTTTGATCCTAGGGTAAGCCCCTTCCTGAGTCCTGAACATGTTCTTTCTTTTATGGCATTGCCCTTTTAAGATTTTAAAAGTAAGTCTGAGTTGTTTGCCAATCCCCTTTAACATGGCAGGACTTGAACCCTGAAGTTCTCCTCTCCAACACTGAGCAGCTGTTGAAAATCTCTGCTCAACTCCTCAGCCTTCCAATCCTTCCATTTCTTCCAGTTCGAAACTTGGTTTCTACTCTTGCCTTTTGCATATCCAGACAAGAAGATCAAGATGTGATTGATATTTATATGCAGAATTTGGGGCTCCTCCTGTTTCTGTATCCTTATTTTGGGTTTCTCTCCTCAATCACATCTCTTTGGCAGCTCTGAGATCTTCCCTTATTCCTCACCAGATGAGACTGACTTTTCACTTGAGGTCTATCCACCATGTACTGTGAACAGGAGAATTCCCTCCAGGGAAGAACTGGTTTAATGTGGATCTCACCTAATTTGTTTCATTGCTTTAAGGGTCACACCCCCTCCAATTTCTGCCTGCTTTTGCTTGTTCTCCAATGACTTCAAAATTATTTTCTTTTTTTTCTGGATGAGTTTGTGGTCTGAGGCTTAGACTGATATAAACTAGTCCATCATTATCAGAAGTGATACTCCGTAACCATCTGCTTTAGTCTTTTATTTGAACCATGGTAACATCCTCTTATCTGACCTCTCTGTTTATAAACCTTCCACCCACTCCTCCCCACATACCTTTGTATATAGGACATTCAGAGTAGTTTTTCTGAAAAAAAGAACAAAAACAATTTTGATTTTTTCCTGCCCCTGTGTAAACTATCTTGCAGCTTCCTTTTGCTTCCAATTTAAAGTATACACCACTTTTCTAGGTACAAAAATAAGAACTAAAATATTTAATAATTTAAAAGTGCTCCATATTGGGTACACCAGGTGAATCTGTATCAAGTTTACCTTTCCAGCCACATTGCCTGATAATGCCTTCCACTTCAGCCTCTATATTTCTGACTTCCTGAAAAACTCATTTTCCCCAAATATAGCATGCATGTATGGAACCATTCTTTTCCTTCATTGTTACATATACATATACGTGTATTAGTTTCCAAAGGCTGCCATAACAAAACAAACTGGGTGGCTTAAAAAAATACAAAGTTATTGTCTCTCAGTTCTTGAGGCTAGAAATCCAAAATCAAGGTGTCAACAGGATCATGTTCTCCCTGAAGACTCCAAGGGAGGATCCTAGATGGATTCATCACTTCAGTGTTTGCCTCCAACAATATCTACCATTTTCCCTGTGTCTAACTTTTTCTCTTTTTATAAGGACATCAATTTCTACATTAGGTCCCATCCAAATGCAGAATGAGCTCCTCTTAACTTCATTACATCCGCAAACACCCTGTTTTTAAATAAGGTCACATTTATAGGTTCCTTACAGATATAAATTTTGGGGTAGAATGGAATATCTAAACTTTGTTTGCCTGATTCCAGCCAAACAACTCTCTTCTTTGAGTACTTTTCTGATATTTTCATAAAATATTTCTCCTTCCATTAAGTAGCTGTGTCTACCACATATAGCATGGATTTGTTTTCCCTACTGCCTCCTCCAACAATTTTGAGTCCTTGGAGAAAGATTGGTTTATTATTTATCTTTGCTTCTCCAGAGACTTCTTCAATGCCTACCTTAGAGTAAATGCTTAATAAATGTTTGATAAATGAATGATTTTTAAGGGAACAAAGGGCCAGTCTTCTTCCTCATTCCTTAAAACCCTCAAGCACTATTAACTTTCATACCACTGGCCCATCCCTGTTGGCCACAATTTTATTTTCACCAAGATGAAAAGAAATTGAAGCCATATTCTTGGTAAATTAGAAACATAAACTGTGGTATCAGTGTGGATTCTCTGAGTAAAAAAATGATAGAAACATAATGTAAATCTAAAAATGTTACTGAGAATGTTAGTAATGATATTGACTTAATTCTGCTCACCAGGGGAGGACCATGACTGAACTCAATGTGTTGAAAAGTTCAGAGACATTAATCTTCTTATCTGTGCCCCAGAACTCCCCCTGCAAAGACAAATGAGCAAGCATTGATGAATGCTGGTTCATTAGGAGAATTTAAAAATGCAATTTGTCTTCATGAAAAGGAAGTATTTTTACATTTTCCATTTTAAAATGAATCAGTGAAAAGAATTTTTCAACCATTACCCTTTGACTTAGAATGGCCTTGTGAGCAACATCTCAATGCAGTAATAGACTTACTTTGGGGGAAATCTTGACAAAAAGATACTTCCTGGAAAAACAATATCCACAATATACAGGCCTCTCTGAGACTCTTTCATAACAGTATTTTTAGGGTTTTAAATTCTCCCTTTTGTTTAACCTCCTAAGAGACAAGAAAAGTAAAAGCTAAAATAATAAAAAGCAAACAAAACACCAAAAATAGCATACCTTTAAAAGGAAGTTTTCAGGTTTATGCTAGAGTAAATATATCACCATCCCAATCTTGTATTTTTTCCATATCCATATAAGATGTTAAATATTTTGTCTCTAGTGACTAGCATGAAAATCTGAAAGTCCCTACTGACCCAGACATAATTACTCTGCTCTAAGAGGGATATAGAATTTAAACAAAGTCTTAATATTGCACAATATTTTTTAGTTAACCATTAAGTAAATAGAAAATGAAATTATTCAGAAATCCTCATCATACGATGTCTGATTAATGAAAGGCAATGTAGTTCCTTTATATGAGAGTATCCATTCAAGTAATTATTTTTCGCATCTAACTTTTGCTCCAATTGTTAAATATATTTTAGTGTGTCTCAAAATCAGCCCCAAGTTTGGGGGATATGAGGCATATTCCCTCGTGTATTGCCTTTTATTATTATTATTATTATTATTATTATTATTATTATTATTATTATTATTATTTGCATTTGGGTCTATCTGTAGCAAATTTGTTATCAGTAATCTTCAGCTTTAGTGACCATAAGAATCAACTGGTGAACTTTTAAAAATTCTGCCCCAACTAAGAATTCCTTCACAGTAGGAAATGGATTGAAGCCTGGAATTTTGCATTCAAAAAAAGATAGGTGATTCTAATGCAAGGAGTGTAGTGACAATATTTTGAGAAAGTTTGATTATCTTTTCTCTACTAAGTATGTTTTCTGTATGTAGATCACCCTTTCCTCATTCCTGAGGAACACACGGAGTTTTGTTGTTGCATCAGTGACTTTCTCTTATATCTTTTTAACTTTACATGTACTGAGAATTTATTTTGGAAACCACCAGCTGGCTCCACGTGTCACCTCCTTTACCTAGACCTTCCATTTTTTTAGACTCTTGTTCACAATTGAATACTTCATTTCCTTCAACCTTGAGAATCAATTTTGTACAGCCTCAAAATCCTTTTTCCCTGGGTCCTTGGCCTCTACAAAATTCAGCTCCTCAACTCAAGTGCCCACCATCTGGAAAAAAATCCTGCTTACATTTCTCTACCTCATCAGCTCTCCATATGGCTTTGAAACTCAGTTAAAAACACATCGCCTTCTTCTGTGCTAAGGATCTCTTGATTTTCACCTATCTTTGAGTTATAATTTATTTTTATCTCAACATCTGCTAACCTTGAAGACCATCTTTAAAAAAAATGGTTTAACTCTTGATTGGTGGTATAGCTTTTAAGATTGATTGCCAAGGACTGGAATACTAATCATGCCGGAGAAAGACCATCTCTCTCTCCTTTGCAGAGTAACTGCATCTATACAGACCTGTTTGTCTGTTCATTGACCCAAAACTGCACCTTTAGTTTTGGTCAGTATAACATCTTCTAGAGCCATTTGGTGTATAAACTGGTTTTCTGATGATGGCACATTAGTTTTCTTCCTTTCCTTATTTTCATGGGAGACCCTTCTGGAAGATCTCCACTCAGCTCTTAAGGAGTGTGAAATATGATATGATCAGGAAGGAAATGGAAATAAATTGCAAATTTGTATGAAAAATGAATGTCATGAAATATTTCACCAAAAAAGTGATTCAAGGCTGAGGAAGCAAAAAATGTGAGAAAAAGACATTGGGAGCAATGATGCGTGAAATGTCTAAAACCACAGAGGAAATGCCTGACAAGATAGGTAGTAACAAGGAGAACAACATATTAAAGACTGGGAAGGAACAGCCCTTGAGGAAAGATAAGAGGGTTGAAGAGAAGGAGTTACTGTGTGTCTGGGAAGGTGTTTAATATACTCAGCTGGGTAACACCCTAAGGGAAAAGATCACAGAATTTATCCAAAAATACTCTGTCATTATGGACTAACACTGCCATCAGAGAAAGAATGTTGGTGGAATTATTTAGAGAGCTTTCTTCTCTCTGAGTTGTAACTTTTTTCCCCAAGATATTGATCAGGAACCCCTAAGGAATTGAATTAAAGCCAACGGGTGTGATAATCATTTGGGGAGTGCATATTCGGTGGACCATAGCTATTGAAATATTTTACTAGCTTTCCATTCTTAAGGGCTCAGGGGGAAAGAAAATGCTACCACCATAGACCCTGGTGTTCCCTCTGAACCAGGTGGGAAGGAGATGGTGAATTCTGAAGCAATTCACATTTATTGTGAAATCCTATTGTGACAGGCTGCCTGAAGCCTTTCATTTCAGGGAATCTTTGAGTTCTGCCCTCCTATTGCTGCTGCTGCTGTTTCTAAATTTCCCAGTGCATTGAGGCTCTTCCCTCTCAACTCTGCCTTCTCGTGTTTTCCGTAATGGATGTAGGTATGTGGTTGGAGGTAGAGCCAGCTCATCCAATGGGGCAGATGCGTGACTCCGTCACACTCTGGAACACTTCCCTCCCCACCACTTAGCCTGCCTGCCTTCTGTGTGAAGACAGTTCTTCCTGTGTAGCAGCTCCTGATGGGAATTAAATCACCTCACTGTCTTCGCCAGCAAAGAATGAGCAGAGACAATGTGTATCCCAGGCAGGGTCAGAGCCTTAGCAGCTAGAAGGACAGAGGATCTTGAGTCCTCTTTTAAGTCGCTGTAGTGTGAACTGGTTCCTATAGAATCTACATTTACTTCCCTGTTGGCTAACTGCCTCAAAACATCCATACTAGTGTTCTGATTTTGAAAGCTAGAATCCTTTGACCTGTAGCCCTGGTTAATTTTTTTTTTTCTTTCACTTAAATCAAAACTGACAGGAAGAAGAATAGACTAAAAGAGTTATTTTCCTTTGCTGCCTAATGGGATATGAAGCCTCAGCTTATGACTGAAAATAAAACTTTCCACTTGGGTAAACATAATTTTCTCCTTTTTTTCCCCCAGAAATAATCCCATTCATTTACAAGGATATAGTAATTTAGTATAAAATAATTCCCTTTCAATATCTTCTGTTGTAATTACTTGGCTATCTTCTTACTTCCCTTCTTCTGTGAATTTTGGACCATTCAGAGACTGAGCTGGCAATATAACTGTGGAGGAGGCTGAAGGGATGGGCACAGAGCCCTACAATGCCCAAGGAAGCCACAGGCTCTTAATACCACCCTGCTCAGATATCCCTGTAGAGTTGGTATCAGACCCAAAGAGGGAGGAACCCTGGAACATCGCCCGCCATGCCATGGGAATTTGTGGTTTTTCTTGGGGGAGTCTGGGAGTGCATCTCTAATGTTTGGAGACTGTGATGTGCATATCCAGGGGAATCTTTGGCTAGTCCAGTGAGGAGCAAAAGTGATCAAGGCAGCTATAGGGGAGCTTCATACACAGATAACTTTGGAAATGCTTTATCTCAGGCTTGGTATCTTTTTTTCCTTCATGTGCTCCAGCTCTTGCTCAAATAATAAGGAGAAGAGGCAGAGAATTTATCACTTAAAATTATCTGCAAGTCCATTATGGGGCTCAATTAGTCTTGGGTTTTGTCATTCTTAACATTCACTAAACTGCAGTTTTTCTTTTGAGAGCTTATTCTGCGTATATTAATGTGCATTAAAATGTAACAAAAAGTTTGGGATGGGGTTGAAAACACCACATATATATAAGTATATCAAGATTTCATTTCTCTTGTGGAAGAAACTCAAAGTTTCCTACAGCTTGTTTAATACTGAAACTTAATGAGTCTACCTAGTGCTATTACTGAGAAAGTAATGCTAGGCTTTGCTAAGGAAGGGGCCAGACCCCAGGGCATTGGAAGAGAACAGCTAACCAGACTTTAATATAGAAAAATAGATAAATAGGGTGATAATTCAATTGGAAGGCAATGTACCTATCGTGCACCAGGAGAAAGCACAGCTGGAGGATTTGAAAGTGATTTGGAAGCAAAAACCTCTCATTGAATTACAGACAAAAAAAATCAAGTTAGGGGTTGGCAGTGGAGTGAGACCTGGTTGTGAGGTTGTAGAAAAGAGACTGTCAGCTCTTCTGTTGTAAGCCAGAATTCCTCAGAGAGGCCAGCTTACCTCAAAAGTTTGCTTTGGGTTATATCTAAGCCAACATTCTCCTAACACACACACACACACACACACACAGAGATGAAAAATTATTCTTGATTTACTTGGTAGCCACATCTCTGGAGATTGATCCTGAGGCTGTCACTGAAACCAGTGTTGTTCAGAAGTCATTGATGGATGATAATTTAACCTGGCAGGCATGTGATGTCACAGAGCAACTAGCTAAAGGGAAATAGCTTTCAAAAAAGACATTACAGTTTACATTGAGTTCATACTGGCATAGATTAAGAAAGTTAATGGAAAAAAATATTTGTAGGATGTTTTAGTCTTTGTCTGGAGGCCAATTTAGGATCTGTGGAAGAAGTCCTTAATTTTGGATTATTGACATGGCACCAACTGATTTCATGGTTGTGCATTTAGGTCAAATGAATGTTTATTCTGTGCTCCTGTTACAGAAAGATGAAAAGGGAGTTAGACCCACATCTTTCCTTCAGGAGCTTACGGTCTAGAAGTGGGGGGAAAACACTGAAAGTATAAACCCTAATTCGGTGAGACAAAAGTCAGGGTCAAAAGAAAGGCAGTGAGAAAATGCTGGGAGTTTGGAGGAGTGAGATGTCAATTTTTTATTGCTGAGAATGTCAGGCTCTTCAATGGCATTGTTTGTCTTCTGTACTCTTTGTAGGTATTAAACCATAGATTTCCCAGAAGTTGTTTTTGGAGGAATATAAAGATGATTTTTCTAAATTATTTGTATTTGTCTCATTTTTCAAAGACAGTTCTTCCTCCTTTTTCTTCCACTAGAGCAGCCTGTTCACCTTCCATTGCTGATCATTGGAAGGTTGTCTGTATAGAAATGTGTAGCCCTAGTGCCTCCTGAGAAGAAAGGTGAAGTCCAGCTTTTGGATCCCCAGTCGTCAGTTGGTCAGTGCCTGGTAATGCAGAACCTGGCTCAGTCTTTGCTCTTCAAAGACTTTGGTTGCAAGTGGAAGAGCTTCAGTAATACTGGAAAGGAATCTCCTGGTCCATGTTTAATCAACAATGTGGTGGCCTTGGAAATCAATTCATGGATTGGTGCTCTACCCATTAGAGCAAAACCAGACTGCTTTAAGCTTCTCCAAACTGTCAGGATACTTTCTGGCACTCACATTTCCAATTTTATGTATTTCCTTGATTTATACTTTCTTTGTGCATACATTCTTATCCTTTTATAGCTCCTTAAGAGCAGGATATATGCCTGAATTATCACTGTATCCTTAGTAATTCCTAGAACAATGAAGGGGCTTAATTATGTTTTGGAATAGCGGGGTAGCTGATGAGCTAATATAGTTTTATTCATGGGTATTTTTAGACCTTTCTGTAGACTTTGAACCTTATTTCAAAGCTGTTCAAAAAGAACTATTTTGACAATGAGGGTCACATTATTTCAACTCTGAGACTCAGTTTTCTCACCTACATATGAATCATTGAGACTTCAGATGTGGAGATGTTCTCCAACTGCCCAGTACTGACATTTTAGGACTTTGCAGTTCACCTATGAACTGAACTGCTTAAATGAATGTTGAAATACAGATAACTTTTCTGGCAAAGGGTTGTATATAATAGCTCTCTTCTACCTGGAGTGTGCACTTACTTGAAGATACACAAGAACTGTCTAGGGGCACCTGGGTGACACAGTTGGTTAAGCATCTGACTCTTGATTTTGGCTCTGGTCATGATCTCAGGGTCCTGAGATCGAGCCCCACATCGGGCTCAGTGCTCAGTGGGGAGTATGCATGAGGATTTTCTCTCTCTTTCCTCCTCTGCCCCTCCTCCTGCTCATGTGTGCATGCACTCTATCTCTCTCTAAAATAAATAAATCTTAAAAAAAAAAAAAGAAGTGTCCAGAGCTGTGTGGGAGTGTATACTTTAAAGAAGTCAGTTTTCAGATTTATGCATCTTCTTTCCTAAAATTGATCTTTGTAAAAATTCCTTTGCACTGCCATTCTTTTATTCCCAACTCAGTCTTCACAATTTTCCTGTTTGCATTTAGTGAAAATCTATTTCTCACCCATTGTGACTCTCACTGTGGTTTGTTGCCCTGTGGCGGGGCGGTGGGGGTGTGTGTGCAGTAAAAACTTCTGAGGCATCAAACAAGGGGCCAGAGGAAATGTCTTACTTCAAAGAGAAGTCCTGAGAAAGCCAAGAGAGAATGTAGGGCCCAGCTTCATCCAGGTAACAAGCTCCTGGCAATGCTCTGTGCCTTTTCTACCTGTTAATCTGTATTTGAATTAGAACTCAGAAGAGATAAGCTTGCCATTAAGTAATTTATTAATAAATTTATCTGAACTCAAAAAAGTTGAAGTCAGGCTTTTTCGGACAAAAAAAATAATTCTTGTTTGACTGATTAACTGGATGCAAAAATTTGTTTTGCCCATTAGGTCACATGAAAGATTGTATACATCAGTTGAGTAAAATAATCCTTCAGCTCCAAAGTTTTAACAAGTAGCACATATTTAAAGCACATTCAAAGCATACACTTGATTAGAAATTATAGACTTTGCAATTACACGTTCTTATGAAAAAATGTTAATGTCCACTTAACACCACAGAAGAGGGTTTTCCAACACTCTGGTTGGGGGCTCTAGAAACAAAAGTTTGAAATTCAGGGAAATGTAGATACTGCAGTTAGCATTAGTTCTACTTCTTGTAGGTAATGATAAACAGATGGGAAAAGTATGCTCCATGTGAACTTACCTAGTCACCCCCTATTAGAGCATACATCTGGGATCTCCATACATCTGGGATCTCCATACATCTGGGATCTCAATCCCAAGTTAGCGCTCTGTACTCACAATCCATTCTACCACATTTTCCTGATCTGTTCTCTACACTAATGTTTTAAGCCATTTCGACTTCTTCCAAACCTATAGTTTCACCCCCTTATCCATTTGCTCTCAACAAATGACCTTGCTTCTCACTTCACAAAGAAGTAAAGGTGATTCCAGCGATGAATCTTTTACCTTGTGCTACCAGCCCTACAACTCCATTCTGGTTTTTCCTTACTCCTTAGTAGGAAGGGGCCCTTCATTGTGTGTAAGACAAATCTCCTCTTGACTCATGACTTTGCTCTTTCCTGTATCTTCCTCTTCCCCCCACTCTTCCCAGTCATTATTGAAACACTGAAGTTTTGCCTGTCTTCAACAAGCAAATGCACAGTAATTATTTTTATACAATACATTGTTTCTCAAGTGTCATCTTTCCTTTGCAGACATCTTTTTTATCTCTTTCCACCTCACAGCTAATCTCTAAAGAATTGTTAACTTGTACTTTTCATACATCTCTAACTTCCACTTATTTACTAGCCTGCTCCAATCTGGCTCCATCCCTGTCTTTGCAGAGAGAATAGTTTTGCCTAGGATACCATGGACCTACATGATATTAAATTCAATAAGAATGTCTTAGTCCTTAACCTGCTAGATAACCCAGGAGTATCTGGTTCTATTGGCAGTTTCCTTTTCCTTTAATCTATGTGTTTTGCTCTTGACTTCCATGATGTCATATTCACAGGCTTTCCTTATATCTCCTTCCTTTCTACCCAGGAATCCCAAAACACTCAGCACTAGACCCAAGGATACCTGGCTTGAGTTGTGTAAAATTTTCCCACAATGAGGCCTCCTTTCTTTTACACTTTATACTATTTTTCTAAATAATATCACTCATTCTCATGGTTTCAATTGCCATTTATGGGCAACTGGCCCCCAAATTTCAATTTCTAAGCTTCAAACTCATGCATCTGCTTGCTGATGTGACATCTCCTGTTAGATATCTCAAAGGCTTCTCAAATTCATGTCCAAGACTGAACATATATTTTTGCCCCCAAATCTGGCTGTCTATTCTTATAGTAAATGACACAAACACATCTCCATTTACAGAAGGCAGACATCAAGTACTCTCTTGCTTCCTGCTTTACTTTCAACCTTCAGATATAAATCATTTATAAGATTTGAACCACTAAATGTTTCTTGCTTCCATCTCTAGCTTATTTCACCAGCCCAGTCTAAGCATAATTTTCTGTAAAATACTTATGTCTGTGTTAAGTAAAAATGATGGCATTATCTTCTGGAGTTTACAATGTATGGGTGGGTAATAACTATGACAACTCCTGCATATGGGAAATAAATACGCTAAGGTTGAGTTTTCTACATTTTATGTAGAAAAAGTAATTTTACATATTAAATATATTTAGAGTATACTCTAAATATACTTTAAAAGATTAAGGATGTGTATTTTAATCTGTAGAGCAACTATTAAAAAATAATGTTAAGAAGTATAGGTAAAAAGTCAATAGATAGATTAAAATGGGATTGTAAAAGATATTGAAAAAGAAAAAGAAAAAAAAAAAAGGAAAGGAAGACCAGCAGAACAGAAACTACAGGGAGAAAACCAAAACCAAATAACAAAATGATAACTTTGAATCCATTAGCGCCAATAATTGCATGAAGTATTAATGGAGTAAATGCTCCAATTAATTAAAAGGCAGAGATTTGTCAGAACAGATGAAAAAGTAAGACCTGATTAACATGCTATCAACAAGAGAGATACTTTAAATACAAAGTATAATATACTTTAAAAATTAAAAAAATATATACTATAAATATACAGATATTTTGAAAGTAGTTGGATGAAAAGAGTATACACTGGAAACAGGAAGGCTGGAGTGGCTGTATTAATATCAATAAAATAAGCTTCAAGGTAAAGAGTATTACCAGAGATAAAAATGAACATTTCATAATGCTAAGAAGGTCAATTAATAAAAAGGACATAACAATCTTAAACATCCTAGCCACTTATTAGTTGTATGACCATAAGACCCTGAGCCTCAGTTTTCTTACCTGTAAGATGTATTATAGCATGTCTGGACAGGTATGTTAGATAATATGTATGTAAATAAATATTAATAAAGAAATAAGCAAATAGCATTTACGTATTGGCACATAGTAGATTTTCAATGCACATTGAACATTAATTCTTTTTCTTACATAATTGCTCAGTTTGAGCTCAGGAAGGCCAAAAAGAATGGTGAGTAATTTTGTTACAGAGATAAATCCATCAAAACAGAATAGACTAAAGTACATATGATACAATAAAATTTTGTTTAATGATGGCATAACTTAGATGGAGGTTTTACTGGTACTGTTTCCTAGAGAGGGGGCTTCAGCTTTTACTTTGAGATGCTGGAATTGGGGGAAAGTTATTGAACAGCAGTTTTCCCTTTTATTTATTTATTTTGAGAGAGAGAGAATGAGAGAGAACACATGAGAGGGGATAGGGTCAGAGGGCAAAGCAGACTCCCTGCCGAGCAGGGAGCCCGATGCGGGACTCGATCCCGGGACTCCAGGATCATGACCTGAGCCGAAGGCAGTCGCTTAACCAACTGAGCCACCCAGGCGCCCTAGTTTTCCCTTTTAAAGGCAAAAGTAACAAAAGCTAATCTTAACCCAAGCGTATTATTATTATTATTATTATTATTATTATTATTATTATTTGAGAGAGACAATGCATGCAAGTGGGGGGAGGGACAGAAGGAGGAGAGAATTCCAAGCTGGCTCCACGCTGGGCATGGGGCTCGATCTCACAACCCTGAGATCATGACCTGAGCTGAAATCAAGAATCAGACACTCAACCAACTGAGCCACCCAGGTGCCCCTTAACCAGCATCTATTGGTGATGCTTTTTTCTTTCAGACAAAATGACCAGTAGTCACTTCTTCAGCACAGCTGCTAACATCACAAACCACTATTAGCACAACCAGCTTACTTTTAATGAGTGTTACACACATTGTGGTGTGTGGAATCTTAACCACAGCTTCTAGAAGTACTTGGCATATTCTAACTTATACATGAATTGGGGTCCATTAAGTGTTTTTTTCTAGTTTACACAGCTCTTATATGGCACACACAAGGTAGTTTCAACCTTAAATCTAGGTTCTTAAATTATTTTGCCTGCAAAAATAGGTTATACTTGGTGCACGTAGGTTGCTCAGGCGGTTAAGCATCTGCCTTCGGTTCAGGTCATGATCTCAGGGTCCTGGGATTGAGCCACATGTCAGGTTCCTTCTCAGTGGGGAGTCTGCTTCTCCCTCTCCCTCTGCCCCCGACCCGTGCTCACTCTCTCTCTCTCTAATAAATAAAATAACATCTTTAAAAAATGGGTTATCCTTTCCCTAAATGGTTTTTAAAAATTGAAACTTTGTAGCATCTCCAAAAGCTGGATTCTATTTAAAACAATTTTAAATGAAAATTACAGTCATTTTTGAGGGTCATGATGGGATTTTAAATAGCAAAATCAAGACTTAGTGTTTCTCCTAAGCTCTGAAGTGGACTTATAGGAAATAGATGGAGGAAAATGGTCACATGTGGCCTAAAATATGGAGAAAAAAATCTATGTTCAATTAGGTAGTAACTAAACAATTCAACGTGTAAAGTTGAATTTAATGCCTATTTCTCCTTTAGAAAATTTTATGAATAAGAATTTCACAGTCAACTCTGAAATTTAAGGGAAAATTCCTGTACTGGATGCATATTATTATTTGTTGATCTTGAGGTCACTTTTCTAATTTCATGGAAATTAAGTGTCTGTGAATCAGTCGTCTTACGTGGAAAATTTCTTCTGCTTTGATGATGATGATACAGTGCAATGATAAACATTTCCTATTTACTGAGCAATTATTATGTGCCAGTAACTTTGTTAAGTGCTTTCCATACATTATTTAATTTGAAACTCATGAATTCTCAATGAGATAGATACAATTGTTATCCACATTTTAGAGATAATGAAAATTAAACTAGTAGAGGTGAAATGACTTGTAAGTCCCACAGTACATGGTGGAATGCAATGACAATGTAGACTGCTTGACTATGAAAGGCTCTATGTTGAATTATTGGTAGAGATTAGAAATTTTCTTTCACATAATCATATACAGAATCCCATTTCCCTTTTCATATGATCTTCAATGGCTAGTAGGGTTACCTTGACTTGAAAGCTTAGAAAGTGTATCAGAATCAGAAGAGGACTGGGGACAGGGTGACCTGGAATGAACAGCTTAGTTCACTTATACAACAAGCTTTGAGAAGAATAGGTTGTCATTCAATGAGTTTATTTTTCTGTGCTTCTTTTTACCAACACAGTGGCATATCAGAACTTGAACAGGCTATGAGGCAAGGTGGTCACTGACAAACAAAGCCTCAGACTTATATGTTAGGTCTTTCCATGTTAGAAAACTGATAACATTGTCTTGGTCCTCATCCTGATTCTTCCACCTCCTGACCAGATAGGATTTTGGCACATCATTTCTTATAGCATCTATTTCCCCATCTGCAAAATGGGGGCTTCCTTTTAGGGGTGTTATTTTGATAAAGGAGAGAATTCATTTAAAGTGCTTAGTATGATGTCAAGTATATAGTTAGCATGCAAAATACATATTAGCTATTATATCATTATTATTTTCATCATTATTGTCATTTGCTTTGGAATGCCTTCCATGTGATAAATGTCATAGATAAAACTTGGGAATCTATGACAATTTTGGAAAATTGTTAAATAATTTGGGGACATCTACATCCTCCCTGGGGACTTGACAACACTTTGCAGTTGGCTCTGCTGTGTGATATGTCTTTGATGTCTTCACATGCATTGTGTTGGTAAAGAAAGACACTAAAACCATGGATGGTTTCACGGAGAGGATAGGTAAATACTATCTAAAGTGGTGATTTATCCTGTTTCTTTGCACATTTCTTCCTGGAAATGTTTCTTGAAAGAGACTCAAGGCATGAGTTGGGATTTATTTTATAAGAACTTCTGGTGTAAGTGGGCCACAGTGAATGATATTATGACATGAACAGTGGTGCCTCTCCAATGAGTCATATTTCTGATCTTTGCTTTGTGACTGGCATGGAGAACTGGAGAGCTGGTAGGCATGATGTACTGGATACAGCAGTGCATAGTACACACAAGCAGACCTAACATTTCACAGCAAAATATCTTGCCATCCTTGCTGCAAGGATACAGTAGTGGATAAAGTGTTTTAGAACAATAAAATGCTTAGCATTTGGGGGCCAACTACTGTTAGGAAATGTTCTTTTAAGTGAAGAGCTGTGAGCGGTTAGTAGAAAGCAGCAATTTCTTTAGCTTCTCAAAAAAGAATATGAGTGTTGTGTGTGTGTGGGGGGGAGGCTTCAATTTAGGACACAGATGCTGATAACTTTATTAAATATTGATTTTTAAAAAATATATATATTCACTAAGCCATGAGCCAGAGAAGATCAGAGTTGGTGATAAAAATAATTATTAGTAGTATTTCAGTTTAATTGCAAGCAAAATGAGGTGGTATAATCTATGTATATAACTATATATAAAAATAACTCCCATCCATAGCCCACTTGGAAAGTGGATGCCACTCTTTCTGGTGTGACAACAAGACCCACTTCAGAGTGTAACAATATTTGTTTCTTTTGTGGCTTTTGGGGCCAGCAAAGCCAGGATTTCTAGACCTATAACAGACTTACAAAAACTATTAACCCAGGCTCAGAGACAAAGGTGCAGAATTTGTGGCAAGCAGGGCCTGGGAAAATTCTCTGGAGAGGAAAGGGCCACTTGAACAAAGACCAGGAGTAAGCAGTGGCCTTGCTAACTCAATATAACATTTATTTGGCATCAGGAGTGTTTCAGACTCTGGGAATCCTGAGAACCTTCAAAGTCAGTCACTTCTGTAGATGAGGTGTAATGAGGAGAAACTACTGATTCATGCAAGAAGTGTTTCCTAAACTCAAAGATGTAAATGTAACCATGGGAAGGGTTTGCTTCTGAACTTTGGAAGAGGCTACCTTGAAAACGCTGAGCTTCTTGTCACTACCAGTAACAGGCAGAGTCTAGACAAGCACCTCCCTGGGCATATGCTATTGGTGGGGTATTGAGTCAGGTCAGACACCCCCAAAGCACTAAGCATTCTGTAGACTTCTACAGGCTCACATCTACTTTGTACTCTCTGTGCTTTTAGGAATGTAATGAGAGCAATACTCGTGTTGTTGTTGATGACAACAATGATGCTAACTAGCTAGCACTTACTGAAGTTGAATATATGGTAGGTACTGTGATGAATGTTCAGCAATCTGCACATACAATCCTTACCACTACCCTAAGATGTTGATATTGCCTCCATTTTATGGGTAAGGAAACTGAGGCTTAGATAGATAGGAATTGGTTCCTGTGCTTAAATATTTGGGGATGAGATAAGACTCATAACTGCAAATAGTTACTGAAAACCTTAGTCCACTGACATGTGACAGTGTGAGAACTGTTATAAGACAGTACGCATGATGCGCATGCCAAGTGTTCATCAGCCAGACATGGCCGGGGGCCGAGGAGGTGGAGGTGGGAACACATTACTTAAGAAGATGGTCTATTTGGTCAAGTAAGTGGAAGGTTTATGCTTAGTTTGAAATAAAATCTTAAAAAAAAAATGAATGTGCTAGCTGGAATGTTTATTGTGGTGTCAATAACTTCCCATGCTATAGCTATCAAATTGGCTTTGCACTCTGGATAAATATCTTCCCCATTTTATTTGGCTTTAAACCTGAGTTACAGGAGGTACAAATCACTACAAGTAGGAATACCCAAATTAAATGAGGGTTCAGTTTTGAGTCTATCTGCCTCGGTGTTCTTAAGCCACACATTTTAAAATCCCTTTAGATGACGTTGGTGGGAATCTAAGTAGATCCAGATAAAGAAAACAGATATTTCTCGTATCTTTCTGAACTCTTAACCTTGCTAAACTATTCTGTGAAATGGGAGATACTGACAACTTTGAAAGTGGTGTGTGCACATACACCCGTATATATAGTGGTTTTCTCTGACTTTTCCTGAGACAATGTGCAGAGTGAGTTGGAAGACATGGTTTTCAGTGGGGACTTTGCCACTGTGACTTCTGATTAACCTTGACATTCCTATCTGTGGGATGTGGCCTTTGTACAAGATGCTAGAATGGGATCATTGTGTTACAGGATCTTTTGAGTTTGTGTTTTTTTTCACATAAGAAAACAAGTAGAAAAAACTGGAAGTCATCCTTGAGTACGATCCATCTTCTACCATGCTACTTTATGGAGGAGTTTTGGAGGTCATGTCAAGTATTCATTTAAGGAAGGAACGATTCTAATGCAAATTAAGCCAAATAGTCATTGGCATCTTCAAGGAGAAGGAAGTTTACATAACCTCAATTAAAAACAAATATCACTATAAATCGGTTCTTGAACTTCATATAAATGTTTGTCTGAAATATTTTCTATTTTGTGCCTGACTTCCTATGCTCAACATAATATTTTTGAAGATAATCCATGTCATTGCATGTTTCAGCAACTAAGATTTTGCATTTTGTTATATGTAAACCATACCCCAGTAAAAAAAGGAATGAAAAAATATTATTTAAGAAGGAATAAACAAAATAATCAGCTCCTGGGTCTTGGGGACAGGCTGAGAGTAAAAGAGATTATATTATGGGATAGGAGAGATCAGTTGGGGAAAATTTTTCTGCATCAGCAGGGTACTCATCTCTATGTTGGGCCGTTCCTTTTGTGTAAGCAGAAGTAAAGGAAAACTATTTAGGTTTGTAATATATCAGTTTTCCCCATTGTGATCCCACTTAACACAATGTTAAAAACCCCGCTGTCTTGCAACATGGAGATGGTGCTTCTTACCAGCAGTAGCAAGGCATCTGTGTGGATCTACTCTTCTAGCAGGAGGTGGGGACATGGCTAGACACAAGCATGAAGTCTAGACTCCAAGTGTGGCGTTCCAAGCTGTTCAGAGCCAGGCCTTGATTCAGACTGATGTGTTCCCACTCCATTCTGATTTTGGATGGCTTACAAAAGAGCCAGATAGCTCATCATCATGGCACCCCAGAGCTAAATTTAAGGTGGTAGGTTTTTCCAGAGTGGTAATTCATTCAAGCCAGCTAGCATTTATATAGTGGTTATTGCATGCCCATCTGTTTTTAGGTAGAAATAAATCAGGGTGTGATCTTTTAAACTCTACTTTTTGTCCTCTTATTCCCTATCATCATTGCTGATATGAGCACCCTTTGATATATCATAGACTTAGAGATTCTAAGCTTGTCTCTGAAAAGTGAGAGCATCTTCCAGTTTTCACCTTATTCCTGGCAGGCTCTTTCTCTGAAATATCTTCACTCATCCACCCATTCATTCACTTAGTCCCTCACTCATTTCATTAAACCAATATTCTATTCTTGGTGATACATGGTAAAACAAAAATGCAGAATTTCCTGTCTTCTTCGCCACAAGTGTACCTGTTATCCATTGTTCAGGAATCTGCTTAATTCTCATGTCCTTCAGAATCCTACCCTCTCCTGAGCTTCTGCAGGCCTTATCTTCAACATCATCCACAGACACTGCTTGCTTACACTGGCCTTGCAACTTTTCCTTTACAAGGTTAGATTGTTATCGAATTCTTGGAATGCAGATATTTCCATCTCCCAGCACCATTATCATCTCCAAGGTGTTGTGCATTTTAGATCACTGGAATCCTGACCATTTCTGCCTCAATATATTGTACATAGTAGGTGTCAAGTTGACAAGGGAATGGCTATTTGCTTTCTAGCAATTATATGACAGAATGGACCTTGATGTCCAGGCTGAGCTCTATCTTCTCTTAAAACCTAGGAATCACTCTAATGTAATTCCATTTAAAACATTCCATTGAATCTGAAGTTGCCTCAATACTACCTTGGGGCTTGGCATATTTCTGTCACTCAAAAAAATCTTAGGTTTATGACTTTCTCAAGAAGATCCCATGGGTATTGCATATGTAAAGAACAAGAAGTTTGCTAAAGGACCTCCAAAATACTCATAGGCTGGGGTGAATTGGGGTCCTCCTTATTGGACTGGGAATATTCAAACAGACAATAGAGAATATTGAGTTGCCTGAAGTGGTTCTGGCCAGAGGGGACATCATGATCATGGTCTTATTCCTGGTCTTACTGTCTTTCTCCTTATATGTGATCCCTAAAGAAAGAGTATGGTTTGGCAGCAATGACGCGAAGGACTGCTCTCTGGATAAGTATATTGAGCGTCAGAGAGTTGGGGAGAACTTCTGAATTATGAAAGTTGCCTTGGTTCTTGAGTTCTACCCAATTTTCTCTCAGCCAACAAGTGTTAATAAATTCTACTCCTCATCCTACTTAGAGCAGATCATCTTTGGAAGGGACTACCATAGGGGCATGAGGTTCTTGTGAATACAGCTGTTCAAGCGGAGGCCATATAAGCACCTCTCAGGGGATATGCTGCGGGAGGGCACTGAGCTAGATCTAATGCCCCCTTTGTATCCTCCTTCAGTATACATGCATTTTCTCTGATGTTATGTGAGAGGAAACCTATTGCAAGGGGGAGGGAAGACTTCAGTGAGGGGCTGCAGGTGGTCTTAAGCCCCATCAATGCACAGTGGGAATTCTGGGGTGAGCTATCCAAGGATAACCAGTGCACCCAAGTGCAACACTACTAGCAGCCTTGAGCATTTCCACGTAACACTTTCGTCTCCATTCCCACTCCCCGCAAAGTGAACTCAAACTGCTTACTACCTATATATCCTCCAGGCTCCTGTGAGGTTGAATGTGTTAATGGTTATAAAGTGCTTTGACCTTCTCTCTTGGAAAGTACTGCAGGAGTAAAAAAAAAAAATTATTATTATCATTTCACAGACATTTTGCAGTTCCCACTGGTTAGTTCCATTCTCTCCTTCAATCTTGAATGCATTAAAGTGGCTAAATAAAAAGTATTTTGAGTAAATAAAGATATCCATGATTTTTAAAAGTTCTTTATTATATATTTTGATAAGCATCATCACCTTCTCTGACTTTCCACATAAAGTGCTATGGCTAAACAGCTCTGTAATGATATTGCTACTTGGCTATAATTTAGAATGCTATAAAGATTATTTAGCACAAAGAAGTATTTCCAGTTAAAATTTAGCAACTCCTTTCAAAGAGATTTACATTAAATCTTAGACTGAATTTTAGAAACATTGAACAGAACAAAAATAAAATCTAGTTCATGTTCTCATAAAATATCTGCTCTTCTCCTGGCTCTTTACCCTCTGTGTGTGTGTGTGGGGGGGGGGCAGATTTCCTCTCTGCTTAGAATCAACCTACCTATCCTTCCTTTTTTCCCCCTACCTCTTCTTCCCTTTCTCCCTTCCTCCCTCCCTAGATTTCTTCTTTTTTGCTTTCTAAAAAAACCAAAATGAAACAAAAACAAAAACAAAACAAAGAAACAAAACCGCAAATTGAATAAATTACTTCCTTAGCGTCTGGCATATTGTGAAGCCTGGATAAGTATTCAGTCTTGTTGTTGTTGTTATATACCAGATACTGTTTAAGTTCTTGAGAAGACAAAAGAGATTGAGTTCCTGCCCTTAAGAATTATGCGGTCTAGAGAAATAGAGACGTAGACATATAAATGCGTAAATAACAACATATTGTTATAGTCCTAAAATGGGGAATATAAAAAATGTTGTGAGACTTAATAATTTCTTAAGGAGCCAGTAAACCATAAGTGTTAATTGCACAGACTTTGGAGCCAGAGATAAAATGTCAGTCTTTCCACTTACTTTCTATGTGACCTTAAACAAGTTGACGATCTCTCTCTGTTCCATTTTCTCTTCCGTAAAAAGAGGATACTCATGCCTTCCTCATATGCTTGTTTTAAGACTTAAAGGAATTAATATATGCACAGAACATAGGCTCATCCATGGAATGTAAAAAAACTTTCAATACACGTTTGCTATCATTTTTACTGGGAGCAGGGGAAGATCTCACACACACACACACACACACACAATCCTTCGCTCGAACTTCTCAAATTATCATCATATTTCTTTCATGTTTTTCGTAGCTACATTTTATGAATAGGTTTTTACATTTTATTTTCTAGACCCTCCTTTTACCCCTTTAATCCCACTTTTTATTTAATTCCATCAGCACAGTATTTAATGAAAGTGCTTGGATCCTTCTGAATTCTGGTAGTTGTATGGTGCAGAGATAGTCACAGTTGAAAACCGACCCAAGGACTCCTGCTAATTCTGCTTTCCAAGTACATCATTTTACTATGCCATCCTCTCCTCAACCCATCCCATTTGGGCTTTCCTTCTCATCACTGAACTTAACATCAACTACCTTCATCTTGCCATATCCGGTGTCCAGTTCCCCATTTTCCTTCTACTTCAACCCTTGGCCCTAATTCATTATAAAAGGCCAAGTTTTAGGTAAGGTGGGAGGTTCCTTTGACATCTTCCCTGTCCTCATCCTGTGCCCCCCTTTTCTCAAAAATTTAATTTAATTTTATTATGTTAATCACCATACATTATTACATCATTAGTTTTTGATGTGCCCTTCTTGAGTTCATTCCAAATCTTTCAGTAGCAACTGACCCTCTTTATCCTCCTCCCATTTACACTGCCTTTCTCTGCCAGTCACGGAGGAGACTCCACTCTATCTGTGTTCATTTATTGTACTCTCTAGGGGGCACTTGGAATTTAAAAGTCCAGAGAGACAATCCATAGCAGAAGGGGATACACCATAATGCTAAAATTTCAGGGTCTGAAGTAGACATTAGGAGACATTTCTGAGTGTGGATGCTCTCCTGTGTTCCTTAAAGCAGACCCTATAAACAACCACGTGGCCAGCACTATGAAAATCCAGGCTCTGTTACATTCCTAGCAGCCTGGCTGGAGATTAGTCTCCACTTTGAGTTTACCTATTCAGTTTGAATGAGGCAGGATATTCAAGAAACTGGAGGAATAGCTAGAAAATGACATATCACCTTAAGAGGTGATGAGGCAATCAGGAGCTATCACTTTCTCCTACATCCCAGTGTCTCTCTCTTTCTGTGACATTTCAGTGTTGGTGTCATCTCCTAAATGTCAGATTCCTTTTGAAAAATCTTATGCATGGATTAATAAACAATGTGCTGTCAGTTAATTCTTATTAATCTAAGAAAATATCATGGACAATTAGAGATTCTGAAGTGAGGAGGAAACCCTTAAATATTGTTCAAGAAGCAAAGAGCTTATAACTGAATTTATTCACAAAGTTAACTGATAGACTTAGTGTTTTAAAATAGCATATATATTAAAACATCAGAATTAATTAAATTACAATTGCATAATGATGAGTAAAGTATGTGTGTGTGTGTGTCTCAGTGTGACACAAAGATTTCTGGGGTAGTTTATACTAACAGTCACCATGGGCAGCCCCAAGTTTCATTAGAGGAGATGTATAACTCACAGACACAAATCAGTGGCTGCAATAGTCAAAGCTCACTGCATATCCATTGTGATATGGTTACAACAAGCATTTTAGATTCTAGCATATTCTGAAAAGAAAATTATGGTAACATGGTGCTGCTGCCAATTATCTGAATATGACTGACAGTCGGAGCAACCACGTAGAAAGTCTAGCTTCTGATTTCCCTTTGACTGCCAGTTTTTGAACTACAGGGGGTTGAGTTCCCAATCAGATTTTCTTGTTTCCCAGACTCAGCCTGTGTAGAGCTGCATTTTCCTTACTTTAAGTTTGTCATCCTAGGGCCACAGGGCCTTTTTTACCCCCCACACAGTGGGCTTTATTTCTGACTTGGTAACTACAAGGCGGCAGAGAATTCTGGGTGAAGCATCTCACACAGTGTGGTGAGCAATTGTCTCATGACTCACCAACCTTTAAGACCTATGTTCACTGAAGGATGTTAAGTTGGGTTCCTCAGATATGCCTTCCTTGCTTTATATTCAACCCAACACCTTGATCATTCCATTGTCCCTAGGGCTGGCAGCATTGCATTTTCTGGGATTTCACTTGTACTTGCTACTTCCTCTGCCAAGAGTTCATCTTGTACAACCACACGTGGAAAGCATGTCACTCTTTAGGGGTGACATTTCGACCCATCATCAAATCCTGTTATCTGTCCCTGTAAAATATATGCATAAATGACCACCTTTCAGACCATCTCTGTCTCTACTACTTGAGCCCAAACCACCATCGTCTCTGGCTTGACATTGCAATAACCTTCTGAACCTCAGATCTTCCTCTTAGAGGCTTGTTTCCTTGAAATTCATTCTCTATAAAGCATCCAGAGTGATCTTTCTGAAATTTAAGTTAGAATGTGTTACTAGTGTACCAAAAGTCTTTTAATGGTTTCCTACCTGACTCAGAGCATAAGCCATGGCCCTTACTAGCAGGAGAACCACCCACATTGTCCCATGTGAGCTGGCCACCTGCTCTATCAACATTTTCCCTTTTTGACCTCCCCCCACCCCTTCCCGACCACATAGGTTTCCTTACATTTCCTCAAACTCACCAAGCACTTTCAAGCCTTAGGGCTTAATTTGCACTTTCTGATTCTCCAGGCAGGGATAATTTTCTCTGAGTTATCCATATGGCTATTACTCATTTCTTGCAGATTTCTGCTCAAAGATCACTTCCTTTGAAAAGCCTTTCTGTGGTAGTGTTCTTCATGTGGTTATGGTCTTTCCCTTTGCCGCTTAATTTATCTTCCCAGCACTTAACCATGCCCAAATATTGTTCCTTTTTTGTTTATTGTCTATTTCCCCACTAGGATTGGGCACTGCCTGCACAAGGCCTTTTTAAGGTTTGTTTACTATCGGGTCCACTCATCTAGAATTGTGTCTGTGACACACAGTAGCGTTCAGTAAAGAAATGGCTGAGTTAATGTCTGCGGTCCTTTGTACACAGTCCTCCTCATTTTCTTTATAGCCCTGCACTTGGCCATTTCAGTGCCTCCTGGTGGCAAGTGAGCTGCTACATCAGGCTTCCTCATTTTACCTTCATCTTCCTGGGAGTTCAAGTTTGATATTTGTGTATCTCATGTTTGATAATTCTGTTATTCCAGCTTTTAACAATGCTCACCTGGAAATAAACTTTTCTTTCTGGAAAGTTTTGGAATTATGGTAGAGAATTGGGAAGAAGAAGTCATTTCTAGTGCCCTCATATATAATCGGCGCATTACCTAAGCCACTTAGTTCAAAACCTTTCTTTAGCAGATGAGTTTGTGGCCCACAGACGTGAAGCACTTTTCTTGTCACGTAGCAAATCACGTTTGGAGGTAGAACTCAAATATAGTGCTTCCTCCTGTTACTATCCTGTCCTTAGACTTGATTCCTGGGACCATCAGTCTCTGGTCTCTTTGTGTGGGAGGGCAAAGGAGGGGGCTATCCTGTATTCAGACATTGTGCTTTTAAGGGACAAAATAGGATGAGATGCATGCCCCTTTCTGTGGATCATGCCCTATGGTCTCTAGTTTCTTTATCCTCTATTTTGTCTTGGAACCATTAATCATCTCTCTCCTGCCACTTGTTCTGGGCACCACTTACTTCATTTTTGTCCAAATTACACATACAGTTATGAACTCTGACCAACTAGCTCATGGGATTCAAGGTAACAGTGTCATTGTATATCTACTATGTGCTCCATACTCATTCTCTTTCATTGCAGACAGAGTTTGAATTAGCAGTTGTGTTCATGGAGACACAGATTTCTATACTGAAACATTTTCTTCCTGCCAAAGCCAAATGTTAAATACATTCATTCTCTGCTGAAGTTTTAGAAAGCAAAATTGCATGGTTTGAGAGTGAAAAATCAAAGTATCATTTTAGGATATGTCAGGTACAATTCTAAATCTGTGTGCAAGGATTGGAGATTTGCTAAGTACAGATCCAGGCTGGTATTAAAATTAGCATTCCTGTAGAATTCAGAGGAGCAAGCAATGCTAGCTTGGCTATACCTTTGAGGGCTGCATAGGCTTGCTTGTTCACCTGACTTTTGTGTTTATCTGACTGTTTAGGGAGCCTTTGCCAGCATAGGGTTATCTACTGGCTTAACTACTTCTCAGCATCCATAAGGATATACGTATGAAAGTACTTTTCACTTCATAGCTTAAGGGAGCTGATTATATTCTGATTAATACACAAAAAATACCCGGAAGTCTTATGAGCAACTCTATGCCAGCAAATTAGATAACCTGGAAGAAATGGATGCATTCCTAGAGATGTATCAACTACAAACTGAACCAGGAAGAAATAGAAAACCTGAACAGACCTATAACCACTAAGGAATTGAAGCAGTCATCAAAAATCTCCCAACAAACAAAAGCCCAGGGCCAGATGGCTTCCCAGGGGAATTCTACCAAACATTTAAAGAAGAATTAATACCTATTCTTCTGAAACTGTTCCAAAAAATAGAAATGGAAGGAAAACTTCCAATCTCGTTTTATGAGGCCAGCATTACCTTGATCCCAAAATCAGACAAAGACCCCATCAAAAAGGAGAGTTACAGACCAATATCCTTGATGAACATGGATGCAAAAATTCTCACCAAAATACTAGCCAATAGGATCCAACAGTACATTAAAAGGATTATTCACCACGACCAAGTGGGATTTATCCCTGGGCTGCAAGGTTGGTTCCACATCCGCAAATCAATCAACGTGATACAATACATTAACAAAAGAAAGAACAAGAACCATAGGATCCTCTCAATAGATGCAGAAAAAGCATTTGACAAAGTACAGCATTCTTTCTTGATGAAAACTCTTCAGAGTATAGGGATAGAGGATACATACTTCAATATCATAAAAGCCATTTATGAAAAACCCACAGCAAATATCATTCTCAATGGGAAAAACTGAGAGCTTTCCCCCTAAGATCAGGAACGTGACAGGGATGTCCACTATCACCACTGCTATTCAACATAGTATTAGAAGTCCTAGCCACAGCAATCAGACAACAAAAAGAAATCAAAGGCATCCAAATCAGCAACGAAGAAGTCAAACTCTCACTGTTTGCAGATGATATGATACTTTATGTGGAAAACCCAAAACACTCCACCCCGAAACTGCTAGAACTCATACAGGAATTCAGTAAAGTGGCAGGATTTAAAATCAATGCACAGAAATCAGTGGCATTCTTATACACCAACAACAAGACAGAAGAAAGAGAAATTAAGGAGTCGATTCCATTTACAATTGCACCCAAAACCATAAGATACCTAGGAATAAATCTAACCAAAGAGACAAAGGATCTGTACTCAGAAAACTATAAAATACTCATGAAAGAAATTGAGGAAGACACAGAGAAATGGAAAAACATTCCATGCTCATGGATTGGAAGAACAAATATTGTGAAGATGTCAATGCTACCTAGAGCAATCTACACATTCAATGCAATCCCCATCAAAATACCATCCACTTTTTTCAAAGAAATGGAACAAATAATCCTAAAATTTGTATGGAACCAGAAAAGACCCCAAACAGCCAGAGGAATGTTGAAAAAGAAAAGCAAGGCTGGTGGCATCACAATTCCGGACTTCCAGCTCTATTACAAAACTGTCATCATCAAGACAGTATGGTACTGGCACAAAAACAGACACACAGATCAATGGAACAGAACAGAGAGCCCAGAAATGGACCCTCAACTCTATGGTCAACTCATCTTTGACAAAGCAGGAAAGAATGTCCAATGGAAAAAAGACAGTCTCTTCGACAAATGGTGTTGGGAAAATTGGACAGCCACATGCAGAAGAATGAAACTGGACCATTTCCTTACACCACACACAAAAATAGACTCCAAATGGTTGAAAGACCTCAATGTGAGACAGGAGTCCATCAAAATCCTAGAGGAGAACACAGGCAGCAACCTCTTTGACCTCAGCCGCAGCAACTTTTTCCTAGAAACATCACCAAAGGCAAGGGAAACAAGGGCAAAAATGAACTATTGGGACTTCATCAAGATAAAAAGCTTTTGCACAGCAAGAGAAACAGTCAACAAAACCAAAAGACAACCGACAGAATGGGAGAAGGTATTTGCAAATGACATATCAGATAAAGGGCTAGTATCCAAAATCTACAAAGAACTTATCAAACTCAACACCCAAAGAACAAAGAATCCAATCAAGAAATGGGCAGAAGACATGAACAGACATTTTTTCCAAAGAAGACATCCAAATGGCCAACAGACACATGAAAAAGTGCTCAACATCGCTCGGTGTTAGGGAAATCCAAATCAAAACCTCAATGAGATACCACCTCACACCAGTCAGAATGGCTAAAATTAACAAGTCAGGAAATGACAGATGTTGGCGGGGATGCGGAGAAAGGGGAACCCTCCTACACTGCTGGGGGAATGCAAGCTGGTACAACCACTCTGGAAAACAGTATAGAGGTTCCTCAAAAAGTTGAAAATTGAGCTACTATACGATCCAGCAATTGCACTACTGGGTATTTACCCCAAAAATACAAACGTAGGGATCCGAAGGGGTACATGCACCCGGATGTTTATAGCAGCAATGTCCACAATCGCCAAACTGTGGAAGGAGCCAAGATGTCCATTGACAGATGAATGGATAAAGAAGATGTGGGATATATATACAATGGAATATTATGCAGCCATCAAAAGGAATGAGATCTTGCCATTTGCAATGACGTGGATGGAACTGGAGGGTATTATGCTGAGTGAAATAAGTCAATCAGAGAAAGACATGTATCATATGACCTCACTGATATGAGGAATTCTTAATCTCAGGAAACAAACTGAGTGTTACTGGAGTGGGGGGCGGGAAGGATGGGGTGGCTGGGTGATAGACACTGGGGAAGGTATGTGCTATGATGAGCGCTGTGAATTGTGCAAGACTGTTGAATCAGAGACCTGTACCTCTGAAACAAATGCAATATATGTTAAGAAAAAAAAAAAAAAGAAGATAGCAGGAGAGGAAGAATGAAGGGGGGAAATCGGAGGGGGAGACGAACCATGAGAGACGATGGACTCTGAAAAACAAACTGAGGGTTCTAGAGGGGAGGGGGGTGGGAGGATGGGTTAGCCTGGTGATGAGTATTAAAGAGGGCATGTTCTGTATGGAGCACTGGGTGTTATGCACAAACAATGAATCATGGAACACTACATCAAAAACTAATGATGTAATGTATGGTGATTAACATAACAATAAAAAAATAAATAAAAATACCCAGAAGTCACACCCTATATTCATAATTCACATCCAAACAGACCCTTGCATGTGATAGAGTTCTCTTTTCATGATTACCTGACTCAGTGGTTATTTAACCTTGCACTGAAATTCCTAAAGGAGGCATTATTAGGCATTTTGTTGCAAGATAATAATAACTGTCATATGAGGTCACCATTCTTCCAGTAGCATTACCTCAGTCACTGCTGTGCCTGGTATTATACCATCTTCACATACATAATGCCTTTTTAGTGCAAAAGTGAAAAAATCACAAAAATAATAAATCTCTTATTGGGGTTTCAAAGGAGTGGATTTTCCATATCTAAGAAATGTATGAAGTAGAAATAGATGAAAGGAGACACAATCAGAAATGAAATATCCTAATGATTAATCAAAGATATAATCCCATCATTGAAAAATGACTCAATGTTTAAGGTTTTTCTCTATTTCTTAACATCAGAATTCTGCAAGACTCTGAACTCTCATTATTAGAAATGTAACTATAGAAAATTTTCACTCATACTTTTCTTTAACAAGATGGAATATCATACATTAAAGCATAGAATGATTGCTTCTTCTTGCCTTTCAGTGAAAGCCCAAACTCCTGGGCTTGGACTCAGAGGCCCTCTGGCTACAGCTCCCTACCTAGCCAAACCCAACTCCCTAAATTCTTAGCAGAGACTGACTGTGCCAGTCATCCTCACTGCAAGCTTCTCCTCCATCTTAAACACCTTTTCACCTCTCATTTTCTCTCTCTCTCTCTTTCTCAGCATCTTGACCATCAAGAACCCATCAAAATCCATAAACTACTATCAGCTACTCTTAATGCTTAGATACAGAAATAGGTATTAAGTGGAAGTTTAGTTCCTTTCTTCAAGGAATGTTTCCTTCCTGCCCAAACTCAGATTTGTCTCTACCTTTCCTAAGCTGTAGTAGTGCCTATAAACTCCCATAGCGGTTCCTGCCAGCCCACGGTAGTATTATAGGCTATTCTGAAGTGCTAATAGACTGCAAATTCCTCAGGAACTCTGAACAATGGCTTATACTTCCTTACCATTCCCCGGAACGCCTAAGAAAGTATGAAGTACAAGGCTTAGCCATTGTTTTATGATTTGATATTTTCAGAGAGAACTCTATTTTTTATGAGAAAGGACATATTCTCATCTTTAGGCATGACCAGGTGAGGTTCAGGTAATTACTACTGGCAAGAGGTTTCTTAATGAAAATGTCAAGTGGCCTGGAGACACTATACTCCACATTCAGCACCTCTCAAGTGCTTTTCCTCACCTACAATTAGCATTTATATTCTGGATACTTCTTTAGCATCTGTAAAAATTCTAAAATATTTTCTTTATATGGAGTGCTCAAAAACACCAGCAATGAGGGGTAGCTGGGTGGCTCAGTGGGTTAAGCATCCGACTCTTGATTTAGACTCAGGTCATGATCTCAGGTTCTTGGGATCAAGCCCCACATCAGGCTCCCTGTTCAGTGGGCAGTCTGCCTTTCCCTCTCCCTCTCCCTCTGCTCCTCCGCCAACTCACGCTTGCTTGCACTCTCTTTCTCAAATATATAAATAAATCCTAAAAAAACAAAAAAGGAGATTTAACAGCAGTAGGACTCTGTAGTCCCAGTATGTGAGATCATCAGGGAAAGCATGAACCAGAAACAAAACAAAACTGGAGTTGTTTAAAATAGGTCTTTATATACCATCATAATGAAACAGTACTTTTGTACCATACTTTACAGTACATGATACACTTCACATTTCTTATTTTATTGTATTTTAGTTTCTTTTACTTCTTCTCAATATTCATATCTGGATTTTTCAAAGATGAAGAATCAGAAGCTTGGAGATGGTGGTGGTGCTGGTGAGCTGTCCCAGATGCATAGAACACATCTGTGGCAGAAACTCAATTAAGGCTGCTTGTTCTTTCTATAACAGCAGCTCACGTGTCCCCTAATTCCATAATACAAATCTTGGAGGGCTTTATTAGTTATAGGGGAAAGTAACGCTGAGAATTCTTTTAACTACTTTTTCTCAGTCCAAATCCACATGAGACCAATATTTTCGGACTCTTTTTTAGTATATGATTCCCTTTTAACATATATCACTGTACCTTATGTACCCGCACAGTAAAGAAACAATACACATTTGCTGAGTAAGCAATTGACAGAGTGTGTAAGCTAAGTAAATATTCTACTGAGGCAGGGAAACAAAAGTGAATCTGCAAGCTTCTGTCTGGTAAACTTCCTTTCATAAAGAATTTATTTCAAACCTTGGAGAAAACAGTCCCATCTTTCACATTATGTGGATACTAGGTTATTAGTCTGGGGTGACATGAATTCTGTTGCAAGCTTTTTAGAGTCATATTGAGCCTCTGTTAGACACTGAGGTCTTAACATCGTTAAAAGCCTGAAAATTTTTAATTTTTGTTGAATGTCAATCATCTCTTTTCTAGATAGGTGGGCTTGATTGTTACTTTGATGATCCCAGTGAACCATATCCTCTGATATCTATGCTCTTGTGTGGTCCCTTTTGTTGAATCTGGGCCATGACCTACTTTAAAGATTAAAATATGGCAAGAATCATGCTATGCCTAATAAAATAAAATTAAAAATTGAAAAGTTAAAAAAAAATTAAAAATCAGGTTATGCCTATTTCAGGCCTATACCTTAAGACTTCAATATGTTCACCTTTGTGGTCTGGGGGAATTCAGCCTCCACATAAGACATTTGATGACCCTGTGACCACCGTACAATGAGAATCCAGACCCAGCCATGTAGCCAGGCTGTGTGGAGAACTGAGGCCCCAACCAATAAGCCAGCTGAGCTCAGAGCTGAGAGTCCTCATCAGTTTGTTGGGCGTGTGTGAGGTCACCTAAAAAGCAGTGTCTTCATTCTTAGTCAAGACATTCTCGCTGATGCCCCCTCACACAGAGATAGATTGCCCTTGCTGAGTTCTGCCCAAATTGCAGAATCGTAGCAAATGAATAAAATTGTTGTCCTTAAGATCTATTAAGATTTTGGAATAGTTTGTTATGCAACAGTATCTCACCAAAACAACAAATAACCAGGAAACGGAGAGCTATCAGAAGAAGCTGAATAGGTAGCCCACTTTGAAAGAGAAAAGTCTGCTGTTACACACTGTTGCAGGTTCCATCTGTCTGCCCCAGAAAGCTGTGTCTCTGTTCTCTCCTTCATTCCTCTCTCTGACCCCCTGACCACTTGCACCGCTTCCCACTTTCCCTGATGTCATTACCACCTCCCCTCACGTAGAACAAAACACATATTACTACAACACAAGAAAATAATAAAAATTACCAAAACAACAGCAGCCAAAAACTGGTGTAAAGTTTTTATTTACAAATGGGCAAGAGGACTGTTTTCCAATTAATTCCACTAATTGTTGCCAGCATTTAAGAATAAGATTTGTTTCTATTTTATTGACTGTTTTTGTCATCCTGCTAATTAGTCTTATCTGAAGCTACCATATTTTAAATGAAACCATTTGATCTGTATTTACTATCTACACCAGCAGAAGTTCTAGTCCTTTAGCTCATATTCTTGAAAGGATTTTAAAGTCTGTATTAATTAATGAAGTTGGCACCCAGAGCTACAAATCATGGCAATTTTTATTTTTCTCTGACACAGTCTATTTTGCTTTCGAATGTTTTTCTTCAGCTAGGAAACAAACTTTCTGGTCTCCCAGAATGACTTTCAGTCTTTTCTATAAAAACTCGTTATCATGAACTCTAAGCAGTGGCTTGCAATTTCATAGACAGTAAAATGTACAAGAAAATGTCCCAGGTCACATCACCTGTTTATCATTATGGTTGTTACAAGGTGTTTATAAGTCAGTGTTTTAGTGGTTTTATAATAATATGAATAGTGCTGGTAATTGCTCATTTATTTTTATTCTTTAGTAAAATATTTTCTTTCTACCTTTCCCAAATTACAAAAATCAATTAATCGCAGATTTTGATATATTCCTAGTTATGTGCTTAATGCAAACATGCCCATGGGATACCAATCTAGACATTCTTTTGTATATTGTTAGACATTTCATATATATGATCATGTAATAAATCATAATTATTAAATAATAAGTCATAAACAATAACAATCCTATTTACATTTATTTCACAGATTAAGAAATCATTCTAGTGTGGTGACAGGGGTACCTCAGTTGAAATCAAAAGAGCTGTGTTTAAGTCTGTCACTAACAGTTATATCTCTCAGTATTTCTCAACCTCAGTTTCCTTGCCTGGATGGAGCAGATAATAATCAGTGATCCCATGGAGTTCTTCTGACCATCAAATGAGACCATAGGGGAAAGTGCTTAGCACAGGCATCTTGGGCAGAATAATCACTCAGAAAATGTTTGTTGTCTGAATCTGAATGGTCTTGAATACTGGCATTTATTGAGTTAATATGGAAGAGGCTTTTTAGTAAATATCTACACTACTGAAAATGTTTGGCTCTTCCATTGGTTCCTGGATAATTATATTGCATTTTACTTCTGTGTGTCATCTGGATGATAAAATAATCTCTCCTTGTCAGATGCACGAGCATGTGGGCACAGGTTATCTGGACATATTGAGAATCGAGAGAATGTACTAGTGGTTTTCATACACAGCGTACCTCCCTGATATGGTGAATTACTCAGATGATGGATGCAATTATTTACATTCAATTTAACAAAAAGTGGGTGATTGTTACTCACGCTGGGCACTGGAAATACAAAGCTGACTCAGACACACAACTTTTTTCCTAGAAGATCTCAGAACCTATTTATGGAGACAAATATACACCCAACTGATCATGAAATACCTCACAATGAAATAAAGGTTAAATGTAAAGAAAGGAAAGTCCTATGGATAACAAAAAGTAGTAGCTGATTGTAAGGAGATCTGGAAAGGCTTCGGGAAAAGGTAAGCTATTAATAATGGCTTCAAAGATGTGAAATACCCACATACTACCTCTCTTGGGACTGGTCTTAGTCTGTACCCCTCTGTGCTGGGTATTTTAGGTTGTTCTCCAGACCTGCACTCCAACCTTCTCGGGTATGCTCTGTGCTGAGGGTTTCTGACCAGAAGAGACTACATCAACTGGCTCTGTTGGTCTCTGGCTTGCAGCTGGCTTTGACCAATGGGGAGCACCAGGAGAAGACAGGGAGGAGGGTGAAGAGTGATGTCAGGAGTATTCATCCTCCTGGTTTCCTCCCTGCAGTCTTGTAGTAGGTGGCTGGACACTCAGATTCAGTCTCTTGTCATTTCTTAACACCCTGCACACACCTTTGTGAATAAACCCTTTATTAAACTTGACTCAGATTATCCTAATTTTGTTTTAGTTCCTATTTCCTACTGAGAGACCTTGACAAGAATACTTTCTTTCACAAAATTTTGTTGGCTTTTACTGTTTGATTTCCCAGATAACATGCTATGACCATTTTCCTATTTGGCTCATGCTGCCTCACTGCTCATAGCACCTGCCCATTCTTCTTAAGCTGATATCCACTCATCCTTTAAGACACTTAGTTCAAGAAGTCACCTTTGTTTGGGTCCCCATTATGGACTCAGTTTCCTTCCTTTACTTTGCACAGCATCATTCACACATATGAGCCACAGCTTTTGCCGCAGGAATATTTAAGCTAGTATTTCCCATTAAAGTGTGAGTTCCTCAAGGGTAGAGATCCCATCTTTTCCATCTTCATATAATAGTGGTTCCCATGGTTCTCATAATATTACTTATTACACTGGAATGATTTAGTGTTTTATTCAGTAATCAGTAAAAATCTTAGTTTTCCTTGTTCACTTGATTAATTTGAAACAATCTTGGACTTGGTATGTGAAAGTTCAAATCAGGTGATGGGTTCCTTTAGACGAAAACTTTGTTCTGGGTTCAGCTAGCCTGGTAGGTGTTTTCTGTGTCTTGGTTAGTCTGACAATGCACTCTCCATGATACAGAAGAGGGTGTTTAATTCTTTGTGCTATTACATATCAGAATCTCTGGATTCCCTCACATTCCTTTTTCCTCTTGCCTGAAGTTGTTAAAATGCTGTACATGTAGTCATGTGGGATTCACATGACAGATATATGTCATTCATATGCCTAACATACTTCATGGGCTGCAGCATAGATGAGCAAGTATGAGTTTTGCTAAATTTCACACTTTTTCCTATTCAATAAATTAGGCCATCATTAAACTGAAAGAGAGTGGTGTCATAAAACTGCACTAGCCTTGACCCTATTCTAATTCATTTTATAAAGAAAGCCTAAGACAGAATTTAGCACAATAGGTAGGTGTTTTGTTTTGTTTTGTAAAAATTACTGGGGAATGTGACAAAATTATGCAAATGGTAAGCCCTTTCCAGTTCCTTAGAGGGTGGCATCCCTGTTTAACTTTACCTATCTTTAACATCTTGAAAAGAGATGGAATGGCAAGCCATTTTTGTGTCTTCATAAAAGATATGACTAAGCATGATATGAGAAGGAGGAGGCAGAGTCTCTCTTTTCTCCATTTCCCATTCCTTGCTCTCCCTCTTCTGCCTCCATGGGAGGACAAATTGAGAGAAGAGAAACCAAGCACTGTGAGTGGTTTGGGTGGAAAACTTTTGCCTATCCAGAGAACAAATAGTGATTGGTTCCAGAACCTCTGTAGATTCTACTTCAAAATTACTCCAGAAAGGGTGCCACCATGGTTTCTTGTTCTCTGTCTCTATCTCTATGGTGGACTTTAAGAGAGCCAAGTGACATGGTTTCTAAGCCCGGGATCTTTTGTAGTAAACCCACAGGTGAAAATGCCATCAATTTCTTGTTGCCTTGTTTTCAAGAACAAACTGGTTTGATGTTTTTTCTTCTTCGATTTTTCCAGGACATCACATTCAATTCTCAACTGTCCCATTTTTGAAGAAAGATAAGACTTTGGTTTTGATTGAATTTTCCGTGATATCAATTATTTCCAAGTCCAGTTTATTAAAGGATTAATGTGGCATCAGTTCTGAATTCTCTGAGGTCATACTTAAGTTCGTCTTTGAATTACAGATTTTTTTTTCCCCCCAGAGTGTGAGTCTTGAGTTATATCTGTTTCTTATTCAGGGGGAGAGAGGATAAGTAAAAGGTAAAATGGGAAGATTATCCTTCCTTCTTTTTGGTATTTAATGCTTTTTTCTTAAGTATGCACAGATGTTGATGCAAATCTATTGAAATATATACTTGTTAAGTTTACTGCTTTGTTTCTTTGTTTTTATTATTTATATGTTAATGATTTCTGTGGTTTGTTTAGAATAAATGTTTAGAATGTGAGACTCTTAGAAGGAAATATTATTTCTCTTCATTTAAGGACTCGAAAGATGCGTCGAAAAGAAAATGTAATTGGTGCCAAACAAAAATGCATGGCTCCTCACCTTTAGTGTGTCATGTTATGGATGAGAATTTTATATACTTTGCTTTCTTGGAGAGCATTCTGTGTGGGAAGATGCTGGAAAGAAAGGAGTTACAGGTGCCCCACTTACTGTTGTGCACCTATGTCAATGATACACCTTTATAGGTGGCATACCTGTGCAGATGTAACACTTCTTTAAACGGCAAACCTATTAGGTTGGCACACATTTTATGGATGGCACAATAGAACGGATGGTACCTATTTGTCCATCTAGGAGACGTCTGTACAGAAAGCATTTTTGTGTGGGTAACACATGAGGGGATACTAATGTTTGAGCTTTGGTTGGCCAATTGGTCCATGCTTTCCTAAAATGTATAATGTATACATTTCCTAAAATGTACACCATTTAGGACTCTCAAACTTTAGAAAATATTTCCTCTGCTGTTATCATCCCCACCTCAGAGAACCGTTAGGGTCTTAGGGTGAAAAGCCATGATCGAAATCATATGCAAAAAATGAAGATTTTTTAAAAAAATCTTAATTTCAAATTTCTGCTCAGAAATTCTCACATTATCTACTTGTTTGGTTGCATGAAGTCTAGCATTTTTAATATAGAATTCAAAGCCCACATTAACTTGGTCTTGTCACCCTTCTCCAACTGTATCTTCACTGTCTTCAGGGCATAGAGCAAATTTGTCAAGTGTGGTCTTTACTATTACCATACTGTGCTCACCTCTGACTCATTTTGTATTTTTTCTCAGGTCATTCTCCTTACTCAGAGTTTTAATTTTCCTGTTTTTCCAGCATCTGTTCATCCTTCTAGCTAGGAACTTCTCTCATCTGAGGAGATATCACTGGACATATCAAGATCCAATGATTTTTTTATTTCTTTAAGCTTTTACAGAATGTGTTTTTTGATGTGGAATTTTTCTGTTCCAAACAACTTACTGTTGTCTTATGGGTATGATTCTCTTCTCTTCCACCAGGGACCATTCCCTCTTCTGCCTGCCTCAGTGGTTCACTTTGTTGATTACAGAGACAATTTCTCCTATTTTTCTGCTTCCAGACTTCAAGAGGTAAATGCCTATGACTGGCTGAGTTTCTCCTTTGCCTCTTTTCCAAGGTCCTCCTGGTAGGACTTTGGTCTTCCCAAATGCTGGCATCTTTAATCTGTGAGTTTTCTGAGAGCTGGGTCTTTTTAAATTCCTCCTCAGTTTCTCAAACTGTGAGCTCTTTATAGTGTAGTCTGGGTCTTCTGCTTCTCTGTGTGAACACCTCATGAAGCCATCCATGCCTGCATCTGCCCCCCTTGATCTCTGTTCCTAGAGTTTTACAACATTTAATGGTTTAAATCACATACTTTCATCAGAACCATGGAGCAGATTTTGTCAGCAGGGATAGGAAATACGTTTATTTGGGGAGGCAGGTGTTAAGGTACAGAGGTCATCTGGTAGCCATCCTATTTTAAGAACTAGAAGAACTAGAAGAAGAACTGTGGCTGTTCAGTTGATACGTATTGATTCATTTAAGAAATGATAATTCTGCTTTACTGATTATCTTCTGTCTCCTTCCTCCTACAGGCTGTTCCCAGCTATTCAATGATTCAAGTTTCAAACTTTTTGTCATGTCTCTGAGCTACTTCTTACCTGTCTCCTTCCTTAGTTTTTTATGTCCTTGAAAGTTCTGCTCCAGCCTTAGCATTTTATACTTTGTGCGTGCCTTGCTGTCTGGTGATATCTGCATTTTCTGTGATTCTTCTCATTTGGTCTGAAATCCCACACCCTGTTTAAATGGAACTTTGTGACTACCTCTCAAGCCCTTCCCAGCCCCTTCTCCTAATACCTTAAATACTAATTTGCAGACTTTAGTCTATTTTGGTGACTTATTAGATTTTTCTTTTAGCTTTCCTCCAGGGGACATCAATTTCAAACTCTCACAGGCACAGGTGCAACTTCTGCTCTTATAATTCCCACCCACACTCCTAACTCCACTCTATCTCGTGATAACACCATATTAAGTCACTAATGGCTGGAGTGTGAAAGATTGAATGTTAAAAGCATAATTAGAGACTTAAGGGAAACAAATTGTACCCATAAAATTTAGAATTAATTTCAGGAAAATAGGGCAATTGAAGCACCTAGTGCAATTTGAAATGACTT
This sequence comes from Mirounga leonina, assembly GCF_011800145.1. Taxonomy (NCBI): domain Eukaryota; kingdom Metazoa; phylum Chordata; class Mammalia; order Carnivora; family Phocidae; genus Mirounga; species Mirounga leonina. The sequence continues at coordinate 10,477,505 of NW_023270305.1, read as the reverse complement.
TTCTAAATGAGCAGCTGTGCCAGAAATCAGCCCCCTCCTAACTTCCTCTGTTTCCTTCTTATTTCCTTCTAAGAATAAGGGCAGGTCAGTGGGGGAGTTTTGGCAAACAGCAATGTACATTTCTTGTCAGAATATCAAAGGCAAAGAGCTCACCTTAAAGTTAAGCTTTGTCTCTTTAGTGGAAATGGAAAATAGGAGAAGGAGTGTGGGTGAGACCAATCATTGCCCTTGGGCAAGCTTGAGAAATTGCAAGACCAGAACCTACACATTCAAAGAGGTAGTGCTTCTGAGCCCAGGCTAATCCCATCAGTCAGTAGTTTCTTATTTCTTATATCCAATATTGGCTAACAGCAGCATTCCAGTTTACACACAGTCATATTACATCCCTTCAGTCCCCTGATGCCTTTGCCCCCGCAATCTTCCCCTTATGGGAATGTTGGGCAGCTTAACTCAGCCAGTGGAAACCCATTCACATTTACACCACCTCTCCTTACACAGCCAGGAAGCCAGCTTTGACTACCACAGTGCTCCCGTCTCTCCCTTCACAAGTCCACACAGAGACTAAAACAAATAGTAGCAGTTCCATGAAAGGCCCTGTGTAAGCCACTGTAGGTGCAAAGAAGAAAACATATGATCCTACTATCTAGGAGCTCATAGTCTAGTGTGGGAGGGAGCCATAAAAGTGGCAATTATATAGCATAGAAGTACCTGTGAATAGGATGTTATGTGGTCTCAATAGGGATACTGGTGGCCCTGCTCTTCCTCCTCCTAGCGATATGATTACAGACAGGTCATTTCTCTGGTATTCAGCTATTTCACCTTTAAAATGATGAAATTATCAATTATTTTGTAGGGTGGCTTTATATATTAAGTGAGATATATTAAGTGAATGTAAAATGCATGGTAAAGGTCTGACCCATAGTGGGTGCTAAATAATCATTTCCTAGTTGGAATTCAGGTAGAAAATGGTTGAAGAGACTACACTTAGAGGTTTGGTTGCAATTTAAGGCTTTTAGTGACTCCAGGTCAGCCTTGTCTGCCATACAATATTTATAACTCTCAAGAAAGCAAGAGCGAAGATTATGGATAAATCAGGGCATCATTAGCCTTAGTCTTAGAAACCCATGACTGCGGATGGCAGCCCAGGATTTTTCCTTGGTTAGAAAATTAAGGCAGCAAGCTCATGGGATCTGTGTTATCTCAGGTTGGTGAAGTTGGATTGATAGTGAATGTTTGGAAAATGTGAATGAAAACAAGGCAAGCTCAGGAAACCACAATATTCCCTAAAAGATTAACCATTACAAATTTCTGCTCTGGGGGACTTACTAGAGAACATTCTTCTAAAATGTCTTATTCCCTGGGATTCTCCAGCTGTCTCTCTTTTGTTGTTACTGAAGCAAAAAGAAGAGAACAAGGAAAATCTCTAAAATCCAAATAAAAATACAGATTTAAAGCAAGCAAAAAAAGAGACTCTTTGACAGTCTCTTTTACTGGCCTGGTAGTTATTCCCATGTACTGTGCATGAGTTTTAGTAAGACCCATGTCTGTCTTTGTAAGAAAATGGAAAACTGCTTTTATTTATTTATTTCATTTAGTGTCTTCTTATACTGATCCTGGAACCCATGTTCCTTATGCTGGAAAGTAAAAATAATAACTTAAGGACTAGGGTGAGCTTTATCAAATGATGAGATCTTACCCATGGTTTGTGGACTGCACATGAAGGCTCACATCACTACCTGCTTGCCTGTGCAGAGTCCTCAGCAGGCATATGGCATGTATTCCCTTCTTATATCTCCTGGAGGCCCTTAGCACTTTGTTTCTCATTTGTATTTGATCATCCTAGAACCGGTGTCACTGGGTCATAAATTGGAGAATGCCAGACCTAGAAGTTCTCTATGATCAATTACTGTCCATCCTTTGTGTCTACAGGCAAGGAAAGAAACCCAGAGGAATGAAATAACATATGAGGTGTAGCTAGTTTCAGACTAAACCCAGAGTAGAAACGTGGGCTCTTGACTCTCAGTCCAGTGGTCTATTAAAATGTGGACAGAAGTGCTAGAACTGTCAGAGATGAGAGGACATTGTTCTTGCCACAAAGTCATTGCCTCTTCATTCAGTAAAGGAGCTATAGGTGGGTAATAATGATGAAAATGCTGCAAATATTGTCTATGTTGCATTCAACACCAAGGGCCATATTGAGCATTTACAATGAACAAAGGTATTAAGACACTGTGGTGGGCTAGATAAGGGGACAGTTGAAAAAGAATATGCCACCCTGCCCTCTGAGAGCTCCAATCTAGATGGGGGAATGTACCTCTGACTCTTATACCGGGGAAAGAATGACATCTGCTCAATGTTAAATTAGTGATGAGAATGATCAAGCACTGTGCAATCTAAGAATTCATGAGGAGGATGGCAAAACAATATTACAGATATAAAGATCATGCAATGGAAGGGAGTCCGGGGAGGCTTCTCAGAGGAGATGGCATTTTCTGTGGAATTTGCATAGAGGCAGGACTTTGGTAAATATGAAGAGAGAAATTTTTCCTTTGACTAGAAAAATTGGTAAATACCCTCTCTGTCCATATTATCTGGGTACTAATGGCATCCAGAAAGAGGTATGTGCCATTTATTGAGGGAAACATCTAGAGGAGAAAAGAGGGGATGATGTGTTAGGGGAATGCAATAGGGAGTACAGCAGTACAGCCAATACCCAAGTTGGGATGGGGTTATGATAGAACGAGATGCTGCTTAAAATGTCTGACAGGAGCCAGCTTCTAGGACATGTTGTATTTGTCTTCTCTTACACTACCAGCAAATAAAACCCTAAGGCCTCAGAACAGAAGAGTGGCACAGATAGCATTTTGCTTTCAGAAATATACCATCTCAACAGGACAACATTATGACTTTCTTGGGCCTTAGGCACTTTTGCCCTCATAGGCATCTTCCACCACTAAAAAGTAATTTTTAAGAAATTTATTAAAATTGACTGCATTGATAAAAGAGTGAACATACTAACACCAAACATTAAGAGCTTCTCTTTGACCTAAAAGTTCATTTTTAAAAATTCTGATTTCAAAGGAAATTAAACCATTTCCATGGGTCCCTAAAAGTTGTGTGAACCCTAAGCATTTACCTATGTGCTTTTTGGATAAATTGGCCCTACTCTAAAAACAACCTTTGAACTGTTTTAAGGGGCAAGTATGGAAACAGAGACCAAGGAAGATGTTTCATTAATAGTCTAAATGAGAGTTGAATCTAACAGTTACAAGTTGTAATGCTTGTAGAAACAAAATATTGAGAAAATGTTCTGAATTAGTCTTTCACAAAAACAAAGAAAAGCCAAATTTAATATATAAAAACAAGAATACCTAATGATTTTAATCATTGTGAGGCTAAGAATGTCTGCAAAAGAACTGTATGTTATCATCCAAGTTAATATGAACTTTGTGGTTTATATTATGCTGACTATCATTATATAAGATTTTAATACTTTTCTGTTTCTCCTACTGAAACCTCTACTATGTATAAGTATTCGGGTATGTGTACACAACCATGTTCATTTTTCAGTTATTGGGTTATTCTAAGATGTACCTAGATCAAGGTCATCTATTTGACCTCCCAAGGTGCTTTATCTGATTCACTGGGGGCTCAGAGTTATCATCTAAGACAGTTATTTCTTCTGATCTGTAGTAAAATCCCCTGCCTATTGCTGCAGGAAGCTCTCTCCTGAGTCATTCTGGCTTCTTTTTTGTTCCCTTGTGAAATATATGATTTAGTGTAGAAACCCCACAGACCCTGGGCTTTGCAGCTTCCCTGGTGATGGTGGCTTTGTTGGATAGAGATATGCTCACTTTGTTTAGGGAGGCTCTCCCCTCTCATATCATGAGGGGCATATCTTCTATTGCCAGTTCTTTTTTTTTTTTTTTCTATTGCCAGTTCTTAAGCTTTGACTATTGGCCTCATGGAGTAATTCATTGCTGCCATCTACATTTATTTTTTACTCATCTCTACTTACAGGGTTAAAGATTTCCAATCACACAAAATTTTTAATAAACTCAAGCTTTCCAAATAACATTTAGTTATATGTGGGGGAAATTATTAATTCATGTTTGACAAGTTCTCTGCCCTTGTAAAACTCAGTTGCATTAAAAGAAGAGGCCTAAAGCAAGTCTTAACAAATTTAAAGAGATTGAAATCATATCAAATATGTTTCCTGACCAAAATGGTATGAAACTAGACATCAGTAACTATAGGAAAATTGGCAAATTTACAAATATGTGCCAATTAAACAACACATCCCTGAACAACCCATGAGTCAAAGAAGAAATCAAAAATGAAGTAAAAAAAACCTTGAAACAAATGAAAATGGAAACACAACATAACAAAACTTATGGGAAGCAGCAAGAACAGTTCTAAGAGGGAGGGTAATAGTGATAAATGCCTATATTAAGAAAAAAGAGCTCAAATAAATGATCTAACTGTACATCTCAAGGACTAGAAGGAGAACAAACTAAGCACAAAGTTAGCAGAGGAAAGGAAATAATAAATACTAGAGCAGAAATAAATGAAATAGACTCAGAAATATAATAAAAAAGATAAATGAAACTGAGGATTTTTTTTCAGAAGGATAAGATTGGCCAAGCTTTAGCTTGACTAACCAAAAAAAGGAGCGAAGACCCAAATAAAATTATAATTGAAAGAAAACACATTATAACTGAAGAGAAATCAAAGGATCATACAAGACTACTGTGAATAATTGTACATCAGCAAATTGGATAACCTAGAAGAAAATGGATACATTCCTAGAAACATACAACCTACCAAGACTGAATTGTGAAGAAATAGTAAATCTGCACAGAAAAATAACAAGTAATGAGATTTAATCAGTAATCAAAAATCTCCCAACAAAAAAGGTCCAGGACCAGATGGCTTCTCTGCTGCATTTTACTAAACATTTATGGAAGAATTAATGCCAATCTTTTTCAAACTCTTCCAAAATATCAAAGAGGGGGAGTACTCTTGAACTTATTAAATGAGGCCAACATTATCCTGACACATTATCAAGAAAAGAAAATTATCAGGCCAATATGCCTGATGAATGTAGATGCAAAAATCTTCAACAAATACTTGTAAACTGAATTTATTTATTTAGTTTTTGGAAACTGAATTTAATAGCACAGTAAAAGGATCATACACCAATGATCAAGCTGGATTTATTCCTGGGATGCAAGGATGGTTTAGCATACACAAATCAATAAATTTGATACATCACATTAACAGAATGAAGGATAAAAATCATATGATTATCTCAATAGTTGCATAAAATGCATTAGAGAAAATTCAACATCCACTCATGATAAAAAGTCTCTCAAAAAATTAGGTATAAAAGGAATGTGCCTCAATGTAATAAAGGCCATATATGAGAATTCCTCAACTAATATCATACTCAACAGTGAAACGCTGAATGCTTTTTCTCTAAGATCAGGAAAAAAGACAAGGATGCCTATGCTTGTCTCTTCTATTCAATATAGTAGCCAGAGCAATTAGGCAAAAAAAGAAAGTTTTAGCCAGAGCAATTAGGCAAGAAAAAGAAATAAAAGTTATCCAAATCAGAAATGAAGAAGTAAAATTTTATCTGTTTGCAGATGAAATGAAACCCTAAAAGACTTCACAAAAAAAACCTGTTAAAATAAATAAATTCAGTAAAGTTGCAGGATACAAAATCAGTATACAAAAATCAATTAAGGTTCTGTGCACTAACAAGAAATTATCTGAAAAAAAATTAAGAAAACAATCTTACTTATAATAGCAACAAAAAGAATAAATAGGAATACTTTAACTTCCAAAGAGGTGAATGGTCTGTACACTGAAGATTATAAAACATTGATAAAAGAAGTTGAAGAAGACACAAATAAATGGAAAGATATCCCTGTTCATGAGTTGTAAGAATTTATATTATTAAAATGTTTGCACTGGGGTGCCTTGGTGGCACAGTTAGTTAACCATCTGACTCTTGATTTCTGCTCAGGTAGTGATCTCAGGGTCATGAGATCAAGCCCCTCATCAGGCTCTATGCCTCTGTACTCAGCCCAGAGTCTGCCTGGGTTTCTCTCTCCCTCTCCCTCTGCCCCTCCTGCCCCTCCCCCCAAGATAAATAAATAAAACTTTAAAAAAATGTTTATACTACCTAAAGTGATCAATAGATTCAATGTAATACCTATCAAAAATTCCAATGGCATTTTTCACAGAAATGGAAAAAAAAATCCCAAAATTCATATGGAACCACGAAAACCTCGAATAGACAAAGCAATCCTGAGAAAGAAGAACAATAGAGGTTTCACACTTGGTGATTTTAAAATATATTACATAGACCAATGGAACAGGATAGAGAGCCCAGAAATAAATCCACAGATTATGGTCAACTAATCTTTGACAAGGGTGCCAAGAACATACAATGGGGAAGGCTAATCTCTTCAATAAATGGTGTCAATAAAACTGGATATCTATATGCAGAAGAATGAATTGGATTCTTATATCACACTGTAAACAAAATCAACTGAAAATGGATTAAAGACTTAAATATAAGATCTGAAACTAAAACTGCTAGAAGATAGTAGAGAGAAAAAGCTTCTTGACATTTGTCTGGGAAATGATTTTGTTTTATATAAAAGCACAGATAGCAAAAGCAAAAATACACAAATTTGAATAAAACTAAAAAGCTTCTTTTATTATTTTATTTATTTATTTTAGAGAGAGTATGCATGTGAGTGGGGAGTGGGGGAGCGAGAGGAAGAGGGAAAGAATCCCAAGAAGACTCTGTGCTGAGCGTACAGCTGACATGGGGCTCGTTCTCACTACCCCTAGATCATGACCTGACTTGAGACCAAGAGTCAGATACTCAACTGACTGAGCCACTCAGGTGCCCCAAAACTAAAAAGTTTCTGCACAACAAAAGGCACAATCAATAGAATGCAGAGATAACATATGGAGAGGGAGAAGATATTTGTAAACCACATATATGATAAGGAATTAACATCCAAAATATATTAGAAACTCAAAAAACTCAGGAACAAAAATCAGTAAATAAAAATCCTGATTTAAAAATGGGCAAAGGATGGGGCGCCTGGGTGTCTCAGTAGTTAAGCATCCAACTCTTAGTTTCAGCTCAGGTCATGATCTCAGGATCCTGAAATCTAGCTCCTCATTGGGCTCCATGCTCAGTGGGGAGTCTGCTTGAGATTCTCTCTGCTTCTCTGCCTCTGATCCTCCCCCCCCATTTGTGCTCTCTCTCTCAATTAAGTAAATCTTTAAAAAAAATGGGCAAAGGACTTTGAATAAACATTACCCAAAGAAGATAAACGGATGGACAAAAAAAATGTTCACAGCACTAATTATCAGGGGAATGCAATTCAAAACCTATAGAATGGCTAGTAACAAAAGGACGAAAGATCACCAGAGTTGGTGAGGATGTGGGGAAAAGGGACCCCTTGTACACTGTTGGTACGTTGTTGAATGTAAATTGGTATGGCCATTTGCAAACCAATATGGACATTCCTAAATAATTAAAAATAGAACTACCATATGAATCAGTAATCCCACTTCTGGGTATATAGTCAAAGGAAATCAGATTCTTGAACAGATATCCATATTTCCATGTTTGCTGCAGCATTATTCACAATGGCCAAGATATGGAAACAATCTAAGTTCCTGTCCATGGACGAATGGATAAAGAAAATGTGGTATATCTATATATCACATTATCACTATATATAGATATAGGTATCTATCTATCTATATAAAGGAAACTTACATATATTATATAACATTATTATATACATTATATAAAATTATATATATAATATATATATAAAGGAATATTGATATATATCACATTGTATATATCTGTATCTATATCTGTATATATAAAGGAACATTATTCTGCTATAAAAAAGGAAATCTTGCCATTTGCCACCACATTGATGAACCTGGAGGACATAGGCTAATTGAAATAAGCCAAATACTACATGACAAATACTATGTGATCTCACTTATATGTGGAATTTTAAAAAGTCAAGCTCATAACAGCCGAGAGTAGAATGGTGGTTGCCAGGGACTGAGGGGTGGGGTCAGTTGGGAGATGTTGGTCCAAGGATACAAAATATTAGTTATATAGGATGTATAAGTTTTAGAGAGCTAATGTACAGCATGGTGACTACAGTTAATTATACTGTATTATGTACTTGAAATTTGCAGAGAGTAAATTTTAAGTATTCTCACCATATACACACACAAAAAGGTAACTATGTGAGGTGATGGATATGTTAATTAGCTTGACTTTGGTAATCATTTCACAAAACACCACTTTGTATACCTTAAAAATATACAGCTAAATATATAAAAATAGAAAATTTTGTCAATTATGCCTCAGTAAAGCTGAGGAAAATAAAATAAAGGATGAGGCTGGAATTTAGCTCTAAAATAAAACATGTATACTCCCCAAAATCCATTCAATGAACAAAATAATTTATATTTATGTCATCCTTTAAAATATCCTAACATATATTTTATATAATAGTCCATTTGGATAGTAATGCATGTGTATAATTTTGAAATGAACAAATGTACGTACTCTTGGGGCACCAGTTAAATTCTTTTTACTGAAGGACTGATGAGACCTCTGATTTGGGGAGATTATTACTTCTTTTACTTCTTTCACTAGTCCTAAGGCATTAGCTATCTTTCAGCCAAAGGAAATTACTCATTGTCCCTTGCAAACACCATTTTTTTTTCAACTTCTTCAATCTTACCTTTGTGGCTCTTCATATTTTGAAGGTCTTACAACTTCCTCTCTGTCTCTCCAGAGACCCATGCAAAGATTTTGGAGACCTGTGGAAAGATTTCCTCATCCCTGCTTGATTCTCTGGACATTCCAACCTCTAACTCAGACTGTTCTCCTTCTCTTGGGCACTCATCTAAGAATTTGCAGTCACTCATCTGACATCTCTTATGTTGATCTCTTTGTCTTGAGGTGTTGTGTTCTCAATGAATCTTTGCCATCCCAACTTGATTCTAAGATCCTGAGGGCAAGGTCTATGCCTTTTATTTCCCAGAACCCCCTTCTGTGGTGGTTACAGAGATGGCCATAATGGGAGTTGGGAACAACAATGATGTCTGGTCCCCTGAGCTTTAGTAAACTTCACTGAGGTAGGTATTAGCCATTGTTTGGCAAAACCACTGAGTGGTGTTTTCCCGTGATGGTAGGTGCTCAACACAGAAGCTGACAGGATGGATCCTTAGGTAGGGTGCAATAATGTGGCAGAGTAGAAATAACATAGGTTTTCCTATAAAGAACGAGGTTCAAATCCCAGCTCCACTCTTCACAAATTTTGGATAAGTCTCTTAAAACCTCTCAGTCTGTTTCTTTATTTGTAAAACAGAAATAGATCCAAGCATGCAATAAATATCAAATATCATGTAAGTAAATCCCACAGTAGGTGTTCAGAGTATCGTAGGTGTGATAATGACCTGCTGGGTACACACTAATAGCTCAGTAAGTCCTGTCTGTTCCTTTCCAGGAATAGAAGCGCCATCACTGATTACCTGAAGTGTCAGGGCCTCACACAACCTGTCTGGTTCTGACTAGCCATGCCTACTTCAGGTTTTGAAAGGATTTATGTGCTTACTACCAACAGACTAAGATTCCGCTCACAGTTCTGTTCTAGCTCAAGTCCCCCAAAGGACTGTGACATATCCCCCTCAGCTCCGCCATCTCCTTACCTCTCACCTGGAGGCTCTTTCTGTTCCCTGATTTTGCTGAGAGAATGGTTAATGAAGAGGAAGCCTCAGATCCTTGTGTCATGGTTCTTTGTTTTTGTATTTTGTTTTGTTTTGCTTCATTTTTGCACTTGAAAACAAGGAGAGGGCCTAGGTTTTCTCCAGGCAGCATGAAATGAGCGGGATTTAATTATTGCTGAAGGGCTGGTACAAAAGGTTATCCAACAGTGTGCGATCTTATTTGGCACTGAACTTTGAGGCTGAGAATTATGGATTGTGGAACAAGATACAACCGTCTGCTGCTGTCTCAGAGCCGGGAATATAGAATTTAGAGGAAACTGGGTTAGAGCTGATGGGACCTCTCAGGGAGGTCAGAAAGAAACTAACTAGCCATCCATAAAGCTGTCGGAGCAGTTATTTGAAGGAAAAGGCCGAGGGTTCTCTTCCATGTTTCTAAAAACTTCAAATAAAAATAGACAATTCTGCATTGACATAGATATGAAATGGGCAGCAATTGAGGGCATCAAACTCAGAAATGAAACTAAGGTAACCTGTCATTGCTCTGAGGAAAAACTGTGAAATTGGTAGCCACAGCTCAAGCTGGGGAGATGCTGAACAAGGGGAGAATTTTTCTTTCAGACTTACCTAAAGCCACAAGAGAAATGGGATGACCAGGGAGTGAAGGAAAGGAAAGGAGTCCTGACACCATTGTTACAAATGCAGGGCCAAGCCTGGAGCCAAGTGTCCATCATTCCTTCAGTTTTACCTTGAAGAGGCAGAGCTGGGCTGCCTGCTGACATTGGAGAATTGCACCTCTCATGTGCCTTTGCTAACTGTCAGACTGTTTGGCATTTTGTGATATAGCATCCGGAAGCCTAGGCGGGGTCTTGATAAAATGGGGAAGTGTGCATATAGGCCCTTCTCTCTGGGTGAGCATTATTCTCCAATCTTCTACTCTTCCTGGATATCCAATCTATTTAATATTCCTGCAAGTCTGCATTGCCTTTGAGGCAAGCTGTTAATTATCTAACCTACTTCAAGTCTGTAAAGTTTCATACTCCTAGAGCCTTTATGCTGGTAGATAAAGCAAGGTAGTTGAACTACATAGACCCTCTGACTTTTCCTTGAGTTTTGCTACTGGCCACTTGACCTTGGGAAGGTTACTCAAAAACAGCTTACTCTCTCTTCTCCGACTGTCATCTGTATCCACTACAATGCTCCAAAAGGATTATCAGGCTTGTCCCAGCCTCTTAGTCTAGGTTATAAGTACTTTCAATGGCAGGAATCTCACTTTCCCTCCAGTACCTCCCATCTTTGAACAGGTCTGACTATTACAAAGGTTTCCCTGCTAATAGAGTAAAAAGTTTGCAAATCTACTGATTCATCAGGCCCACACAAAGAGTTGCTGTTAGTTTCATCAAATTGTAACATTTTCTTGGATGCTCATTTTTAACAAAAACATATCCATTTGGCTACAAGGATGACCTTTTCTGCCTCCTTACCCCTCCATGCTGGAAGTCTTCATTTTCTGATGCCTGCTGCTAATATAGGACACATGTTGAAATGTTTATGCTAATTAGGCTTTGATTGGAATCTCAGAAACAAGTTAAAATGACAAGTTTTTTCCCATTGATGAATTAATTAATGAAATGAAATCGCTGTTATGCTGTTTGAAATCAGCTCTCTGATTTTTGCAAAAGACAGGAGGATTTTCTACTCTAAAACCCGGTAGTTTTTATGCAGAAAGGTGTGAAGGAGTTATATGTTTTGAGGTGGAAGTGCTGAGGGATAAAAAGGGATCATTCTTTTGGTGAATAAGTGACTAGCAATGGTAGATTATAAGAGCAGGCATTCATTCATGTGACTGTGAATATGAATGAGGAGGAGGTATTGAAAAACAGGCAGAGGGATCAGTGGCCTATGTCTGTGGTTCTAATAAGCTGAAATTTTCCCAACTGAGTCCTATTTGGAAAATTCAATTCTTAAACTATGTCTCAGTATGTATTATGGTTTTCCAGAGAAACAGTACTGATAGGATATGTGTTTATACATCTTTATTGAGCATCAATAGGATTGAGTACCAATAGGATGGAAATATATATATATATATATATCCTATTGAGGAATTGCCTTGCACAAATATGGAGGTTGAGAAGTGACATGAATGATCTACCTTCTGCAAGCTGGAGAGTCAGGAAATCTGATGGTGCAATTCTGGTCTAAGTCCGAAGGCCTGAGAAGAAGGAGAACTAATGTTATAAATCTCAGTCCAAGGAGAGAAGACAGATGTCCCAGCTCAAGCAGGCAGGTAGGAAGCAAAAAAGGCAAATTCTTCCTTCTTTTGAGGCCCTCAAGGGATTGGTTACTCATCCACACTGGGGAGGGTAATCTACTCTGTAGAGCCCACATTCAAATGCTAACCTCATCCAGAAACACCCTTACCGATGGACCCAGCAAGAATGCTTCATCTGGGTACCTGTTGGCCCTACCAAATTGACACATACAATAAACTATCACAAAGTGTGTCCTGAATAACATGCTGGTGAGGTCAGTCATTGTTCACAATGGACCAGGGCCATGAAAGAAGCCTACTTTTTAAAAACTTTTATATATATATATATATATATATATATATTCTCTCAAGAAAGTAAACACAAAGTATCCTAGCTATCCAGGGAATTAGTCTTTTTGTTTGAATTATTTGGCCATTGGAAACTAAAAGCTCAACCTATAATGAGCAATGGGTACATTGATACCATAGAGTAACCTAGTTAGTTTAATAACCCCACATGGCAGAACATCCTAAAAAGGACAAGGGGCTTATCCCAATCACACATTCTGCCTCTGGGTGAAATGAGACAAAATGCGTATTTCTTCATCTGGTTTAGACTCTTTCTACTGTTTTGATTATGTGAAACAAGGCATTGTAATAATGTCAGAAAAAAAAATCATTCAAGGAAATTGAAGTCCAAAGACAAAACATGAATTGCCTGAGGCCACCCAGGGCATTTACCAAAGCCATAATGAGTAAATTCAGACTTGGTTTCTATTGGCCTATCTAGTCTCTGAGTTAATGTTTAAAATGAGTTTTAAAATAAGTGTCCCCAATACATGACAGTGTGTATGTTCACAAGTCATGCATTTCACTTTGGTCAATCAGGCTGAAGAAACACACTTTTGTCCTCAATGACTATGATTTAGGTAGAACTTGTATTTAAGTAGTAATTCCCGGTGTTGCAAGTCCTGAGATTGCAAAATTCTTTAACAGATTCATTAATGTTCTTTCTTCACAGGGAAAATAACCAGAGCTTAACACAGTTTAATTCCAATGAGCATGTAATTTGGATTTAGGATATGCATGTCATTATGCTTGGTGCTGGCTAAAATACAAAGATGAGTAAGTTCTAGACCTTGCATTCTATCGGCTGACTGTGTATTTAAAGGAGTAAATGTGTAAAAAGAAAAAAAGTAATTTTGGTACAAAGCAGAATGAAGTGTTCTCCAGGAGAGGTACATACAATGGGCTTGGGACTTGCTAATTAAGAACAATTTAGTGGGCCAAGGGTATCTGAAAAGTTGCATGAAACAACTAATATTTATGTAAAGCTTAAAAAATTAATGAAATTTTCGACTGGAGAAAAGGGAAAAGCAGCCATTCTGAGCCATAGGAACAACATGGAAAAGGACCTATGTGCAAGAAAAAGAAAGGCATTATGGGTGAAGGACAAGTAACTAGTCAAGACTAAGACACTGTTTGTGAGATACAGGCATATTTACAATCCATATTTACTTGTATGGTCTGGATTTAAGCTTATAATCTACTTGAATTGCCAACATGTACCTATGGAGGTCAGGTAATGCCACATTCTTTGTGTAATGAGCAATTATTATCTAGGATTGAGAATGAGCTCAGCATGCATTTAGTCATGTCTCCTCCCTTGTCCTAAGATGACACAGTTGGAGCCTGTGGATGCAACACAATGGTGGTAAATATAAGAAAGGCTCACATTGCTTCTTCAACATGCTTTCAGGTAGCTAGCTTCATTGTATTAAAGGGACGGATAAATTTAGCCTAGACCTATAATTTAAATGACTGGCAATTCACTAACTATTTAAGTGCATTTGGCAGGAAACATATTTATTTTCTGGCTTGAAACTGCAATAGAGTCTTTATAATTCACACCAGATTTGGAACCTGTTCAGAAACACTTAGTTAAATTAATGAGATATTACCTACTACTGTTTTTCAATAGTGTCAGTCATGCTACCCAGTAGAAGTTGTGTTTTTGGAGACCCTGTTAGATCCAAATCCAACTCAGGGACGTGTTTGTCTAATTGGTAAGAATGGCACATGATTGATTCAAGCAATTTCTTCTGAGAACTCTCCATAATGCATGTTCGCTGTATTTGTTGTAAGTTGGTGTCATGTGTGTAGTTGGTAGGTGCCAGGATTTGTCCACTCATCGACCTCTTCTCAGGCTTGCCTCCGCACTGCCTACCTACCTTAAATACTTCTCTTTTGCGCATGAACAGAAATAGGACCTCAGCAGAGATTGGCTAAATTTTGATATTATTCTAATGACAATAGTCATATTATTAGTGTCCAATGGATTTTCATTGCTATGGGATAAATACTTTACATGCCCTTCTCATAACATTGCAGAATTTCCTTCTAAGCAGGTGAGCAATTGTATCACACTCAGCTACACTGTTAGACTCCAGGTAGGAGCAGTTTTGCTGCCCAAGACAAGCCTTCAGTGTAAAACACAACTGTAACAGTATTCCACTCAACATTTTTGTATGTAAATATTCTTCACATGCCATTCAAAAAAATAAAGAGAATGATATAATATGGAAATATAATACCAGATTTGCAATAGTCATCATTCATTGTAAAACATTCTTCTTGTATTAGAAAGAAATAGATGCTAACTATAAAGATGACATCTTAGATTAGTTTTCCCTACTCCACTCTGTCCTGTAATATCGGAAAGTATCCATACAAAAATTTGTCAAGTTAAATAACTTTCTTGCTCACAGCTGAAGAGCAACTCTAAGTTTGAAATATTATGATTGGTTATAAGAACAAGTATCACTTTGTTTTTGCTGATATCTCTAATATCAGGAAAGGGTTTTCTACCCCAAAAGCCCTTTGATGACAGTAACAAACTTACTTTTACATCCTGTATCCAGGAAGAGAATATTTTGATGAAGAAGAAAGGGGAATGGAGGGGGTAGGTCAGTATAATTTGTTGAGGGGCACAATAATAAGTTCATGTAGAAGTAAAATCCTAAATCTGCCATATCTCACTCCTCAAACCCTGTCAAAGGCTTTGGCCCAGCAGGTATTCATGGAAACATCATGGGGTTCATATACAGTTCAAGGCCTAGATTTCCTTAGTTGCATTTCTAGCTTTGAGCCTGCTGGCTGCTGGAAGAGGGGAGTGGAAGATAGTCAGGAGCACATGCTGCTCAGTATGGGTCCCACTGGGTATAACAAAAAGTAGGAGCACAGCCCCCAGATCCCAGTTAATGAAGGAGTAGTTTCTGCTAGGTCCCGAAGGGGTAACAAGAAAAAGGGGAGCTTGCACTAGGGATGGAGATCTTTGATTCAAGATTGGATAAAAGACTGTCATTTTCTATATAAGTGCCCCTCCATGCCCCCACAGATTCCATAGCACACATTCCTATTTTAAATCTAGTGCAATAAGGCAGGAAGATTTTTGTAATCATTAGGAAGACAATTTGAATTAAGCTTTTATTCTATTTTCTTTTGCTCTTGAAACCAAACTTCTGCGTAATTTGTCAATTCCAAAGAAAAAGACAACTAATCCCTCTAACAGAAATCATTAGGATTTGTTAAGCATAAAAATGAATAAGGGGGGGAAGGATTTCTGCATGAAAGTTAATTTTATGATATTGCAGCATAAATTGTGACCTGGCAGTTCCTTCTGCAATTTAATAGAACTGGCAGCAGGCTCCATGACTTAAGCAGACTCTGTATAATGAGAAGCAAAGACAAATCGGTGTGAAGGACAGGGAGAAGGGCATTACTGCTTCCCTCCTGGAAGATTAAAAATAGTAAAATATTGCAACCAGAATTTATCTAAAAGGAGATACTATCTCAGAGAAAAAAAAAAAAAGAAAAAAGATTTTAAGAGACCGCCATAGCCCAGTGTCTGATGAACCGAGCCAGAGAGCCTGGTGCTGACATTTGAAAGAAGTCTGTGAGGGTTGACCATTCTCCTAAAGACCTGGTGGCAGGTAATTTCTGACATTATAATTTTGAAATGGGACAATTTTTTAAAGCATAATTAGAGTAAAATGAGTATATTACTCCTTCTGCACAGTGAAATGCAGGCGAGAGGCTTGGGTGTACTAAATAAATGAGAGAATTTATTGTTACAGGACAAGAGTCAGTCTGCACTGTCAACCAGGGGTGTGACTTCCTCAGAGTGCTGTCCTGAGGAGCCCAAGCACGTGTGATAGGCCTGCTCTGAGCTCCATATCCACAGGAACTATATCAGAGCAATTTCTAAAATTACACAGGGCATGCAGCTTCTAAATCTCCTAGCAGAACAGCCATATTATCCTGAGGACTTGCAATAACAGGAATTATATGCAATTTTCTGATAATGACTCCATTAATGTGAGTCACTGCTGACAATACAATTTGTTAAACATTGCTGGATTCCTAAATCTTACATTCTTTCACTCTAAAATCCATCTTTACCAGCACTGCCATCATTACGATGGTTGTCTTTGTCATCATCATCATCATCATCATCATCATCATCATCGTCAGCATCAGCATCAGCATCACCAGACTAGCTATGGATGTGTTTGGGTTTTCCAATTTAAGTTTTCTTAATTTCACTAACATATTCATTCATTCATTCATTCATTCATTCATTCATTCATTCATTCATTCATT
>NW_023270305.1:10341258-10460784 GCF_011800145.1 Mirounga leonina | reverse complement strand
ATTCATTCATTCATTCATTCATTCATTCATTCATTCATTCATTCATTTTCGAAGCAGGAAGGGCCAGAGGGAGAGAGAGAATCTTAAGCAGGCTCCACTTCCAGTGTGGAGCCTGACTCGGGGCTCCATCTCGCAACTCTGAGACCATGACCTGAACTGAAATCAAGAGTCAGCCGCTTACCCAACTGAGCCACTGACCTGCCCCTCACTAATATTTTAAAAGGGAAGACAAAACATGTCTTTATCTGTTCAGGTATCAATTTTGTAGTCGATGTGTTTGATTCCTTCTTTGGGAAACTAAGGTCCCAAATTAATTAAATTTGGACCAGATATAGCTTAACTTTAAATTGTCCTTTATATCAAGGGAAACTGCCTTGGCAATCAAGTGCTTCAAACGAGTGCCTGTAAATACCCATTATTGTACATTCTAATATATCTGGACATAGAACAGAACCTACAGCTCATGGTCTATCTGATTTACTAATTGGGAGCAGCAAGTGCACCTAGTGTTTTGAACCTGAATTAATTAACCAAAACTGATTAAATTGTCTTTGAGCTATTCAAAGGAGTGACACCAAAGGCAGAATTGAACGAGGAAAGGACTATTTAACTTTTTTTAATCACAAAGGTCAGCTTTTTTATGTAGCAGATCATTAGAAAGTCTTCAAAGGTGGAAAGAAACTAACAAAACAGCCTAAGTTTCCCACACAAATGTGTAATCTGCTTTTCCTTCAACCGGCTTTCCTTCCTGGGATAAGGGCTTCTCCCAGGACACCTGCCTTTGTCTGAAGAATTACATTTTTACCTACCAGATTTGCTCATTCAACGGAGTTTTCTGTTGTGTACGTGAAACTACCTCTTGAGCTTTATTCCCTCATTGATTGAAGCCACGACCAACTAATGGCCTTCATGACATTCCTGTATTCCTGCTCTTGTCTCCTCTGTGGCGGTACTGCCTCCACTTTCTCCTCCTTCCAGCTCAAGATGAAGAGTAAGCCAGACTAACACAAGGAAGTATTTTTACTTCATTATCCCCTTGCTCAAGAAATGCCTGGTGAACACAATTATGACCTCCTCCTCCAGCTTCCATTATGTTCTTCGATAGCATTCATATTTTTTAAAAACCTGACCTACTAAGTGTATCCCTTCATTTTTTTGTCTTTTAATGACCCTTCATCTTATTATTTAATATATTAAATTTGTCTTTTGATTCGATGGCTAGAAAGTTTAGCTCATATTTTATTCTCATTTTCAGTAGCTTCTATCCCACAGTTTTTAAACCAATATTGCCTCCAAAATCAACCCCATTTCTTTCAATACCTAGCTCTTATTATCATGGCCTGGTTTAAACATTTTGCAATGTGTTTGTACACTTGTAATCCATCTGAGGTTGTTTCCTGGAGTCTCTACAAGGGATAAATAAAGCCACACACTCCTGTATGTTTTCTTCTTGATTGCAGATCATTGTTGTTGTTGTGACTTCCCTTGAAAAACCCAGTGTGGGCTCCCTGAAAAACAATGAAAATAATGGGGGCTTCTTTAAGTAAAAGATGCTCTGGCTCCCAAGGCCTCCCACCTCCTGAGGACATTAACTTCTTTGGTTATCCCTCTTCTCCCCTGTGGCACCAGCCTTTCTCCCTTTCCTGGATCTTTTCCATCAGCATGCCAACATGCATTCACACCTCCCCATGAAACACTCCTGCTAGGTAATACTCCCCAGTCTGGCTACTACCCAATTTCTCCTGATTCCCTTCCATGGCCATGGTGGCTATTATTGCATGCTCTGGGTCCTCTTCTTCATTCCCAGCACTATTACCTCTCCCTAATCCGGCTTCCACCACATCTCCACAAAATTGTCCTTGTGTGGTAACTAGGGATTTCCATGCGAGAAGAGTTCTTCCCTATCTCCACCTTAGTCAACTTCTCATTGTTTATCTGCTTTTGGAATATTCATCTCTCCTAGTTCTTCTGACAAGAATTTCGTCTGGGTTTCTTACCACCTCACTGGACACTCTTCCGGGCCTCTTTTGCTGGCTTTTCCTCCCCTCTCTCTAAATATTGGGTTTCTTGAATTTCAGTCCTGGACCCTCTTATCTTCATTCTCTGCACTCTCTTCTTAAATCATTTAAAAAATTGTCATGTCCATATTTACCATTTATACTGATGAATTTCAAATGTGTATCTCCACCTCAGATTGCAACTCTGAAATTCTGGCATATATATTTAACTGTCTTTTTAAAAATCTTTCTCACCTGGTGATCTCATAAATATCTCAAAGTTAGCATGCCCACAATAAAACCATTGATTGCTGAACATCTCAAGGGCAATGTCCTTTACCATTTTATTCATTTCCATAAACAGTACCAACTTGCAACCAGATACTCAAGCCATACCACTGTAAGTCTGGCTTGAGCTCCTTTTTCCTCATCACCCATATTCATTCCATCAATAAGTCCTATTAATTACTTTTAAAATATGTCTTGACTCTATTCACAGCTTGTATTTTCACTGTCAATTTGTTTAGCATTATTAAACCCAAGCTGTATGATTTATGTTTTTTCTCCTCTGCACTCACCTGTTCTCTATGCCATCCCTTGGGTGGAACAGAGCCAGTTTCTTGTTTTATTGCTTCAACTAGTGCCCTCCCTCACCAGCCACTGTTCTAATAGAAACCCGTGCATACCATTCTATGTCTGAAATCCCATGGTGGCTCCCCATAGCACCTAAGATAAAACGAAATGCTTTCCTGTACCACACAAGACTATTATCTGACCCCTGCCTCTGCTCCAACATCATTTGGTGCCCATCCTCCTCTCTCTTCTGAGTGCCAGGAAGTCATTCATTCAGTATCTAAAATATATCACAACTTTTCTTATTCCAAATTTTTGCTAATGCAAAGATTATTTTATCTGCTTCTGGCTTCCTTCCCTATACGTCCACATTTGGAACCTTTCTTGCCCTTTAGAAGGAATCTTAAATATCACTTCATCCAAGAGGCCTTCCATGACTACCTTACAGAAAATGAGTTCTTTTCAGTACCAGCCTCTCAGCCTCATTTTTTCTGTGTCTATGCTACTTTTTACAATGTGTATTATTTTTGTCTGCTTATTTATATTTTATCTGTCTCCCTAAATTGAATGTGAGCTCCAAGAGCTTAGAAATAGTGGCTAGCTTATGCCTCTTTGTGTGCCTGACAATTCTCCATTAATATCAGGGAATGAATGAATGAACGGATGGAGTGGGTAAATTAATTACAAGACAAGGTTTCCTCCTCATCCCATTGCTACTCCAATTTGTACTTCCCATTCTCCCAAAGGAAATCATGGTTAAGACTTTGCTATGTGTCCTTTCATGTTTCTACTTGAGTCATTATTCTCAGAGTCATGTCTTTATGGAATGTTGTATTTGTCCTCTCCACTAATCCATGTCCTCTTCATTATTCAATAATTACTTCAATTCCTAACTCTCCTTGGAGACTTCTTGATTTATTCTATCCTATTTGCATCCTTCTTGTTTTGATTTCCTATCTCCTGATTAAAGAATCACATACTGGCTCACTGAACCAATAACCCCCATCTCCTGATCACTTATGCACCAATAGCCCCATGTTAGTAGTTTGATTATATTATTTGGTATAGTTTTCTCAAAATTCCTCAGATATATTTCCCATTTTACAGATGCAAACATTGAGACTGAGCATAATAACCCCAAACTGGAAACAACCCAAATGTCTGTCAGTATGTTAATGGATACACAAAATGTGTTATGTTCATGCAACAGAATGCTACTCAACAATAGAAAGGAAAGAAATGGTGATGCACACAATAATAATTTCAAAAATCCGTATACTGACTGAAAGAAGCCTGGTGCCAAAAAAATACATACTGTAAGAGTGTATTTATTAAAAATTCTAGAAAATACAAATTAATCTATAGGTATTGAAAGTAGGCCAGTGTTTGTTTAGAGTCAGTGGGAAGGATGGATTGAAAAGAGGCACGAGGAAGTTTTGGGGGGGAGATGGGAATGTTCCGTATCTTGGTTGTGACATTTGTTTTGTTGGTATATGATTCACTGATTGCACAGGTGTGTATATATCTGTTTAAACTCATCAAAGTTTATCCTTGTAACGGGTGCAGTCTACTGTATAAATCATATGTCAATAAAGTTGTTTAAAAGAAACCTTGAAGCTTTGAGAGTCTGAATAAGTGATTAAAGTTTCATAGCTTCATAACAGAACCACAAAGCTCATCCTCTTAGCTGCTCTGGATTACCACCTTGAAATTATTTATTATTATGTGGTATAATTACGTTTTTACTTGAAAATTTCCTTCACTGTTTGATATAAGAACATATAAACTAAACCATAAATTTATTTAATGCAATGTGAACATAGATCACATTCATATCCTGAGGCAGCCTATATTATACTAAATGCATGGTAGATGCACGTGTGTGATATGAATAAGCTAATTGATTCCCAAACCACATATTTGACTAGCTTATTGATGAGTGTTTTGATTACTTTTTCCAAATACAGGCATTATAATATCTCATGTTCCACATGTGACCTCTATTAAGAATTGATATGGTTTCCTTCCTCTTGAGTCTGGGTGGATTTGTGACAGTTTCAACCAAAAGAGTGCTGTAGAAATGATGATATGTGACTTCTAAGGCTTCATCGTAAGAGATGATATAGTTTCTTCCTTGTCTCCTGAAGTATTTACACTTGGAGTTTCAATCTGCCAGGGAAGAAGTCCCTCAGCACTGAGGTTGCTTGGCTGTAAAGAAGACAAACCACATGGAGAGGCCATGTTTAGGCATACTGATTGGTATTCCAGTTACTCAAGTCATCCCAGGCAAGGCACCAGCCATACGAGTAAACAAGTCTTCAGGTGATTCTGGTCCACAGCGGTTGCATTACTCCCACCTTTGTGTTTTCCCATCAGAGACCCTAGATGTGATGGAGCACAGATCATTCTCATAGAGCTGTCCTAATTCCTGTCCTACAAAACCTGTGCCTGTAAGAAACAATTCTTTTAGCAGCTAATTACTATAAACTTAGAACATAAACAGTACCACAAGTGGGGTTCTGCTATTGTAAAAACTTAAAATGTATGGTATTGGCTTTGGAACAGGGCACCTGCTATAAACTGAAAGGTGTTTTAGTGCTAGTTATGTAAGTTAGTATATTAGCTAAAGCAAGGAGGAACTTAAGGAGACTTTTCATAAAATCTAGCAGACCTTCAGAAAAATTGGAAGTCAAGGCTGTCGGGACAGGAAGGAAATTGTAATTGGAGGGTGGAAAAATAAAGGACCCTTGTTATATAGTGGCAGAAATTTTTCAAAACTATCATCTGCATTGATGTGAAAAATATAATATCTATATTAACTGATGGATTTGGCTAAGGAAAATTTCAGGCAGTTTTTGAAAGTACCTAATGATTTCTTTTAGCTGTGTATAAGAAGATACAGAGAGGAGAAAGAGAAGTGAGCAAAAAAAAAAAAAAACACTTGATAGTTTTGAACAAAGTTTATAGGAAACATAAAGGAGCTAGGACTTGCTGGACTCAAGGAACTGGGCAACATGTGGCCAGCTGAAGCTCAGAATTGCTTCGAACAAGTGACTCCCATTGAGCGTCTATAGCAATTACCTAGGTCTGCCCGCCATTGTATTTTGAGTGTGAATGTATAGGATCCTTTTTTTTTCTTTTTTGTTTATAGTTCTCCAGATTGAGAGTGACAGTCCTAACGGTACCATATCCAAAATGCCTTATGGCATCTAGACCTGAGTTAAATGACAATATCCTGGAATTTGTAACGGGATGAGAATTGGGGGTCTTGGAGGAGGGGTGTCAAAGATAAACAAAGCCATATGTTAATTAAAGTGGTGAAAATAGATTCTGTTCTTTCACTACTGACACTGGGGAAGAGAGGTGAGTGAGCCTCATTTCCATGTGTGCAGAGGGGACTGGGTGTTTTAAAGGGATAGTGAAGGAATAAGGAAGGAGAGCTGCAGGGCTCAAGTGAACACTTACAAAGGTTGGTCAATGTAAATGAGGTTAGGCCAGCTATGTCAGCTAAACTGGCAATTATTGAAGTCAGGATTCTATTGCACAGAGACTGGGAAACTGAGGACTTACCTCCTGATGGTTACATTTCAAAGGAACAGTTTTCAGATCCTTAAGAAAGACACTAGTGAGTTGTAGGAGATATGTATATCTCTCAAAGGAAGAGAGGAAGGATTTACAATTGTAAACCCTTTATAAGAGGTTGGGGCCTATCTTCAGGTATTTGCTAGATTCTCCTGACAGCCTTGAGCTTTCTCAGGTCAGCATTTTAATGGAGTGCTGGGGTCATCCTAGGGACACAGCCTTATGCTGCTAGAAGCCATGCTAGAGTTTGGTCCTCTCTTAGTGCGCAGGTTTGAATGGAGTCATGCTGTGCTGAGAAATCTCCAGTTTTCCAGGGGTGAGGGTATTTTGTATGTTAGAGGATTATAAATAATTTATAGCCAGAAGTCAGACCGGCAATTTTAAAACGTAGCCTGCATATTCTCTGATACTCTATCAATAAAGGGCTATAATTGCACTTTTTTTGAATCTGGGACAGCTTGTGACTGACTGATAGGATATTGCAGAAGTGATACTATGGACTTCCAAGGCCAAGTCATAAAAATCTTTATCCACTGGAGCAGCCAAACTTGGGGACCTAATTTTCCATGTTAGAAGAATGTGGACGATTATTTCCAGAAGAATGGAATGTTGAATAGATTAGAAGACTGTAGGATGATTACTAGGTACCACTAATGGACAAGTTGTGGTACACGTCATTCAACTAATATTGGTAGAATGCATGATTGCTAATTGAGTAAATGAATTCATGAATGGATCTCTTCATAGTGGATAATGCAGTGTCTGAATTCAACAACATTAGATTTAAAATAAATATAAGTAATTAATGATAAATTCCTGAATGCTACATTTAAAACACGACAAGATAATGGATCTTAAGTTATGTAATGGTCATGTTAGGAACTCTAAAGTAATTTTAAAGTTTTCTACTAAAAAGGAAAAAGGTCGTGAACAAAATAGAATGGTTTTGATTCATGATCATTATCATCATCCTATGATTACTTGTTGTGTGAGTGAATAACTTAGTTTTATTTAATATGCATTTTTGTGCCAAGTCTTGTGAGGACAGTATTTTCATGTGTCATACACCTAAATGGCAGGTATAATTAATATCCCATTATAGAGATGAGAAAATCATTAATTTGCTCAAGGTAAAGACTTGGGTTTAAATTAGGTTTTAGTAGGTCTTTACTATGACTTTTAGAAAGTGTTTTCTTTCAAAACATTCCACATTCTGGTTTTTAAGTGTAACAGTTATTTTAACAACTGAATAAATTAACTTTGGAAACTTACATCCTAAAAGACAGTTAATTAAACTTTCCTCAGCCGAACAGTTTTCTCCCTGGACACCTTCATGTCTTTGCCCAAATGTCACCTTCCGATTGGGATTTTCCTGGAACACTCCATTTGAATTGTATCCCGCATTCTTGGCATTCTTGTTCTCCCTTAACTTGATCTAAATTTTTCCACAGCCCGGATCACTTTTTAACATAGTATATCATTTACTTATGTTTATTGCGTATCTACCAGCCCTAGAACATAAAGTTTACAAAATCAAGTGTTTGTGTCTATTTTACTCGCTGATATGAACTTAGAACTTTTAGAATAGTACCTGAGACATAGCAGGTGTTTAGTACAGATTTGCTGGAAGGATGATTTGTGCATGCGACACCACGTGCTGTGTCTAAAATGGTGATCAGAAGGATAAAACCCCTGCTTCAGGGGATTTACCCTGCAGCAGGAGAAAATGAGTGGAGATTTTGCCTTACGTTTCAGTGGGTTAATTCAGCTTAGCCAACTCTTTCTCCTTTATTTAGGGGCTAATAGTTCTTGATTCCTTCATTCCCTCTTTGTCTAGCTTTTCTCTACTTAGTCCAATTTTTCACTCTTATCTCCTCCATAATATCTTTAAAAAATACAAGTAATAAATTTGAAAGGAAAATCACTCTTTCAATGAAACCAAAGTATAGAACATGGTACCTCTCAGGGTCTTTTCTCTCAGCACTTTTGCAAAAGCTTCATTTATCTTGTAACATCTAGTATGGCTTAAATCCATGTTTGCCAGAGCCATCCCTTGCCCTCTTGGTACTCAATCACCCACCTTCAAGTTTCATCAGACCTTAATGGATCTATGTTGACTGCTAGGACATTTGTCTGTCCACTACCCCCTTTTTCACTATTATAGTGATGTTTAGTGAGTGGTACTATTTCCAACTCTTAGATATCACCTTCAAGCAACAACAAACAGTGTAAATAATCCAGGAAACAAGATGTCTCTGGTTTATCCCAAATATATAAATGCTTATTTCCTTTTGGAACAAACTGATAATATGAACATTTCAGAGTATGTCAAGTTGGTACAAGAGACTATCCACTTGGGAAGATAAAGTTGGAGGTCAGTTAGACTGAGGACATTTTAAGAACAGGAAGTAAAGCTTTCAGTATAAATTATGACCTCGATTTCTGTAAGACCTTCAGAAATATAAAAGCTGATAGGAGTAAGAAGTTTTGTTAGTCAACCAGAATGCCAGATGCATGGATGCTTGCTCTGCCATGCACACACGCATGCAGGTGCACACACACATGCACCATCACAAATGAAAACACAGCACACATGCACATACAATAATGAGATTATGGAAAATGCTTTTCTTTATTCAAATTTTTAAAAACCTCTTCAGTGAGGAGAGTGCAGAACTGTCAGAGAAGGAAATAGTTGACTCAGATCCTGGAGAGTGGGTTGAAGGTACAGTTTCACAATAAGAATTTTATTCTTAGTTAATTGTATCTGTATTAATATATTTCTCTCTATTTTAGTTATTATTTATCTTATCCAGTTTTGATTCTAATTTCTCTCGCTGTTTATGTTATACACTATTTTTTGTGTGTTTATGTTATATACTATTTTTATAGTACATTCTATTTATTATGCTTGTACAACATGCTTAAAGATGACTTTCCCTTCCTTCATTTTACATTCTCATCTGATTATCTTTTCCAAATAAAAATGAAATTTGCTCTATCCACTCATGAAAAACAAAACAAAAACAAGCAAGTTAAAATACCTATAGGATTTTAGTGGGACAGTGCTCAATTTTTAAAATACTTCAAGTACAAATAGTAAATTAGAGAAACCTCTAATCTACTAGTATATTTATGATTAACAAGCTTAACTGAGAAAAATGCATTCCAATACAAAATCATTTGGTAAGATTTAACCACTATTGACAACAAAAATGAATCTTAAAAATATACACTACTTATATTAAGTAATGCTGTATGTTAAATCATGAATCATTTTTGTTTTACCAGTAGGATAAACTCCTAGGCATTCCTTTTGGAAATAGATACATAAAAATCATCTCTAATCTCACCATCCTTATTTAATTATTTTTTAAAAATTTTAATTGTTGGACTAAAATGTGGAAAACTAATGAGGATAAATATTAAAGGAAGATTTAAATAGCACAACATGTATAATGAATATAAAAGAATAAGTTAGAGTATATAGATTTTGTAAGGGGTTTAGTATATCAAGTAGTTTATAAGATACAAAGCAATACTCTGCTTAAAAAAAAAGGAGATTGATATTTCGTTGACACAAGCAACAAAAATGTAAAACACATGAAAGTGGTCTTAAAAAGAGGCACATGACAACTATATAAATGCTACAGTAAAGTGGAGCTGTAAGTAACCAAAACCTTCATACATGGAACAGTCATGTAATTTAATGTAAAAAGGAAGTATATAATATCTTTGTTATTTTGCCTGGAATCCTTTATGCAAATGACCCAGACAACACTTAGGTCACATAATTATGATTGTTAATTTTATACTTTTTATTCTCTCTCCCTTTCTTAAGAATACGTATTATTCACAAGTCAGACATCACATTCTTCTCTCCATGACTTAATGTTCGGCATTTTCTTTTCTTTATTCTTTCCATTGTTTTTCTGCATTTCTTATTGTACTTTTTGATGCTTCCAATGGTTATCCTAATTGTTCTATTGCATATTTTTTTATTTGTAGAAATTCACTGCTTTCTTTTGTTGAATAGTGTCAGTGCCCTCTTTTTTATTTTTAAATATATTTCAGAGGATCTTGAAAGTCTTTTTTGTACATAGTGTGGAAAATCTTTTCAAGTGAAGTTTAGCTCTGATCTGTTCTTGAATTATTGTTCTTTTGGCTACAAAATGTTTTCTCATTCCCAAATTGATATTTGCTTTAAGTTTTAATCTGCACATATATCTTTAGGTATACAGACAGTCCCTGACTTGTGACAGTTCAACTTAGGATTTTTTGACTTTACGATAGTGTGAAAGTGATATAGATTCAGTAGAAACTGTACTTTGAATTTTGAACTTGGATCTTTTCCCAGGCTGGTGATATGTGGTGTGATCCTCTCTCATGATGCTGGGCAGTGGCAGCCGCAGCCCCCAGTCAGCACACGCTCATGTGGGTGAACGACCGATGGCACTTAACAATCATTCAGCACCCATACAACTATTCTGTTCTTCGCTTTCAGTGTAGTATTCAATAAATTACATGAGATGGTCAATACTTTATCATAAATTAGGCTTTGTGTTAGATGACTGTGTCCAACTGTAGGTCAATGGAAGTGTCCTGAGCATGTATGAGGTAGGCTAGGCTAAACTGTGATATTTGGTAGGCCAAATGTATTAAATGCATTTTTGACTTAATGGTATTTTTAACTTACAATGGGTTTATCAGGATGTAACCCCAGTGTAAGTCGAGGCAGATCTGTACTCTGTTATTTTCTAATGTGTTCATTTGTTTGTATCAGGGGATGCTAATGCTAGTGTGATTCAATAATAGGCTGCTGATATTTCAGAAATCCTTTATTAATCTTTTCCAGATTTTCTTAAGCCCCCTTCTAACCAAGACAGCATCCCTGGGGCGCGTGGGTGGCTCAGTCGTTAAGCGTCTGCCTTCGGCTCAGGTCATGATCCCAGGGTCCTGGGATCGAGCCCCACATCGGGCTCCCTACTCAGCGGAAAGCCTACTTCTCCTTCTCCCACTCCCCCTGCTTGTGTTCCCTCTCTTGCTGTGTCTCTCTCTGTCAAATAAATAAATAAAATCTTAAAAAAAAAAAAAAAGACAGGGGCGCCTGGGGGGCTCAGTCAGTTAAGTGTCTGCCTTCAGCTCAGGTCATGATCCTGGAGTCCTGGGATAGAGTCCCGCATCAGGCTCCTTGCTCTGCAGGGAGCCTGCTTCTCCCTCTCCTCCCCACTTGTGCTCTCTTTCACTATCTCTGTCTCTCTCAAATAAATAAATAAAATCTAAAAAAAAAAAAAAAACAAAAACAGCATCCCTTTGGTAGGGAATTCAAGTTCACTGCTGAGAATATCACTCAAGCTATAGCCACAGTACCTCTAAATGATAAACTCACTACTAGGTTCATCAAGAGATGGCTGGACAATTGGTACACAATGAAGCTCCCAGCTAAGAAAGCAGGCTATAAATAATTCATTAACCAGATATACTTTTAAAAATTATGCAAGTTAAAATTCAAGAATATTTGAATGATAATGCTAGCAAATTCAATGACAATTGTTTTGTTAAAAAAATAAAACTGAAGTCACATAGAGAGGAAAAATAAGAGAGATAGAAAAGAAAGATTAAAAAAAGTTTTAGAGGTACCTAATAAAACTGAGCAGAATGTACAAATAAGAGCAAAACACAAAATCAGTTATCAGATCTGATGAATATAAAAATAGAAATCTCAGATTTGAAAAACAAATATGGCTTTGAATGCAGGAACGGTGCCAGGAGAATACTAGCATGCCAATTAAGAAAACAATGTGTTTCTGGAATGTGACCAAAATAAGATACCCAAACCCAAATGGATTTAAAGAAGAGGTAAGAGATGATGATGTTGCCCTGCATCATCATAGCATTCTGTAATTACAATTTCTGGGTAATATTTTTAAGGAAAATAAGCAATAATTAGTGGGTAGTATATAAACGTATACTAACAAGGAATCCTAATTAGGACATGATATTTAATTTCATCAAAATTATTATCATTTTTGCCCTAATGAATTACTCTACTCAGCCCAGACGGTGCCCTCAGAAATAGAAGGAAACAGATAAAGAGGAATAAAATTTCTATCACAAAAGCCAAGGAACTTGAGCCTGGCATACTGGACTGGCCTAAGACACTACATTGATAGAAATTGCTAGAAAAAACCGGCAAAGCATTTTGCAACCCTCCTCAGGACAGTGTTTCCATTAATAACAATTCCAGCTTTACCTGAGGGCAGTTACCTGAGGCATACATTTTAGAATCCCTCCAGATATTTCAATACATTTTAAAGACAGGAGAAAAGTAGAAGGTGGATCATTACATTCACAGAATCCACAGAAAACCAAAGGTCTTCAGATCTGGTTTCTTCTGCTATGACTGAGTTGCTGTGATTGTAGAGAAAGTATCTTCTCTTCCTTGCATTCCACTCCATTGCCTGGCACGGCACATAGGTGCAAAATGGTGCATGTGCCCCACATGTTTACTGAATTAACTAGATACCTTGAAATCTATATTTTATACTTCTGTAAGTTTTGTTGTAGACTCAAAGTAAATAAAATACCAAGAGTTTTAGCACTTGGTTCCAGGTCCTGAAATAAAATACCAAAGGTGACCCATTAAACTGGTTGAGACAAATATGGCTTAGGAAATTGGTACATGAACTATGCTGACATACGAAGATGCTTAAAGCATGTTACATGAAAAATATAGATCCCAAATAGCCCATGTCCACTCAACATAACTTTGAAATTATTTATATAATATATAAATTTTATATATATATATATATATGTATTCTGTATTTCTTTTCATGTCATCATTACCTAAACATTCACAGCATTATCACCACCACCCTTTTTGGTTCTCCAGGAAGTTTTACTTTTTTAAAAATAATCGCTTATTCTGATCCCTATGAGGGTCTTCAAGTGTCTGAAACAAGAGAAGGATTCCCCGGAAATGGTGATTATGCTCAGTTGTCCTTGGCCTGTGGACACACTTTTTCATGATCTGTTTTACTCACTTCGAACTCAATAATAAAGCCTATGCCACGCAAGCAATACAGAAGCAAAATACCCTTCGGTTCAGCAGCAGTACACCATCTGGAGCATGCAATGTGTGGAATTAAACGTTTTGTGCCGTCCGTAGAACATAGAGGGATGGATATTTTTCTCTTTGTCCAGTGCACACTCAGTTATCGAAATCTTGAATCATTTAATGATCGGTTGCTACAAGTAAGCACCAGTTCAAATTCCTGAACATCATTTGAAATAGCCCTGAACAAGTTCTAGCACCAATACAGTGGGATATTAGTAAACGGAGTTTAGGTGTAACAGATACCTGTCCTAGGGTCCCTGGTGTCTAGTATATTCCTTATCATGCACACATGCAGCGAAATGTTTGTGAAGACCCTCTTAAAGTCTAATGGGGACTGTAAGCGAGGACACAGGTAGTGATTGCAATGAAGTACTGCTCTGACTCCCACAGAGGGAGAAGATCAGTGCAAACATAATTTCTGGGCACAAAGGCCCATTGCCTTGCAAAGATTTCTTTCACCTTCTTGCTAGTGTTTTAAATTCCAGAGATTCAATGACTCTAATCTTGACTGAACATGACCTGGAATTTTTTTTTTCAACTAAAAATATTTTATTTTATAATCAACCTCATCCAACAAGGTTAATTACCCTTTCCTTCATGCTTCATTAGTACTTTGGACAGATTTTATTATATCACTTACTACAAGACAAGATTTGTGATTTGAATAATCACTATGATGCTTTATAGACAACAATCAGAAATAAAACAGAATTAGATGTGGAAAGTGCACTTAGCTAGCTACTGCACTGAGTGGTCCAAGAGAAAGATGACATTATTTTGTACTAGGATATTGGCAGTAGAATGGGAGGAGAATGAACAAATCCAAGAAATATTCATTTACATGACCTGGAATTTTAATATTTTTTTTCACAGACTAGTCTTGGCTTTCTGCACAATTCTCCTGGCATCCAACTTAGAACCTATTCCTACTGTTGACCTTACTCCTTTCATTTGGGTACTGTCAGTTTATACTGTGTTTTCATTCCTATCTGTATAGGCTACTCTGCCATGCCTGAGTGGATGACCTCCTTATTTTTATATATATGCTTTTTCCTTACAAAATTGGCCAGCTAGATATAAACCTTAATTTTAATAAATTATTTAATACTTCTTAATTCTTAATTTTCCAAAACCAATATACAGCCACATACTCATTCCCCAAAACTACTTAGGTTAGTGCTAAGAGATTAGAGTTAATCATCTTAGGTAATAGTTTCAAATTTTATTGGGTTCTATAACTGTAATTGAACTGTCTGATTTTTATTCAGTTGATATGTGTTTCTTATGTTTTGCTTTAAATAAGACATGAGATTTGCAATGCTTTTAGGAGAGAATAAACAAAATGATAATTTTTAGCTTATAATTGGTTTGAAGTTTTCAGCACTTAATTTCAACATAACATTGACTTTGTTGGGCCCTCTCTCGGATTTTATAACTCTTATTAGAGCACAACATTAGAGTTTTCAAGTTAGCCTATCATGCACATCACAGTGTGAACAGATTCAATCAGATTTTTTTTTTTTTTTTGAAAAGGGACAGGGAAGGAGAAATATAAGGGCATTAAGTCCTTATAGGATGAGGGAGGAGCATACTAATGAGTGAAGGAGACACAGAACCCTGAAATTGAGGAAGCCAGAGGAAGGAGAGATGTCCTAGGCTTCCCCTGTCCGTGGACAGCCAGGACTCATCAAGACTGTGACATCTTATGCTTCTCCTTCTCCTGAAAGTTCCTATCCTTTACTTCTTGATTCAGTCCTCTCCATTCTTAAACATCTGGTTGAAATGTGGCATTCTTTTTCAAATCCTCCTCGACTCCCCTTTCTCCTCCAAATAGACTCTATCCTTCAACTGAATGCATCGAATACAACTGAATGCAGTACAAAGTTGTCAGTACTCACTGCCATGCAGATAATGCTGTGATTTACTCAGCTGTATATGTTTTACTTCTCCAACTGAAGGAGAGTAGGGATAGAACTAACATCCCTTGAACACTCATTAACTGTCAGGCACCATAACAATCCCACATTGCAAATTGCCTTTGCAAAAGCCTTGTAAGTGAAGGACTTCCATTGTATTTTATACCACCCTGCATTTCCTTTATAATCATTTACAAAGTATGTTTCTTTGGGAGATTATTTTATTTATTTATTTATTTATTTATTTATTTATTTATTACATTTAGAACACACTTTTATTTTTTTATTATGTTATATTAATCACCATACATTACATCATTAGTTTTTGATGTAGTGTTCCATGATTCATTGTTTGCGTATAACACCCAGTGCTCCATTCAATACGTGCCCTATTTAATATCCATCACCAGGCTAACCTATCCCCCCATCCCCCTCCCCTCTAGAACCCTCAGTTTGTTTCTCAGAGTCCATAGTCTCTCATGGTCCATCTCCCCCTCCGATTTCCCCCCCTTCATTTTTCCCTTCCTGCTATCTTCTTCTTCTTCTTCTCCTCCTCCTCCTCCTCCTCCTCCTCCTCCTCCTCCTCCTCCTCCTCCTTCTTCTTCTTCTTCTTCTTCTTCTTCTTCTTCCTTCTTTCTTCTTCTTCTTCTTCTTCAAACATATAATGTATTATTTGTTTCAGAGGTACAGGTCTATGATTCAACAGTCTTACACAATTCACAGCACTCACCATAGCACATACCCTCCCCAGTGTCCTTATCACCCAGCCACCCCATCCCTCCCACCCGTATTTTGCAGCCATCAAAAGGAATGAAATCGTGCCATTTGCAATGATGTGGATGGAACTGGAGGGTATTATGCTGAGCGAAATAAGTCAATCAGAGAAAGACATGTATCATATGACCTCACTGATATGAGGAATTCTTAATCTCAGGAAACACTGAGGGTTGCTGGAGTGGTGGGAGATTATTTTACATGTTTATCTTCTCTGCTAAGTTCCAGGAGAACATGCACTGTGTTTTGTTTACCTCCTCAGTATCCAGCACAGGGCTAGTACCAAATAACCAATCAATAAATATCTGTTGAGTGAATGAACAGATCAATAAAAAAGTATTTTATGCCTATTTTGTAAGTGAGGAAACTCAGTCTCAATAAAAGTAAATAACTCAAGGTCACTTAGCAAGTAGGGGCAGCATTGTGACCAGACTGACAACTATTGACTCCCATTGCAGTCAAATTCCAGCCAGACATCGTGGCACTTAACAATCACAGGGTGAGGGATGGTCATGAAGTTCCTAAAACAGAACAGGGTCAAGGCAAATACTTGTCATCTGTTTGAAGTCACATTAGGAAGACCTCACTTCATCATTCATTTCTTCACTCAGAAACTATTTATTGTGCACATAGCAGCCGACTTCTCTTGATTCTCGTTCCAACTACTGCTGCTGGTCTAGTGATTTGGCATGATTCCTGATCACAACAGGCATCTCTTTAAATCTGCTGTATCAGAAACTGTTAATTCCCTCTTAATCTCTCTTCTCCCGATTTTCCACAAAATGCAACGCTGATTTTTCTTGGCTGTCTACATGTTTACCAAAAACCTCCTTTACCAAAAACCTCCTTGGAATGTAGGTCTCCTTTGAGACCAATATTTGTGAATAAGATGTAAGTAGAAGTGTCACAGTGACTTCCAGGAAATCCCCTTAGAGAATAATGGGAGATGGCATGCTTTTCTTTCTCTCTTCATCCATCCTGATGTGGATGTGGTTCTGATTCATTTTGAATCATGAGGACAAATGTCTCAGACTGATGCAACACTAGAAGTAGCCTAAGTCCATAGTAATAATTATACTAACCCTGGCTATCTATCTCTGAGTTTCTTTTAGTAAAGAGAAAGTAATTGTAGTCTTGGATAAGCTGTTGTTTTCTGGAGTTTTTGTTTGTTTGTTTGTTTGTTTTAAGCTTGTAGCCAAATGTAATTCTAACTGATACCCATTCTAAAAGAAATAAAGATGATTAAACATTAGCAAGTCTTCAGGTTTTAGGAGACATCAAAAGAGAAATCACATATGACAATAAAATAAGTTTTTCAAACGGGTGAGTGATTTTAAGTCACCTTTTGCTATAAAGAAGACATAATTCATAAAATAAAAAGCGGATGGTAAAAGTATTCACCAAGGCACATTTGAAGTATGGGAGGTTTTCATTTCCATTTAAGACCATTTATCCCATCTTTTAGTGTAATATGAACTATGTGTTATAAAAATGCTCTCATAGCTAAATATGCAAAGAATAAAGAAAAAAAATTAAAAAAAGACAAAAGTATAGGAAATCATGTTAGATGATTTTCAAGCAATATGGAGTGAAATATTTTCTTTAAATGTAAAAGAGAATTGTAGCATCCAATTTTAAAGAATAATGGCGTGTGATTATAAATGCTCTCCTGCACAAGATAAGCATGTTGTTTTGAAGAGATCAAGGGGAATTAACAGTTGGATCATTTTTATATTTTCCATTCTCATTGCTTCCAAATTAAAAGGCATGAATACTTGAGCCTGTACCAGAAGAGATGACCCTGTCTACCCGCCCCCCCCCAATGTCTGTAAGGCAGGCCTCGAAAACTGGTTCCTGGCAACAGGCTCGAGCACTCAGGGCTGGTTGCACCAGTGCCATCTTTTGAAGGCAGCTTGCACTGAAGCTAAACTCGAAGTGGTGATATCCAAAAGAAACTGATTTTCTGATTCTCCTGTTTGGTTGCCTGCATTCTCAAGGTTTCAGAAACTATCTGCCTGTTTCCTATCAGCTGCCCACAGGACTCCTGCTGCCTGCAGCCTGTTAGCCTGACACCATTCTCTTATGCAGTGTTGTCCTTACTTGACAAGTGTGTATGCTCCTCCCTCATGCTCACCCGGCTCAGTCATCTGACTTCACATCCACTTGGATAGTTCAGAATATGTGTGACAGCTAAGCTGGAAAGTCTCCTTTGCCAAATTGCTTTCCTGCAGTGATTGTTCTTGAAAATTAAGAATCTAAGTTGATTCAGAAAGTGTTTATCAAGGGCCTACTCTGTGCTGAGTACTATATACTAGGACTAGTTGGGATCAGGTCTTTATAATCTAAGCAGTCCAAAGAGGGAATTCAGTTCTGTCTTAAAAATAAGTTGGCCCAATGTTTAACCCCCTTCTATGTTTTTTTTTTTTAATTATGTTTAAATAATGTGAGCCTCTCTTGCCCCATTTTATAGATGAGAAAATATTCGTCAGAGTCCGTAACTTTTTCAGGGAATATCTTTATGAAAAAGAAAGAAAGAGTAGCCCCTTCTATTACAGCAAATGGTGAACAGGGAGAAAGAGAACGACAGGTATCAATATCAGGAGTGAATGCCTGAGATCACCCCACCTGTTGAGGAGACCTCAGTGACTAGATGTGGAATCAGGGACTAAGACTAACACTGGTCCTGGTCACCAGTTCCCTTGGTCTAGGTCTAATAGTGGTCCTCATTGAAGTAAGGGATTCTCTCACCTCCTGAGACCAAGAACTTTAGTTTCTATTCCACTACAAGTTTTAAGTATTGAAGAATAAAAGGATGAAACTTAAAGTCTTCCCAACTAAAAAAAAAGAAAAGAAAAAAAGAAAGAAAAGGTATTTTTACACTTTTGTGAGTATGATGCTACTATTTTCAAAATGCTAATTCGCTTTTTCATATTATACTTAGTAATTAGTGAATAAAACCATAATGTACTGTGGGTATGATTTGTAAAGGCTTAAATGACAGACTCTAAGTAGGATAATTTCAGTCCTGATGTGTTGTTAAGTAACAATATATTCTAAATGAGTAAACTTGAAATAACTAAGCCATTGGGGACTATTGGCCACCTGATAATTAAACTTGATCTAACATGGACATCAAAACCAATTATATGTACTAAACAGAAAGAGACAGGTCAACTCCTCAGAGAGATGAAATGAACTTGGACAGATGGACAGAATGCAAATCATGACGGGTTTCTTAATGAAAAAGCAATGAAATGCAATTTAAAGCCCTGTGAAAAATCTGGATAGCTATTCCTAGTGTACAAATTGCTGAAAAACAATTATGTTGAAACAAGATGGATTGCCATATTTCCAACAACCAGGAAAACCATTTCTCTAGAGAATTTAGATTTTCTAGTTTCTTAGGCAATGAGGTTAAGGGGAAAATTACTTTAACACTATATTCACATGAGGTTGCCAGGGGTGCTGTAACAAAGTACCACAGACTGGGAGCCTTCAACAATAGAGGTTTCCTTACAGTTGGGGAGACTGGAAGTCCAGGACTAAGGTGTCGACAGGGTTGGTTTCTTGTGAGGTCTCTCTCCTTGGCTTGTACGTGGTTGTCTTCTTCCTGGGTCCTCACATGACATTTTCTCTATGGGTCCCTGGTGTCTTTTCCTTTCTTCTGAGGATACCAATCATATTGGATTAAGGCCTGACCCTTGTGACCTCATTTTACTTCAATTACCTCTTTAAAGATCCTGTCTCCAAATACCGTCACATTCTGAGGTACTGGGTGTTAGGACTTCAACATATGAGTTTTGGAGAGACACAGTTCAGCCCATAACAATATTCATTGAACAAATGATGTGTAGTTTAGAGAACAAAAATATCAAAACAGAGAAATGGATTGAGGGGAAATAAATTGAGTACCTTAGCAGAGGGAGGTCTGGATCTGCTGGCAGGGTGACTAACCCTCTTAGTGTGCCTGATTTCAAATGAAAGTCCTATATCTTGGGAAAGTCCTCAAGCCAGAATGGTTGGTGACCAGGGTCATGTATTGGATATCCCTCAACCACTGTTAAGGGTAGGGATGTGCTTAGTGACTTAAGGAAGCATGGTGGTATGTGAAATAAAATTTTACCAGGAATATGAATTATGCCCAAGTGGGCAGACCTCCATATTTGTATGGAGGAAAATCCATAATCAGGAAGGCCTCTGGTCATTGGGAAGTTAAGACATAGTAGCCAGCAAACCACTCTCAAATGTCTCTCATTGACAGATTTTGTCACCCAGATATAACCTCCCTTGTTTCTTCTTAGTTTTTATGCAGGAAAAATATGCTTTTTCCAAACTCTGAGACTTATATTTGGGATGACCAAATATGTGGATGACCATCATCCTGCTTTTCATAGGACAGTCTCTTTTTTCCTGTTGTTTCAACATAATTATTAGTAAGGCCCCTTCACTCTCAAAAGGTCTTTGTTTATAGAACAAAATACAGGGTCACACAACTTCTATTGCTCAGAGTTCTGGCCCTGGCTCTTCTCCACTTCCCTTTTCATATAGCACACCAGTTCCTGAGCTAGCCATTCACAGACACACAGATTCCTTGATCCTCTGTGTCAATTTTCTGCTTATGTCTGACTAGAACAGTGGAGGTAGGACTCACAGATTTTGTTTTGGACCCTCCTGCTTGACCAAATTTGATATTGGGATAACACAAGAGGAAACATCATTTTTCCATCATTGAAGAATAAAAATATAGTAGTAAGCCACAGTTTAAGTAGGGGAAAAATTAGAGAATTCAAAACAGTGCAGATAAATTAACATGTGTGTGCAAAATATTTTTAATAATCACAGCATCTCAAAGGGTTTCAGGGATCATCTACTTAAATCCTGACTCCTCTCTTTTTGCCAACGGATAAACTGAGGCTTAGAGATAGGAAGTGATTTGTCCTAAGATATGATCTAACTTGATCCAGTTAAAGAAAGATTCATGACCACCAAGGAATTAGCTGTTTCTATCACCCAAGTCAGAGTGGTAAGAGAAGACCTTATGAGAAGACCTTAATAACAGTTTCCTTAGAACATTCTTCCTGGGCTTCTTTTTTTCTTAAAGTAGCATACTAGTTTTCTTAAATATATGGTTGTTTTTTAAATATTTATTTATTTTAGAGAGAGAGTGCATGAGAGTGGGGGGAGCAGCAGAGGAAGAGGCAGAGAAAATCTCCAGCAGACTCCCCACTGAGCAGAGCCTGAAATGGGGTTTGATCCCATGACCTTGAGACCATGACCTGAGCCAAAACCAAGGATTGGATGCTTAACCGACTGAGCCACCCAGGCACCCCAGAATACAATTTTTTTTAATGCAAATCTATTTTGTGCAGCTTAGAAAAATTATAAAATAGATGTAAGTAAAAGAAACTTTTTAAAAAATTGCAAATCCACTTACTTATCAGATATAATCACAGAATTATTTCCTTCCATTATGATCAGTTTGGTGCATATGAGGGGTATGTGTGTATATGTGTCTGTGTGTTGGTGTGTTTTTGTTGATGAGTGTATGCATAAATTCATGCTCCTACCTGTATATGCCATGCAAATTAAGAGCAATTTATTTTTGATATATATTAGCTATATCTTTAAGCCTAAAATATATATAATGAGCATATTTCCAGGCCATTAAATATTTTTTCTATAATAGTATTTTTAATACCACACATTATTCCATTATATGATAGGCCAACATTTATTCAACCACCATGATGTTACCATGGAAGATTTAATTTGTTTGCTTTTTTTTCTTTGCTGTATAAGCAATGTTGCTAGAAAAACCCTTGTGATGGTATTTGTAAATTATTACTTACATCTGTACCACTAGTCACCTGAAGTGAAAAATTGATAATTAGAAACCTGTACATTCTTAGTCTTTTTAAAAATGTATTGCATATGGTCAATGCAATGTGTATAAATTGGAATTTACACACCTTCAGTGCTATGGAAGCATTTCTATTTTCCTCCGACCCTTGACAACACTGGCAGTTAGCTTTTCTTTGTCTTTGACAGCTTGATAGAGAAAAATAGTGTATTATGGCTTTAATTTGCATTCATCTTATGATTGCATGTGTGCAGTTTTTACGTCTATAGGTCTTTTGTGAAATGCCTGTTTCTATTTTTTAAACTTTTTAATCTTCTTGGGTTATTTATGTTTTTCTTAACACTTAGCAATAGATCTTTATAGTAGTATAATAAGGTATTAACATAA
The DNA here is from genome assembly GCF_011800145.1 of Mirounga leonina. NCBI lineage: Eukaryota > Metazoa > Chordata > Mammalia > Carnivora > Phocidae > Mirounga > Mirounga leonina. The sequence continues at coordinate 10,438,575 of NW_023270305.1, read as the reverse complement.
TAACTCCTTGGGTTGAATATATGTTATAAAATTTTTTACATGGAAAATAATATTTTTCCATTTCAATTATCTATTTTTTAAGTTAATTTAAAGAAGTTTTAAAAAGTGTTATATTATTATTCTATATTGTTCACTCCTGATATTATAGAAATACTTATCCTATATTTGTAAATGCATTTTCATTCTTTGATTCATTCATTTTTGCATTTATATATTACTCCATCTAGAAATTTGCATGTGAGTAGATACAAGAGGAGATGCTATCTTATTTCTTTTTCTAAATATTGGCTATTTATGCCAATAATGATCATTGAAAAATCCACCTTTTCTCTTACTTTAAATGGCTCTTTACTACATTACTTCAGTTACTAAAACACCGCAATGCATTTTAATATATGCTGCTATAAATTTCAGTGTCCTATATGGGCTTTTCTTTTTAGGAATTATTTTGGATATTGTTTCATGTTCATTGATTCACTTCATTATACCCAATACTAAATTAAGCAGAAGTTTTAATGAATTTGATTAATAGGAAAAAATAAGTTGGAGAGAGGTAAGATCATTCTGGGGTTTAACCTTTATATAAGGACATTGTATGGCTCTCCATTTGGAAGACCTTTGAGTATGTGTCTGTGTGTGTGTATGTGTGTGCATGCACGCACCCCTGTGTGCATGCACCTGTGTGCGTGTGTGGGTATGTGTGTATATTCCTCAGTAAGCTGCTGAAGGATTCATTGTTGGTTAAGCAACTGATATCCAAAGATACAATACAGTGATTTCAACTATTTTTCAGTTATCTTACATTGGCTACGTTACCAATCATACCTATAAATACTGAAGTTTGGTCTTTAATATTTTCTTGTATTGTGTCTTTTTTTTTTCACCTGGGAAACTCATAAAGTTATAGAGTAAAAAATGGGATGGAAAACACCCTTGCTTTGTTGTAGACTTTAATGTATGTGAGTGCCTCTATTCTGATATTTGCTGTTGGTATTAATTATATATTCTTTATCATATTAATATTCTTCTGTCTTTATTTTATTAAGAGAATATTTTAAATTAAGAAATGAGTTTTGACTTTTATTAAATGTCTTTTAGTCTTCTTCAAGGTGATATTATTGTTCTTCTTAATTAAGGTAATAAAGTATATTAAATTTTAAAACAATTTTGTACCATTCAGTTTTGCTTGGAAAAAATTTTACATAGTGTGGATTATATTCCATGAAATTTTATTTATAATATTATATCTGTAATACATTTATGCACCTCTCTATCAAGAAATTATATTATTTCATAAATACGTATACACACACATATCCAGGCTTTGGGAAATTGATTGGGATATTTTCCCAAAACCTAGGTATTTTAATTATTATTTGAAATTGTTTCTTGAAAACTTGGTAGAACTTGCTTATAATAATATCAACCAAATTAGTGTCTATTTGATTGACAGTTCTTGTACATATTTTTTCATATCAGTCAGAGTACATATCAGGCTAATGTGTTCAAATGGCTTAACACAATAAACATTTAGTGATCATTCCAGTCACTGTGTAATGCAGCATGTTGGGGTTGGTTCATCCAGAGACCCATGTTCCTTCCATTCTGTGTTTTTGTCCTGTGTGTCCTCAGAATTACTAAGTTAAGCGAGCTCCTAGGGAGACAGACACCTGTCTGTGGGAGGTTATTATGGGCCATTTTGTAAGTGATTCACACCCTCTCTGCTCATTTCTGTGTGATCAGAAAAAAGAGCATAGATATTTATAAGCACTAATGTTCTGTGTCAAATGTATTAATTTTAATCATTTATATTTTCCAGGAAATAGTGTAATTCTTTAAGATGTTTAGAGGTATTAGCAGATAATTGTATGGATTATTTTTTTATTTGCTATTTTTTGTCTATGGTTAAATCCTTTTCTTATGTTCCTTATCCCTGTCTTTTCTTACTTTCTACCTGTCTTTTTCTTCTTCCCTTCTATGTGTGCTTGTCCCTCCATGTTCCCTAGCTCCCTCCCTCCCTCTTGGTCTGTCTTCTTCCTTTTTTTCTCCCAACATTTATTAAGTAAATAATATGTCCCTGACTACAGAAAACAACAAGACTGGCTTATCATGTCTCCCTACACAGTATCAAGCACTGTGCCTCTCTCAATTTAGACATTCACTAAGTTGTTGAATTGGACTTGAACTGAGTCAACCATATCCTGGGTTGCTCTGACAGCCTCACAGTTGTTTGTCCTACCTCCAGTAATATCCCCAGTATCCTGCACACACTGCCAGATTCACATTCCTGCAACATAGCCTGGTCAACTGTATCTTCCTGCACACAAGTGTTCCAGAGCTCCCCCTTGTCTCTCATATTAGGTAGTTGTAGCCAGACTCCTCACCTGCACAAGGGCTCTCTATTCTGAAGTGGTAGCTTTGTTTCTCATTACTCATGCATCCTTGCTTTGTGTTTTAACCAAATCCAGACCTCATCTTAATACTTATATTTGTGCTGTTTTTCAAATTTACAATATACTGTCATCTTCCTCAAGAGAATTGCTAAGGTAGTTTCTTTGCCTGAAATGTCATTGTGTTTCAGATTCTGTCTCTTATTGGCTTGCTCATTCTTTAAGGACTTACTGTATCTTTCCTGAAACGGATAACTAAATGGACTATCCTCCCTCTTTTTCTCACAATGGCACATAGCACATTAGAAGAGATTCTAATCAGGGAAGAAATTTATACTAATATCCTCTGCAGCCTGATCATTCAAAGAAGAAGCATACATTTTGCCAGCTTTCTCTGCTATTTATCTGCCTTTTATATGTCTAGAATAAGCCTAAAGACCAACCAAAGCATCTATTTGAAGAATAGACTAGAATCTTAGATAAAGCTGATGGAGAGGTTGTTTTGCCAGACCCAAGGACACAGCTTAGTTTTTAGGAAAGGTGCAAAAATTAAAAACATAAGCTCTCATAATTCTTTCTGGGACTTCTGACTCTTAATTCCAAATAAAGAAGAAAGAGTTTAAACCAACTTTTTGGTAAAGGGCATCTACTTAACCCAGAAGAAATTTATGATGAGAAAGGCAGCATGTCACAGACCTCCTTCCTAAATTAAACGGTAATGTCCATTTCTAATAAAAAAAGGTTTATATTTTATTTATACTTGGTATTTCAATAGATCTAACATAATTTCCAATTTAGATATGGAAAACTCAAAATGAGCAGAAATTACAGCTTAATGCCCAGGGTAAGAAGGAAAGGGATTCGCCTTTTTACAATTCAATCAAATGCAGAATAGGAGCAGTTAATAATTGTAGAATATGAATAATCAGATAAGACATTTTCTAGTGAAAACTCATAAATTTTATTTTGGGACTACATTAAAATTCAGTTAAATTTTAAAATCATAGCATATCTTGAGTCACTGTTGAATAGTTGCTGTATCTATAGAAATCTATTTTAGAAATATGCAAGTACAGATTATAAAATGTCAGCATGCAATTTGATTTTATGTGCTTTTCTGCTAATATAAATAATGAAGCATGCTGAGAGCATTCAGATACATTCAGCTGAGTATAATTAAAATACTGAGGTGTAACATGTTAAAAAAAAAAAAAGAAACAAATTAAGTACTAAAATGAAGTAGGTAGAAATACCAGCAATTCAAAGCGATAACTATGTTGTGATTACAGTATTGTGAATAGACTAAATCTAATATTTTGGTTTAAATGAAATCAGTGATAGCTGGAAAGTTAATAGAAGCAGTGTCTTTATATTTTCTGTGAATAATGGAGAGGCTTCATTTCAGGAGCATGCATTTTTTTTGCCATCTCTGGAAATAAGTCTCCATGGTACTCTGAATAAACATTCTCACCCAAATGGAACAAACTCTCTGATAAAATTGGCCACTGGGGCCTACAACAAGTAATTAAAATGGGATTTGGGAATCAGTTGGGTTTTTGTGTTCCACACTTCCCATTGGGTTAGCTGAATGAGGGCAAATCAGCTTCTTCAGACCATGTAAAAACCACAGTTGAACTTCCTGCTGGTCACCACTAATTATACGGTGGTTGTGACTGCCCACTCTAGGCTGAAGGCAAACTTTTAGGTTTTGTTGTTGCGGCCCACCAAAGGACCAACTGTTTATTTGTGCTTGCTCAAGCCAGTTCAGAGTAAGAGATACTGATATTGTTAAAAGAGTGTTCGGTTAACTTTGTTCTATTCTGTCACATGAATCACCACCTACTTTAGTCCTTCTCTGTGATGATGAACCTCTGGGTTCCTGAGTAACCTGTTTTGTACTTTCCTACCTCCAGCTTCATCCCAAACTCCTAGTAGTCGATTAGGATTTATGAGAACTGATAGATAAGAAATTGGGAAAAAGAGGATTTCATTTTACACTACCAGTAAAATACCAAATGTTTAGAGTTTGGAGAAGAAAGTACTGAAGCAAGTGGATTAATCCTCCCGATAGGAGCAGAATCTACTTTCTAAGAACTTCAAATTGGGGGCTGTGATTGTAAAGTCGGAGCTAGAATCTTGGTGGTGTAAACACAAGACTCTGCATTTTGGCCTTGTAAGGTTCACTTATCCCTGAACCTAAACCCTTCCTCTTCTTTGAGTAATCCTTCGTTTGTCTGAATCATGTCCTTAAGTACCTTTCTGAGAAAGGGTGGATGGGAAGCAGATTTCCTCAACCCTTACATATATCCTGTATTAGAGATAAACAATGCATTCCCCTGTTTATCTAGAAACACTGACTGGAGTTGTCTGTGGACTGACGTTCAACTACCACTTGTGTTAAACTTCCTTGACTCTACCCATCTTCTTGGAACTTCCAGTGCAAGTGATTCATAAAAAAAAAATAATATAAAACACAATTTAACAAAATGCCGTGTGTAGAGGAGGACCACATGGACTTTGTCATTATAAACTGTGTGACACTCTGGGCTCCTCATCTGTGTGAGCCTTAGTTTTCTCATCAGTGTATAGATGAAGTTGTAGATAACCTAGAAAATTTTTGTGAGAGCCGCACAAAGTGCAGGTCAAATACTAGCACCATGCCTGGTACGAGTAGGCAGTCAATAAATGACAGTTAATATTTTGCTCCTGTGATTTGAGATTAACAAAGGGGGCATCCAACTTCCCTTCATATCATGAAGTTTTCACTACTCTCTGATCTAGCTTCTTGTGGTTAACTGGAATCTATGCATGATTTTAAAAAATTCCTTGACTAGTTAAATTTAAAATTTAAAACAAAGCTTCCCTGGTTGGATAAATTGGAAAACACTGAATGCTGAGAAGTCTTGAAATAATCATGTTTACCTTTGTTTACTCAGTGCTTCCCAAACATATTGGCAAAGGAACACATTAGTGTGTGTGTGCACAACTCTATTAACAAACTGCATATGGGATGTTAAACCTAGTGACACATCACACATAGAGAATCACTATAGTTCATATGTAATAGAAGCCTAATAATGAATGGTTGAATCTGTGCATGAAAAAAAGATGCTTTTCTTACCCTCTATCTAGGCTGCTGATGCAAAATGTCTTCTATGCTTCAACCATTGAAATCTTACCTATTCTTCTTCCCAGATTAAGTGCCATCCATTTGCCTTCAGAGAAAGGAATTTCTCCTCCTCTGCATTACAGAATATACTATCGGTATTTAGTATTTGTTTTGTTCTATAATTGTCTGTGTATGAGTCATGATAATGGCAGCTCCGTGGAATAGAGGAGCACCTTTGTCATTGGTTTTTTCCCATTCTAACAAAACCTGGCACAGATCTGGAAGAAATCTGCCATGGTGGATTTGCACCTTTTAATCTTGTTCTTCTATATGCACTGTACTTTCCTGTTAGCATCCATGGTTTTATTGCCCAGAAAGACACTCAAAGACCCCTTGCATCAGTAGAAGAACAAAACAGCAAGTGAAATTAACCAATTTCTGCAGAACTCATAAACATCCTGAATGTAGGTCACACTCACTGCCTGATGTGCTGTGTGTGTCATGTTCCAACAAAGCAGCTGCCACGAGTAGCCAAACTCCCAGAAAGGAGCACAGCCCCCAAAAGAGCAGCCATTTGGAAACACATTTTCATTGACAATTGGGGGAAGTTGGGCATTCACTTAAGAAAAAGCCATAATTCTGTAAGAAATGAGCAATTTATGCACATTATAATCAAATTTATTTTTATATCCAGCTACTCCTACATGTGGCATAATTCAGTCTGGGAAATCATGCTAATTAGTTAGAAATCCATTACATTGTAAGTCTTGTAGCATATGCAAATGCTATTTCAAGTGTTCTCACCTCCGTAATGCATGTGCTTTTATTAGAATGCATTCCTGATGTGGGCAGTTTGTCGGTGAACCCGGCTCTAAAGTGCATTGGACGGGAAAACATTCTCACAATACCAATTGATAGCATAACTTTTCATGCGCTTTTTAATGCATTATGCTTTAAAACATAAGAACAATTCCACTTGTCAGAATAGCGTCCAGAGCAGTAAACTCTCCAAATAAAATAATAATGATGATAGTAATGTGCTACGTTCTAATGGTCAATAAGATGTGCATCTTTACTGAACTCAACACGTGGGCCTGCCCTTCACAGACAGTGAGGAAGAGAAGTGACCCCCAGAATAAGAGTACAAAGACAGAGTTCCACAGGCAAAGACACTGCTTGTGGGTCACGCTGGTCAAGTCACTAAACTTTTAGATGCTACTCTTCTTCCGCTGTAACTAAATATAATATAACCACTCTGTCTTTCTCACAGAGCTGTTGTGAATTTAAACTAAGATCAGGATGTAGTTTTTAATTTAAAAAATTGCTCCAGTGGGTCACTCTTAGATTATTAAAAATATCCTAGCCCCATTAAAAAGTAAAGCTAATAATAAAATCTCTATAAGGACATCATAAACTGTATATCAATTATATTTTGAGATAACTTATCAATAACAAAGTCTAATTGAGGAACAACTACCTGATAAAAGATTTCTGATGAGTTAGGGCTTTAGGATCCAAAAGTCAACAGGCTGGAAGGGTGAATTTGGTGAAATTCACATATTAGATCCACATTAACAACAATAATGGGAAAAACATTCCAAAGAAATGAAGATGTACACCTTCTCTTCCCTCTCCAAATACCACCACCACACCACCACTGTCCCTTGCAGTTCCCCCATCTTCCTGTAAGCCCAGCCTCAGTGATTGGTACCACACCACCACCTAGCAAAAGCCATAAACCAGAAACTCAGATTGATCTTTGTCCTTTCTATCTGCCTTTCTGTCCAGTCTAGCAGAACATCCCATTAATTCTGTACCCTAACCATCTTTAAAATCTATCCCTTCACCTGTGCCTTTTTCTTTTTTCAAATAGGCTCCATGCCCAGTGTGGAGCCCAATGTGGGGCTTGAACTCATGACCCTGAGATCAAGACCTGAGCTGAGATCAAGAATCAGATGCTTAACTGACTGAGCCACCCAGGTGCCCCTCCTGTGCCCTTTTATACTTTCTCAGGCCATGGTCCTATTTCCTCAAGAAGTCTTTTATCATCACCTAATGGGTTTCTGCCTCCCGGGCAGTTTCACTTACAACCAGTCCCATCAATGGCATCAATGGTTTTCTAAGATGCAATTTAATTTTAAATTACTTTTAAATTTTGAGTGTTTTATTTTTTATTTATTTATTTTTTAAAGATTTTATTTATTTATTTGACAGAGAGAGAGGGAACACAAGCGGGGGAGAGGGAGAGGGAGAAGTAGGCTTCCCGCTGAGCAGGGAGCCTGATGCGGGGCTCCATCCCAGGACCCTGGGATCATGACCTGAGCCGAAGGCAGACGCTTAATGACTGAGCCACCCAGGCACCCCTAAATTTTGAGTGTTTTAAATGGCTCCAAGGAGCCTCTAGATAAAATACCCCTGTGAATAGTCCCCATATGCTTCTCCTACTCCTTCTTTTTCTGCACAGGCTATGCACCCCATCTGCACAGGTATGATCCCATAATGGCTTCCCTGGATTTACCAAAATGTCCATGCTCTCTCACACTTTAAGGCTTTTGTGTAACTTAATTCTGACTAGAATGGTTTCGGTCATCTCTAATCAGGTCAGTTTCTTCTTTTTCTTTCAGTTTTCAGCTAAAATGTTCATTATTCTGAGTAGCATGTCTTTTTCTCACCAATACATAGTTGACTTTTCCTGTATACTGGGCTCAGTCTTTCAGGAAACTGGGCTTTTAGGGAAGATGGTATCTCTTTCCCTACCATTCTTTTCCCAGAACTGGGTATGAGTAGGTATTTATTTTCTTGACAAAAAATTTATTTTCTTGACTAAAATGAATGAATAAAGAAGATCATCTCAATTAAATAACAAATTTAAATCCTTTTCAGAATGCTCCTTCAGCCTGCTCAAGAAGCTCAGTGATGTCAATGGGAACTTTCAGAATATAATAACACCAGTTCTTTAGAAAACATTGTGAATTCACTTGTATTGTGAGAAAGACCTCTGAAAACAAGGCTCAGATGTTACATCTGTTAACTGGGTTCTGAGGCCCCATCTATGGAAACAACGTGAAAGAGGAAAAAAAGGAAACCCTCCCTACCCCTCCTTGCCCTACAGATATATCCATCACTATCTTCAAAACAAACAAACATACAAAATACCATCACTTACAGTGTTTTTTTTTTTAATTGAACAGTCTAAGGATGATCTGTCAATTCTCAGATTTTAATAATAAAATAATTAAAAATTAAAGCATTAGAAGTGCCCTTCTGATCCAATTGAGTGTATAATAAGTCATTATTCCTTTCCATCTTCATAATCTTTGACCTTTGAGAATATATGCAATCTGAACATCGCAAAGAACTTGTCCTGCAGGAGTTAATTAAGCTTTGCAAAGTCCATTAGAGATAAGCATTTTCTGGCCTCATGTCTTAGTTTCGCTGCTGAGTCCTGAGAGTTTGTACACTCTTGCTGTCAGATACTCAGGGTGGGTCCTGGCTTGTTTGAGAGAAACCAAACATGCAAACACTGTTGCCCATGTATATCCACATTTTCTTGGTTAATTCAGGCCAACTCTGGCTGACAACTTCTGTTTCTTTCAGTTAATTCAATCAAGAAGAATTATGGGTGACTATAGCTGGTGACCCATTACATGCACAATGTAAATGTGCATGTGATTACAGATCGGAGATAATAATGGCTTAAGAAGGAGTCAGCATCAGAGCCCACCAATTAGGATTCTTTTCTCTAGGTGACCATGTACATGAAAATTAGCCATTTATTCTGTGTTTCAAGACTACAGCAAAGGGTCATTCAAACCCTCAGAGTATTCCCTTATTTGCTGAATAGATCCTGAAATCCCTCTATTGGGGGGAGGAAGGAGAGAGACTCTTCCTGCAGTGCAGATCATAGGCAGGAACTTGCTCAAGAAAACTCACTAACTCCACTCACTATACTAATGATGCTCCTGTCCAAGAGTAAATTTTGGGATGGCAAGGGGTCAGGAGCATGAAGAATATGGGGAATGTCAGAGAAAGGGGAAAGGCTCAGAAAGGAGATTCTGGTAGCTGACAACATATCTCTTGATTGTGTTCCTTCAGGTCTTAGAATATGGAATGTAACTATTAGCCAACATGTATTTACCTTGTTTGTAGTTCAACCAGGTCTACACTGCACTCAGTTCTGAGCAAGGAACAGAGAGAGACATGAAATAGAATGCATGATGCACATGCCCTCTGCTCTGTGAGGCTTGCAATCTTTCTGAGTGCACAGCACTCTAAGCAGCAAGACAGCACTGAAAGACTGAACAGTATGTTATTTATTTCCCTATTCATTTATTTGACACATATTCATTGAAACTCTTCTGAGTAGGAAGTACTTTACTGGGATCTCATGCAGAAATTGGATGCAGATACAAATAAAACATGGATGCAGATACAATAAAACATTTTAAATGAGTGTTCAGTTTAAAAGGGAGGTAACTGGGAGCATTCATACCAAAGGGCAGGGATTTGGAGAGCTGTAGGTTAGGAAAGGAAACCAGGAATAAGAAAGCAGTCTAACATGTGGAGGATAAGCTTGTAAATCTTGCCCCTTTGGGTTGGGCCATTGTGGTATCAGATTGGGAAGGGAGGCCACAATTTTCCAGAAGAAAACAGAAGTGTCTCTTTTTTTTTCCCTCTTCAGTGACACATGGAAGTTTTACAATTCTGGTTTTGTTTCTTTTGATTGCTAAGTGGTCAGTGTTTCTTTGTTTTTTGTTTTATTCACGCATTCCTTCAAGTACTGACTCTTTTCCATCATGTTTTCAGCATGGAAAGATCAAGGACTTTGGAACATGTGTTTGAAATCATGCTTTGGCACTTAGCTATGAAAATGTGGACAAATTAAACTCTTAGAGCCTTAGTTGATTACTCTGAAAATTAAAAATATGTGTGTATGTGTACATGTGTTTTTAGGCTTTGTGAACATTCAATGAACTATTACATAGTTTAAAACATAGTAATGTCCTTGGTGCATAATTTGGGATATGAAAATTGTAGGTATATCTGAATCTTACCATCAAAGTCATTGTAATCTACTTGGGACAACAAGATGATTACTTAAAAACACAGGGAGTGAATGAAGGGCTGGAGAACATCAGGGCTCATAATCAAGAGTGATGATTTTGGATGATCAGTGCAATGTTATCACAAAGAGATTGGCCTCTGTCAAGAACATGGCAGGAGGAAAGGCAGGGAAAACTCTATGGCTCTGTGTCCATCCATATAGGCAGATTCTGAATCTTAGAATAGGGCTTGTTATCATCATGTTCCCCCCGCCTTTTTGGGCTTGATTTAGATTTTAGATAATTTCAAGGTAGTTTTGGGGAAAAAATATTTCTTTTCCTACCCTGTATATGCAACCCCTTGACCCAACTCAGGGGACCTGAGCCATTGAAAATGTGTATCAAGCTTTTAATAACAAATGCTGCTACACAAAGATGCTGTGTGGAAAAAAAAAATGAGTGCCAACATATTCTAGACCAAAGTGTTCTCAGCACCTGTGGCTGCTTTAAAGCTCAACACATGAACAGAGTATTACAAAATACCATAATGTCTTTTTTCCTTGTCCTACTCCTCTCGTCTCTCTCCTTTTCCTCCCTTTCTTCATTTCTCCCTCTTAGCAAAAGTGTATTTTAAGTCTATGTAAATTCCAAAACCGGAAACATCTATTATCAGATATGTTCCATACTGTTTGGGCACACCTTAAAACCGAATATATAAACATATTAAGTCATGAAACAAATCCACTAATAGGAGTCATTTGCATATTAGAACTATCCTTATATTTGCAAAGGACAGTCTGTGAGATTGCCTATAATAGGAAGTTTTCCCAGCACATATAAAATGTGAGTTCCTTTTCAGTAATTTCTATGTATCTTTTTAGGAAGACATCTGTTGTGTGAAAAAAGACACACCTGCATATAGAATTTAAAATGCCAATGTAATAAACACTTATGAATAACTGATGAAAGAGAAAATATATTCTAGGCCACCATATTTCCAGTCTTTCATTCTTGTTATCAGAAGAATTTTTAATAAAATGCCTTACATTCAGTATCAATTCACAAGTCACTTTCCTATTTTAGCAAGCAGGACACTTTTCCAGTTTTCAGCTCAGAAGTGAATGATTCAGTGTGACTTGTCCTTACCACAACTGTACATTAGCATAAAACTATTATTCAAATACCTTGAACAAAGGTTCCTAATCTTCAACAAATGGCATACACCTAAATGCCATTTTTGACATCTTAAGGAATTAATCAAGATTTCATAGGTGTCTTAAGATGCATAGGTAGAATGGTTTTTTAAAGTTTCCTTTTCAGTCAGAAGTAAATTGCTGACTCCTCACTTCTAACTTCTAAGAAAATTTGCAAACTGAACAGTAAGTGCATGCCTTAAAGTCTAAAGACTTATCTTGGAATATGAAATGGTTGCAGAAGAAAAAAGTAATTACTTCGTGCAGATAACTCCATTGGATAATTCTAGGTGGTTGATCTGGAGTTATGCTAAGATAGAAGAATTGGGCTCTGTTAGGGAAATTATAAAATGAATTTAAGAAGGGATAATAAGAAAGGCTATTTTGGAGTTTAAAAATAATGAGTTTGATCTGAACATAAAGTTTTGGATGTTAGAACTTGAATCCTTGAGGCATAGATCAAGTCAGTTAAAATTTGCATATGATGGAGTAATCTTGGGTAGAGATGATGAAGGAATCAGATTTCTTTTTTGGGATAGGCAGCATAGCATCTGCCTGAATCCCCATGATGACTATTTCATTTTCTTTGATCTCTGGGTCTTCCCAGGTGATGTCTCTGGGTACTTGGAACACTTGTCCCTGTCCTCTTCACATGCCTGATTCCTTTAAGTGGCTAGGAATACATTTCTGCCTCCTACCACCTCCAACTATGATTAGGTCAGAATCCATGTAATGGGCCCCAGAATATCCCGTATTTCCCTTTCTCAGCACTTTATTCACTTAAAATTATGTAAGAACTTATTTGTAATTAATGACACTGTTTTAGATATCTGCTTTCACTGCTGACAGGGGCTGTGCATGTCATGTACATCATCATAAACTCAGCGCCTGGCACAGGGTACCTTACAGGGACATATGAAACTTTGCTTTTTGACCAACTGGAGGAAATTCAAAATTAGTTACAGACATACACTTATTGAAGAGGGTATTTTTCAAGGTCAGTGATCTCTTGGCTTCTCATCACTCTTGTTGGGAAACATTAGTAGTAACAGACATTTAGCCATCACGGAGAAAGTATAAATAATAAGGTCCTAGCTATCCAGGCTTTGGGGTTAAAAATAAAATCAGGTGCATTCACATCAAAACTTCATTCCATCCACCACTGAGTCAATCAGGTTAGGAGGCACTTTTCCCAGGCTTGCTGATTTGATGTGGGAAGCCATTCCACTTGAGCATCTCTCCCTTAAGATGTGTCTACATGCAGTAGACACAGTGCCTGGAGAGAACACTTGAGTACTTGCTCTGGTGTGAAATTGCCCTTTCTTGGCCTTTGGCTTGCCTTTTGCTATGCATGAAGCTGCATTTTATTTTATTATTTATTTATTTATTTTATTTATTTATTTTTTAAAGATTTTATTTATTTGACAGAGAGAGAGACAGCGAGAGAGGGAACACAAGCAGGGGGAGTGGGAGAGGGAGAAGCAGGCTTCCTGCAGAGCAGGGAGCCCGATGTGGGGCTTGATCCCAGGACCCTGGGATCATGACCTGAACCGAAGGCAGACGCTTAACGACTAAGCCACCCAGGTGCCCCTGAAGCTGCATTTTAAAGTTATACCAAGAGATAATGTTCCCTAGATAGCAGCGTAATCTGGGGATCACCTTCCGTTAATGGTGTTGCCCAGTTACTCTTAAAAAAAAGTCAGCAGCCCATATGATAGAATTTCCTTGGTTGTTAGAATGTTTTTCCTTTGCTACACTTTAGTAAATCTAAAGAACCACAGTTCTTTTCTGATTCATCCTTGGTTTAGATCTGCTTTGAAAAAAATGATTATTTTCTTAAGGTTCAACTTTTATTTCCTTATTAATCAGTTTGAGCTTTCCCTTCCTTAGACTCCCCTAAGCTAAGCTTCCAGTCTTAGACTCTGTGAATGCCTCTGTTTTAGAAAGCAAAAATAAATGCATGGGTTCATTTCATAAATGATTCCAGAAGAATGCTATCCTTAACTTTTATTTCAAATAGCATTTAAGTTTTGCAGCTTTGCACAGAGATCTCTTCAAGGCTGTTTCTTTTACTGAAGATGATGAAGTTATTAGCCTTAAACTCTAGTGATCTCTTCTTAAAACATGGTGGAAGGACACCATCAAGAAGGGTACACTTGGCCAAATCTCATCATCTGAATTTCCTGCCATTCATAATCAGGCTTATCCACCAGTCCATAATGCTCAACACTTGCTCCCATTCTCCAGCCAAAGGAAATAAGTGTTATAACTTGAAAAGAAAATGATTGACATTTGTTGATGAATTTCTATCTCTTTGGTGGGTTTAGGGTAATTTCTAAAGGTTGTCTGACAATAACAAAAGTTTTTGTAATCTCTCTGTACAAGGATTTGTGTTGTGCCATTTTATGAGCCATGCTCAGGATATATAGGAAATGCAGCCAATGACCTTTTACCTGTATAATTTCAGGGATGAAAAAGACTTTGATAAATCATTTCCCATTTTTCTTCCTTTAAGTATGTCTAATCCAGATGATATAATCAATCATGGTCTGAAAAAAAGTATAAAAAAAGAAGATGTAACCATCTCTGGTTAAACTTAGTAGTTCTGTTTTTCTTACAATTTTAAGTTCATATTCCTTATAATTGATCCTAATGAGACTAAAATGGACTGCCAAATTTTAGAATATGAGATAGTAATGTTTAGTGTCATATTGAAACCCTGGCAAATGCTTAGGACAAGGGCAAGAAAAAATAAATATAAAGATTAAAAGGAAAATAAAAAGTCATTATTTGTAGATGATCTGATCATGTACATAGTAAACCCAAAAGGACCCTAAAACAATCATTAGAACAGATAAGATAGTTCATCAGTCCTCCTGGCTTATAGATCAAAACATGAGAGCCAAAAGCCTTCCTTTAAAATAGCATGAAATAAATGAAAAAAAAAATACAATATAAAAAAACCACAATAAAGTATTTGAGAATTAATCTAACAAAGAAAGAAAACCCCTGGGCGCCTGGGTGGCTCAGTTGGTTAAGCGACTGCCTTCGGCTCAGGTCACGATCCTGGAGTCCCTGGATCGAGTCCTGCATTGGGCTCCCTGCTCAGCAGGGAGTCTGCTTCTCCCTCTGACCCTCCCGACCCTCCCCCCTCTCATGCTCTCTCTCTCTCAAATAAATAAATAAAATCTTAAAAAAAAAGAAAGAAAACCTTTATAGAGGGTTATTAATTAAAGAAGGTGTGCAAGACTATTGAATCACAGATCTGTACCTCTGAAACAAATAATACATTATATGTTAAAAAAAAAAAAAGAAGAAGAAGATAGCAGGGGGAAGAATGAAGGGGAGGGAAACTGGAGGGGGAGATAAACCATGAGAGACGATGGACTCTGAAAAACAAACTGAGGGTTCTAGAGGGGAGGGGGGTGGGAGGATGGGTTAGCCTGGTGATGGGTATTAAAGAGGGCATGTTCTGCATGGAACACTGGGTGTTATACGCAAATAATGAATCAATGGAACACTACATCAAAAACTAATGTTGTAATATATGGTGATTAACATAACATAAAAAAAAAAGAAGAAGATGATACAACCCAAATGAATAATGAGGTATATGTGTTTGTGGGTGGAAAATTTAACCATGTAAGATGTCATTATCCTGAATTTATTCTACAAGATCTGTGCAACTTTAATCAGATCTCTGCCAAGATTTGGGAGGAATATTACAAGAAGATTCTAAGATGTACATGAAATAATAAAGCTTATCAAATAGCTAATTTTGGGGGGAAAACCATAATCTCTCAGTTTTTAGGACCTACGATATAGGCATAGTGATAAGAATAGTATTGACAGGGGTGCCTGGGTGGCTGAGCTGTTAAGCATCTACCTTTCGCTCAGGTCATGATCCCAGGTTCCTGGGATTGAGCCCCACATCAGGCTCCCTGCTCAGAGGGAAGCCTGCTTCTCCCTCTCCCACCCACCCCCTGCTTGTGTTCCCTCTCTCGCTGTGTCTCTCTCTCTCAAATAAATAAATAAAATCTTAAAAAAAAAAAAAAGAATAGTATTGACACAGGATGAAGTAGATCAATTGAACACATTAGAGACCCAGAGAGAGATTTACATAAATGTAGGAACTACAGGATGGCATCACAAAGGAGTGAGAAAATAATGAGTTATTTAATAAGTGCTGTTTGAAAAAAAATAGTCCTGAAAAATTGGCTTAGTATATAGTAAAAATTTGTAATATAGTAAGACTATTTTGGAACCCAAAAAGGGAAAACTCCTCTATTTTTCTGTCTACTCACATAACACTCTACTTCTCTTCTAACCCTTCTCAGAACACTTCTGATACTTCTGGTCACCAAATGTGTCAGGATTTTCCTCCACCAAGCAATTTTCAGATACCAGCTGGATGTCCTACTACATAAGTCAACATGACACTATCTACCTGGACATGGAAGATTGCCCCTCCACCCCCCTCAGATGCCAGTCTCAAGTCCAGGTTGTTGCCTGTACTTCTGACCAACTGGCTATAAATTAGAGGTTCCCACAACCCCCTCCTAGCCATTTGCTAGAACAACTCACATAACTCAGCAAAAGTTTACTATCTTACAGGTTTATTATAAAAAAGATAGGAACAGCTGAATGGAAGAGATGCATGGGGCAAGATATGTGGGAAGGGGAACAGAGCATCCATGCCCTCCCCAGGGGATACTGTCATCCCAGACCTTCATGGGTTCACCAACCCAGAAGTTCCCCAACCCTGTCCTTTTGGATATTTATGGAGGCTTCATGACATAGGTATGATTGACTAAATCATTGGCCATTAGTCATTAACTCACTTCCAGCCCCTCTCCCCAACCCAAAGATAGAGGGTTATGGCTGAAAGTTCCAACCCTTTAATCACATGGTTGTTTCCCCTGGTGACTAGCCCTCAACCTTAGGGACTTGCCAAAAATCATCTCTTTAACATAAACACAGGTATGACGGGAAGGAGCTAGTTATGAGTAACAAAATGAATTTCCAAGAGTTTTAGGAGCTCTGTACTAGGAATAAAGATGAAGACCAAATATATAGATATTATAAATTAGATGATCACAAAACCCTGTAGAAAACCATATACAAATAAATTAAACTAAATGTGAAAGAAAAAATTATGAAGCTAATACAAGTGTAGGAGCATATTTCTTGGTCTTTGAATGGGATTGAAACATAAAAGACCTAAAGAAACACTAAAAAAAAGAATGTCATATATGTATGTGTATATATATATATATATATACACACACACACACATATGTATATATATATATACATACATATATATATATATATATATATACATGAATCAAAAAGAGATCAATGAACAGTACCAAAGAAAAATTAATAGAAGTATGACAACTGAGTGATGATACTTGCAGAGTGTAATACTGGTGATGTACTATTATATAAGAAAGGAAAGAACAACAGTAAGTTAGCAAGAAAAAGACAAATTTTCTAGTGGAAAAAATTGACCAAAGAATATGGAAAAGCAATTCTATATGAATAGAGAGAAAAATTCAATAAGACTATGAGATAATGTGCATCCCCTTAGTAACCAGAGAAATGTAGATTAAGACAAAGAGACATTATTTGGTGTACTTCCAAATGGTAAAAATCAAAAGCTTTCTAATATTAAGGGCATAAGATCATGTGGAATTTGACCATAGATTTGAGGGTCCATATCTGAGCTCTCTATTCTGTTCCATTGGTCTATATGTCTGTTTTTGTGCCAGTACCATGCTGTCTTGCTGATCACTGCTTTGTTTTTTTTTTTTTTTTTTTTTTTAAGATTTTATTTATTTATTTGACAGAGAGGGAACACAAGCAGGGGGAGTGGGAGAGGGAGAAGCAGGCTTCCCGCGGAGCAGGGAGCCCGATGCGGGGCTCGATCCCAGGACCCTGGGATCATGACCCGAGCCGAAGGCAGACACTTAACGACTGAGCCACCCAGGCGCCCCTGATCACTGCTTTGTAATATAGCTTGAAATCAGACAACATGATGCCCCCAGCTTTGTTTTTCTTTTTCAACATTTCCTTGATGATTCGGGGTCTTTTCTGATTCCATACAAATTTTAGGACTGTTTGTTCCAGCACTTTGAAAAATGTCATTGGAATTTTGATCAGGATGGCATTGAAGGTATAGATTGCTCTGGGCAGCATAGACATCTTAACAATGTTTATACTTCCGATCCATGACCACGGAATGTTTTTCCATCTTTTTGTGTCTTCTTCAATTTCTTTCATGAGTGTTCTGTAGTTCCTAGAGTATAGATCCTTTATCTCTTTGGTTAGGTTTATTCCAAGGTACCTTATGGTTTTTGGTGCTATTGTAAATGGAATAGTTTCTTTAATTTCTCTTTCTACAGTTGCATTGTTAGTGTATAAGAAAGCAACCGATTTCTGTGCATTGATTTTTGTATCCTGCCACATTACTGAATTGCTATGAGTTCTAGTAATTTGGGGGTGGAGTCTTTTGAATTTTCCACATAAAGTATCATGTCATCTGTGCAGAGAGAGAGTTTGACTTCTTCTTTGCCAATTTGAATACATTTTATTTCTTTTTGTTGTCTGATTGCTATTGCTAGGATTTCCAGTACTATGTTGAACAATAGTGGCAAGAGTGGGCATCCTTGTCGTGTTCCTGATCTTAAGGGAAATGCTCTCATCTTTTCCCCATTGAGGATGATATTTGCTGTGGGTTTTTCATAGATGGATTTTATGAACTTGAGGAATGTTCCCTTGATCCCTATACTCTGAAGAGTTTTAATCAGGAAAAGATGCTGTATTTTGTCAAGTGCTTTTTCTGCATCAATTGAGAGGACCATATGGTTCTTCTCTCTCTCCTCTTATTAATGTGTTCTAGCACATTGATTGATTTGTGAATGTTGAACCACCCTTGCATCCCAGGGATAAATCCCACTTGGTCATGGTGGATGATCCTTTTAATGTATTGTTGGATCCTATTAGCTAGGATTTTGTTGAGAATTTTGGAATCCATATTCCACAGGGATATCAGTCTGAAATTCTCCTTTTTAATGGGATCTTTGCCTGGTTTGGGGAATAATCTTCGACAAAGCAGGAAAAAATATGCAATGGAAAAAAGACAGTGTCTTCAATAAATGGTGCTGGGAAACTTGGACAGCTATATACAGAAGAATGATAATCGACCATTCTCTAACATCATACACAAAGATAAACTCAAAATGGATGAAAGACCTCAATGTGAGACAGGAATCCATCAAAATCCTAGAGAAGAACATAGGCAGTAACCTCTTTGACATAGACCACAGCAGCTTCTTTCAAGACACATCTCCAAAGGCAAGTGAAACAAAAGCAAAATGAACTTTTGGGACTTTATCAAGATAAAAAGCTTCTGCACAGCAAAAGAAACAGTCAACAAAACAAAGAGGCAACCCATAGAATGGGAGAAGATATTTGCAAATGACAATACAGACAAAGGGCTGATATCCAAGATCTATAAAGAACTTCTCAAACTCAACACCCAAAAAACAAATAAGTAAAAAAAATGGGCAGAAGACAGGAACAGATACTTCTCCAAAGAAGACATATAAATGGCTAACAGACACATGAAAAAAATGTCCATCATCATTAGCCATCAGGGAAATTCAAATCAAAACCACATTGAGATACCACCTTACGTCAGTTAGGATGGCAAAAATTGACAAGGCAAGAAACAACAAATGTTAGAGAGGTTGTGGAGAAAAGGGAACCTTACACTGTTGGTGGGAATGCAAGTTGGTACAGCCACTTTGGAAAACAGTGTGGAGGTTCCTCAAAAAGTTAAAAATAGAGCTACCCTAGCGGGAGGGGAAGAATGAAGCGGGGGAAATCAGAGGGGTAGACGAACCATGAAAGACGATAGACTCTGAAAAACAAACTGAGGGTTCTAGAGGGGAGGGGGGTGGGAGGATGGGTTAGCCTGGTGGTGGGTATTGAGGAGGGCACATTCTGCATGGAGCACTGGGTGTTGTGCACAAACAATGAATCATGGAACACTTCATCTAAAACTAATGATGTAATGTATGGGGATTAACATAAGAATAAAAAAAAAATAGAGCTACCCTATGGCCTAGCAATTGCACTACTGAGTATTTACCCCAAAGACAAAGATGTAGTGAAAAGAAGGGCCATATGCACCCCAGTGTTCATGGCAGCAGTGTCCGCAATAACCAAACTGTGGAAAGAGCCGAGATGCCCTTCTACAGATGAATGGATAAAGAAGATGTGGTCCATATATACAATGGAATATTACTCGGCCATCAGAAAAGATGAATATCCAACTTTTGCATCAACATGGATGGGACTGGAGGAGATTATGCTAAGTGAAATAAGTCAAGCAGAGAAAGTCAATTATCATATGGTTTCACTTATTTGTGGAACATATGGAACAGCATGGAGGACATTAGGAAAAGAAAGGGAAAAATGAAGGGGGTGGGGAATTGGAGCGGGCGACGAACCATGAGAGACTATGGACTCCGAGAAACAAACTGAGGGTTTTAGAGGGGAGGGGGTGGGGGGATGGGTTAGCCCGGTGATGGGTATTAAGGAGGGCACATTCTGCATGGAGCACTGGGTGTTATATGCAAACAATGAATCATGGAACACTACATCAAAAACTGATGATGTAATGTATAGTGATTAATGTAACATAAAAAAAAAAAAAAGCCATAAAGCCACCTCCTAAAAAAAAAAAAACCAAAACAAAACTAATGATGTACTCTATGGTGACTAACATAACATAATAAAATAAAAGAAAATTTAAAAAAAGAAGATCATGCAGAATTTCCATGCACTATTGGTAAGAGTATACACTGGCATAGTCATCCTGGCAGTTTGTTGAAATTGAGTATGCATGTACCCGGGGGCTCAGCAAGACTGTAGAGAAAATCTAAAATCCACAGCAAGGTATTTTGTAGGAAGTGGTTGGAAGCATGGCTGTTGATATGTAAAATATGCAATATGCATGCCCCAGAATAATGTGTCAGTCCCAAGGAACATATTTACATAAACCAACATGGATGGCTCCCAAAAACATAGAAGTTAATTTTAAAAAAGGAAAAAAAACCAAGATGAGAATTGTACCACAGTACCATTTTGTATTTTAAAAAGCCACAATATTTTAATAAATTATATTAATAAAATTATTTATAATATAATTAATTATAATATCTATTCTATAACATATAATAGATTTAACACATTAATAAATTATATTAATAAAATTTTTATTTTAAAATAATACATATATACAGGACAACATAACATCAACTTATGCATACCCAACATAAAAATTGATGTAATAATTCCCTCAGATTAGTTTTAAAGTTAAGAAATTGCAAATTCACAGTTTTCAAGGAAATATCTATATCTAAATAAACATGTGGAAAGCAGACATTAAAGACATAGTATGTGAAAGGGAGTCTTAAGGATTTGCAGAATGGAATGGATTTGGTGATAGGACATGAAAGGTAAAAAATAATAAAAACACAATAAAAGCAGTGATCTTTCTTGGACTGGTAATTATAGTGTGCTGTTGACCAATGGGTATAAACAGCTCAGTTCTGTGTATCTGAGGTCCAGAAAGAGGAACAAAGAAATAACTGTGTGTATGTTTGTGCGTGTGTGTGCGTTGTGTGTGTGTGTGTGTGTAAGCATGCATGTGTTTATTTCACTTCATGCCATTTCAATGGCTATGTCAACTTTCTCCAAAGTGTCTCTAAGTTTTCTCTTCTCTTCTTACCTTGAAGCTTGCAATTGGACCCATCACTTGGTGTCTGAAAAAGCATGGCTTGGAACTTACCTCCTTCCCACCAACTTCTCACCTGATTAAAACCTTGCCTTGCCTTTCTGAGGTTGGCCCTGATATGTTGTCTCATCACTACAGTTCCAAGCCACAATTTTACCTGGATCTTTTCCATTCCTGGTTTCATCTTCTTGGCCTTTCTTGTTCATCTGCAACACAGATATAGACACCTTTACTTTTCTTATCATCCTTTTTATTCCTCTTTGCTATGTAAGCTTTGACCCTACTTTTCTGTGATTTAGGATTATATCACCCATAAGACCAAAGGACCTCTCACTATTTCAAAGAGCCTATCACTTACTCATGATAGAAGTGTGAGTTCCTTGCTGTATCTTGTCTCCTTGTCCCTGTGCCCTCCACAGACACACAGAGCCATGTTTACTAAGTAATCAGAGACCTCCCCTCCCATAAGGCCAGATCAGCATGAACAAGGTGGACGAAGACATTTTCCGTGCTACAACAATAAGCTCCAGTAAGGGGATAAAGTTTGAGCTGGTAGAAGACATGGATGTTTGCCACAACATTCCCACACAGAAAAGGGGAGAGCATTCTAGTGAGATTTCCAGAAAGGAAATAAGTGACTTAAGGGAAATTAATACTTTTAAGGCTTTTTAAAATTAAATACTGACAGCTGTCTTTCCAATAGGGTTTTAAAGTAATTTATGTTCACATTTATGTTGCTATAAATGTGCCTCTTTCACCTTCCACCAACTGGCATTGCTATGTGTGTATTAAATTTAAATCATTGCTAATTTGTTGGAATTAATAAATGCATGCCATTATACCATTGGCTTATTTATTTATTTGGCTACTCATGAGGGTAAACATTTTTCTTTCAATGTACTTGTTAAAATGTTCTATTTTCATTTTGAGGAATTATCTTTTTTATATCCATTGCTCATTTATTTACTGGAATCTTTATATACTTATTTTTCCTTTTTAGAATTTAGCTCTTTATAGCATCTGGAGTGTGTTTTGAGGTTTAGTTTAAGAGTAGGATTTATATTTTTAAAAATAAATTTTTTATTACCCCAGCTCTATTTATTATTCTTACCCTTCTAGACTGATTGGGGATGACTCATTTATTACATATAAACTTATTTTATATATCTTGAGATTGGCTTATTACTTGCATGAAACCGTACTCTTCTGCTGAGAGGCAGAACACTCCATTTTTGATAGTGTCTATTTAAAGCTAATAATGGAAAATATAATCATATCTGAAAATATTATGAAACTGGTCTTTAATTTTCAAAACTGTGCTCTATTTCTGTCTTCTTGCTTTTTTTATACACAGTAAGTAATTGAAGAAATATTCTGCCTATTGATTTAAAATCTTGGCAGAAAACTTTAATATATTTCAGAAGAAAGTAAAACAAAATAAATAAATTATGACCACACTTGTAGTGTGTTAAAGCAAAGAGTATATTAATAAAATTCAAAAATAAGTTTAAATTTTTATTGTTGATTAACAGAATTGGACTTCCTAGATGAGGACACTTCATACTTATGTTCATTCATTCATTCACTAATTTAATAAGTATGAGTCCTCCAGGTTTGTGATGGTTATAAAATATGGAATGGTTAATATATTATTTCTTTGTGTTTTCCATTTTTGTTTGTTTTTTGTTGTTGCTGATTTGTTTGTTGATTGGTCTTTCATTAACTGGATACATGAAAAGAAACACTGACTGAATGTAATGAAACATGTTCAAAAATGGAAAGAAACACATTGTGAAGCAAAGCGACCACTGCAAAACAAATGAAGAGATTGTAACTGAAAACTGACCTAAGAATTGCAAACACTAATCTTTAATGAGCAGGGCAGAATGGGGGAGATGGCACAGGACTGGGAATGGGCAAATGACATATTACTGTTCAATATAGGGAGAAGGTAGAATAGGAAATTGACAAACGTGAGCTTTATGCCAACTTAGAGTGTTATTATAAACTGTAAAACAATGGCCTCGGAGGCACTACAAGAAAAAAATATAGTAATATCTCTAGGACTTAAAATGGGCTTATTAAGTAGTCATTTCCAAACTAAATCCTTAAAAACAAGATTTATTTATTTATTCCAGAGAGAGAGAGAGAGCACGTGCAAGAGAGAGCACTTATGTACGTGCTATGCGTGGGGGGAGGGGCACAGGGAGAGAATCCTTAAGCAGATTCCATGCTGAGCTTGGAGCCCTTCCTGGGGCTCGCTCTCACAACTCTGAGACCATGACCTGATCCAAAACCAAGAGTCAGAAGCCTAACAGACTAAGCCACCCAGGCGCCCCTAGAGACTTTTTTATTTAACCTAACAGTGATCAAGCTGACAATGCCAGAAAAATGCAGCAGACATAACTCAAGTATTTTAATATCCTTGTGGATAAAGTGAAGATATGTAGGATGGATATCAGGAAAATAAAGAGAAGTATTAGTTGGTAGAAGGTCTGTTTGGAAAGAGTTTGGAAGATCTGAATCTGAAGAGATTGCTGAAGGCCACTAGGATGCTGTCCAACACATTTTCCATTTTAACATTTATATCAGTAACTCAAATGCTAATAGTAACTTGACAGGTAATAGACTTTTTAAATTGTTGGATAATATTGTATCTATTGTCAGATATGTTGATTATCTAAATATTTACTGAAAAAGATCTAAACAGACTGGAGAGAACCAAATGTAAAGATGTGAAATTATTAAAAATAAATGTACAAATCCAAATTTAGATCTAAAAAGAATTGCATAAGAGCAGGATGGGGAAAACAACATATTAGTTGTCTATTACTGTATAACAAATTAGCCTAAATCTAGCAGCTTGAAACATGAAAATTTATTTTCCTGCATAGTTCCTGAGAAGCCAGCAGAGGCTTGGGTGGTTCTGGTTTAGGGTTTTTCAGGAGGTTATATTCAAGGCTTACTGGGGGCTGGAGATTTTGGAGTTTATGTGATATTAGGTGTTATAATATATGTATATGAGCTCACATACACACACAGTTAAAACATACCTATGATTATTTTTGTTACTTTAGAGCTCCAAATTTTATGAAAAATGGATATAAATTAGAATATATTCAGAAGAACAAAATATGCAATGGAAGAAAGTCTGGACAGTCTCAGCCTGCATAAAAGAACCTATACAAGGGATTTGAAGGCAATAATCAAAGAACTGATAGGGATAAGGGATTAGATTTGCTTTGTGTGTTTACAAGGGGTGGGAATATTCATTAATAGGTAGAACACTTCAGAAAGGCAAACATCAAGTGATTAAGGAAAAAATCTGTGCTATAAAATCTGTATAAAAATGAAGAACTACTGAATTTATTATCATGATTTCTACTCAAGGAAAAATAGGAATCACACTTGCTTAAGATACCACCAATAAGTATGTTTGAGAGGGGTTTAAGAACTGAATGAATTATTCATTCCTTTCATCATTGTTTCAGAAGAGAGTAAATGAGCACCCACTCTAGGTTGAGGGTTGTTTTTAAGGCCTAGATTGAGAGATTGGTGAATGAGCAGGCAAGATCCTGCTCTTACTGGGTTTCTGTCAGATTGTGGAAGATGTACAATAAACAAGAATACAGGGCGCCTGGGTGGCTCAGTTGGTTAAGTGACTGCCTTCGGCTCAGGTCATGATCCTGGAGTCCCGGGATCGAGTCCCGTATCGGGCTCCCTGCTTGGCGGGGAGTCTGCTTCTCCCTCTGACCCTCCTCCTTCTCATGCTCTCTGTCTCTCATTCTCTCTCTCTCAAATAAATAAATAAAATCTTAAAAAAAAAAAAAAAAAGAATACAAAAAAAAACTACAAGTTTATTTCACTGAGATAAAACAAGCTCAGGTAATAGACTGTGAAGAGGTATTTGTGAACAGGTGTATAAGCTAGAGTGGTCAGGGAAGTCTCTCTGGGGGTGAGATCTTTAAGCCAAAGATCTGAATGGCAGAAGGATCCAGCCCTGTGAAGATGTGGGGGGAAAGAGTTTCTGGCAAAGGGAACCATAAACTGAAGGCCCCATGACTCAGCTAAGTGTAGCATATTTTATCTGCAGGAAGGTGGCCCTTCTGACTATACCATTACTAGTGGTGGGGAAGGTGGAAAGAGACCAGATAAAAGAAGTAATAACATCAGCTTCAAAGTGTATGTCTTGTAGATAATAGTAATGAATTCAGATGTTATTTTTTTTATTTTATTATGTTATGTTAATCACCATACATTACATCATTAGTTTTTGATGCAGTGTTCCATGATTCATTGTTTCCGTATAACACCCAGTGCTCCATTCAGTACGTGCCCTCTTTAATACCCATCACCAGGCTAACCCATCCCCTCACCCCCCTCCCCTTTAGAACCCTCAGTTTGTTTCTCAGAGTCCATCATCTCTCATGGTTTATCTCCCCCTCCAATTTCCCTGCCTTCATTTTTCCATTCCTACTATCTTCTTTTTTTTTTTTTTTAACATATGATGAATTATTTGTTTCAGAGGTACAGGTCTGTGATTCAACAGTCTTGCACAGTCTTTCACAGCGCTCACCATAGCACATACCCTCCCCAAAGTCTATCACTCAGCCACCCCATCCCTCCCACCCCCCACCACTCCAGCAACACTCAGTCTGTTTCCTGAGATTAAGAATTCCTCATATCAATGAGATCATATGATGCACGTCTTTCTTTGATTGACTTATTTCGCTCAGCATAATACCCTACAGTTCCATCCACGTCATTGCCAATGGCAAGATTTCATTCCTTTTGGTGGCGGCATAATATTCCATTGTGTATAGATACCAAATCTTCTTTATCCATTCATCTGTCGTTGGACATCTTGGCTCTTTCCATAGTTTGGCTATTGTAGACATTGCTGCTATAAACATCGGGGTGCATGTACCTCTTCGGATCTCTACATTTGTATCTTTGGGATAAATACCCAGTAGTGCAATTGCTGGATCGTATGGTAGCTCTATTTTCAACTTTTTGAGGAACCTCCATACTGTTTTCCAGAGTGGCTGCACCAGCTTGCATTCCCACCAACAGTGCAGGAGGGTGCCCCTTTCTCCGCATCCCCGCCAACATCTGTCGTTTCCTGACTTGTTAATTTTAGCCATTCTGACTGGTGTGAGATGGTATCTCATTGAGGTTTTGATTTGGATTGCCCTGATGCTGAGCAATGTTGAGCACTTTTTCATGTGTCTGTTGGCCATTTGGATGTCTTCTTTGGAAAATTGTCTGTTCATGTCTTCTGCCCATTTCTTGATTGGATTCTTTGTTCTTTGGGTGTTGAGTTTGATAAGTTCTTTATATATTTTGGATATTAGCCCTTTATCTGATATGTCATTTGCAAATATCTTCTCCCATTCTGTCAGTTGTCTTTTAGTTTTGTTGACTGTTTCTTTGCTGTGCAAAAGCTTTTTATCCTGATGAAGTCCCAATAGTTCATTTTTGCTCTTGCTTCCCTTGTCTTTGGCAATGTTTCTAGGAAAAAGTTGCTGTGGCTGAGGTTGAAGAGGTTGCTGCCTGTGTTCTCCTCTAGGATTTTGATGGACTCCTGTCTCACATTGAGGTCTTTCAACCATTTTGAGTCTATTTTTGTGTGGTGTAAGGAAATGGTCCAGTTTCATTCTTCTGCATGTGGCTGTCCCAACTTCTGCAAAGAATGTCCCAACACTATTTGTTGAAGAGACTGTCTTTTTTCCACTGGACATTCTCTCCTGCTTTGTCGAAGATTAGTTGACCATAGAGTTGAGGGTCCATTTCTGGGCTCTCTGTTCTGTTCCACTGATCTATGTGTCTGTTTTTGTGCCAGTACCATACTGTCTTGATGATTACAGCTTTGAATAGAGTTTGAAGTCCAGAATTGTGATGCCACCAGCTTTGCTTTTCTTTTTCAACATTCCTCTGTCTATTCAGGGTCTTTTCTGGTTCCATAAAAATTTTAGGATTATTTGTTCTATTTCTTTAAAAAAGTGGATGGTATTTTGACAGGGATTATATTAAATATGTAGATTGCTCTAGGTAGCATTGACATCTTCACAATGTTTGTTCTTCCAATCCATGATCATGGAATGTTTTTCCATTTCTTTGTATCTCCCTCAATTTCTTTCATGAGTATTCCAAAATTTTCTGAGTACAGACTCTTTGCCTCCTTGGTTAGATTTATTCCTAGGTATCTTACAGTTTTGGGTGCAATTGTAAATGGGATCGACTCCTTAATTTCTCTTTCTTCTGTCTTGTTGTTGGTGTATAGAAATGCCACTGACTTCTGTGCATTGATTTTATATCCTGCCACTTGACTGAATTCCTGTATGAGTTCTAGCAGTTTTGGGATGGAGTGTTTTGGGTTTTCCACATAAAGTATCATATCATCTGCAAAGAGTGAGAGTTTGACTTCTTCTTTGCCAATTTGGATGCCTTTTATTTCTTTTTGTTGTCTGATTGCTGTGGCTAGGACTTCTAATACTATGTTGAATAGCAGTGGTGATAGTGGACATCCCTGCCACATTCCTGACGTTAGGGGGAAAGCTCTCAGTTTTTCCCCATTGAGAATGATATTTGCTGTGGGTTTTTCATAGAAGGCTTTTATGATATTGAGGTATGTACCCTCTATCCCTACACTCTGAAGAGTTTTGATCAAGAACGGATGCTGTACTTTGTCAAATGCTTTTTTGGCATCTATTGAGAGGATCCTATGGTTCTTGTTCTTTCTTTTGTTAATGTATTGTATCACATTGATTTGCGGATGTGGAACC
Source organism: Mirounga leonina (assembly GCF_011800145.1). NCBI lineage: Eukaryota > Metazoa > Chordata > Mammalia > Carnivora > Phocidae > Mirounga > Mirounga leonina. The sequence continues at coordinate 10,410,248 of NW_023270305.1, read as the reverse complement.
AACCTTGCAGCCCAGGGATAAATCCCACTTGGCTGTGGTGAATAATCCTTTTAATGTACTGTTGGATCCTATTGGCTAATATTTTGGTGAGAATTTTTGCATCCATGTTCATCAAGGATATTGGTGTGTAATTCTCCTTTTTGATGGGGTCTTTGTCTGATTTTGGGATCAAGGTAATCGTGGCCTTATAAAACGAGTTGGGAGTTTTCGTTTCATTTCTATTTTTTGGAACAGTTTCAGAAGATTAGGTATTAATTCTTCTTTAAATGTTTGGTAGAATTCCCCTGGGAAGCCATCTGGCTCTGGGCTTTTGTTTGTTTGGGAGATTTTTAATGACTGCTTCAATTTTCTTAGTGGTTATAGGTCTGTTCAGGTTTTCTGTTTCCTCCTGGTTCAGTTTTGGTAGCTGATACATCTTTAGGAATGCATCCATTTCTTTCCGGATTATCTAATTTGCTGGCATATATTTGGTCATAATATGTTCTTATAATTGTATTTCTTTGGTGTTGGTTGTGATCTCTCCTCTTTCACTCATGATTTTGTTTATTTGGGTCCTTTCTCTTTTCTTTGATAAGTCTGGTCAGGGGTTTATCAATCTTGTTAATTCCTTCAAAGAACCAGCTCCTAGTTTCGTTGATCTGTTCTACTATTCTTTTGGTTTCTATTTCATTGATTTCTTCTCTGATCTTTATTCTTTCTCTTCTCCTTCTGGGTTTAGGCTTTATTTGCTGTTCTTTCTCCAGCTCCTTTAGGTGTAGGGTGAGGTTGTGTATTTGAGACCTTTCATTGCTTTAGAAAGGCTTGTATTGCTATATGCTTTCCTCTTAGGACTGCCTTTACTGCATTCCAAAGGTTTTGAACAGTTGTGGTTTCATTTTCATTGGTTTCCATGAATTTTTTAATTCTTCTTTAATTTCCTCGTTGACCCATTCATTCTTTAGTAGGATGCTCTTTAGCCTCCATGTATTTGAGTTCTTTCTGACTTTTCTCTTGTGATTGAGTTCTAGTTTCAAAGCATTGTGGTCTGAAAATAGGCAGGGAATGATCCCAATCTTTTGGTAACAGTTGAGGCCTGATTTGTGACCTAGGATGTGATCTATTCTGGAAAATGTTCCATGGGCTCTAGAGAAGAATGTGTATTCTGTTGCTTTGGGATGGAATGTTCTGAATATGTCTGTGAAGTCCATTTGGTCCAGTGTGTCATTTAAAGTCTTTACTTCCTTGTTGATCTTTTGCTAAGATGATCTGTCCATTTCAGTAAGGGGGGTGTTCAAGTCCCCCACTATTACTGTATTGTTGTCAATGTTTTTCTTTGCTTTTGTTATTAACTGCCATATATAGTTGGCTGCTCCCATGTTAGGGGCATAGATATTTACAATTGTTAGATCTTCTTGTTGGCTAGACCCTTTAAGTATGATATAGTGTCCCTCCTCATCTCATTACAGTCTCTGGTTTAAAATCTAATTTGTCTCATATAAGGGTTGATGTGCCAGCTTTCTTTTGGTGTCCATTAGCATGGTAAATGGTTTTCCACCCCCTCACTTTCAATCTGGGGATGTCTTTGGGTCTAAAATGAGTCTCTTGCAGACAGCATATCGATGGGTCTTGTTTTTTATCCAATCTGATAGCCTGTGTGTTTTAATTGGGGCATTTAGCCCATTTACATTCAGGGTAACTATTGAAAGATAGGAATTTAATGCCATTGTATTGCCTGTAAGGTGACTGTTACTGTATATTGTCTGTGTTCCTTTCTGGTCTTTGTTACTTTTAGGCTCTCTCTTTCCTTAGAGGATTCCTTTCAATATTTCTTGTAGGGCTGGTTTCGTGTTTGCAAATTCCTTTAGTTTTTGTTTGTCCTGGAAGCTTTTTATCTCTCCTTCAATTTTCAATGATAGCCTAGCTGGATATAGTATTCTTGGCTGCATATTTTTCTCATGTAGTGCTCTGAATATATCCTGCCAGTCCTTTCTGGCCTGCCAGGTCTCTGTGGATAGGTCTGTTGCCAATCTAATGTTTCTACCATTGTAGTTTACAGATCTCTTCTCCTGAGCTGCTTTCAGGATTTTCTCTTTGTCTCTGAGACTTGTAAGTTTTAGTATTAGATGTCGGGGTGTTGACTTATTTTTATTGATTTTGAGGGGGGTTCTCTGTGCCTCCTGGATTTTGATATCCGTTTCCTTCCCCAAATTAGGGAAGTTCTCTGCTATAATTTGCTCCAATATACCTTTGCCCCTCTCCCTCTTTCTTCTTCTTCTGGGATCCCAATTATTCTAATAGTGTTTCATTTTATGGTATCACTTATCTCTTGAATTCTGCCCTTGTGATCCAGTAGTTGTTTATCTCTCTTTTTCTCAGCTTCTTTATTTTGCATCATTTGGTCTTCTATATCACTGATTCTCTCTTCTGCCTCATTTTTCCTAGCAGTTAAGAGCCTCCATGTTTGATTGCACCTCATGAGTATTCTTTTGATTTTGACTTGGTTAGATTGTAGTTCTTTTATTTCTCCAGAAAGGGTTTCTCTAATATCGTCCATGCTTTTTTCAAGCCAGCTAGTATCTTTAAAATAGTCATTCTGAACTCTAGTTCCAACATCTTACTAATGTCCATATTGATTAGGTCCCTGGCAATCAGTACTGCCTCTTGTTCTTTTTTTTTAGGTGATTTTTTCCATCTTGTCATTTTGTCCAGACATTAATAGATGAATGAGAGAACAAAATGCTAACAGGGTAACAATGACCCTAGAAAAATATACACTAAACAAATCAGAAGAGACCTGAAATTGGAGGAAAAGAAAGGGAAAGAAAGAAAAAAGAAAAAAAAGAAAAAGAAAAAGATAAAAAAAAAGAATATGATCAAATATGATCAGGCTGGTGCATAGATCAGTGCCACACACTAGATTTTGGGCGTATTTTGGTCTGTTAGAAGACAGTGCCTCCAAAATTTTAAAGAAAGAAAAACTTATATATGCACAAAAATAAGGGTAAATACAATGAAGGGATGGAATATGACTGTAAAGGTGAAAATTATAAAAGATTTTATAAAAGGAATTGGTAAGATAAGAAGTTGGTTGATAAAAGAAAGAAGAGGAGTTAAAAAAGAAAAAGGAGAGAATGTGATCAGGCAGGAGACTAGAACAAAGCCAAACACTAGAGATTTAGGGTATATTTTGGTCTGTGAGAAGAAACTGTATCCCAAAATTTTAAAGAGAGAACAATATATATATACATATATATACCAAAAATAAGGTTAACTACTATGAAGGGACAGAATATGACTCTAAAAATGAAAAGTAAAAAACATTTTTTAAAGAGGGATTAAGAATTCCTCATATCAGTGAGGTCATATGATACATGTCTTTCTCTGATTGACTTATTTTGCTCAGCCTAATACCCTCCAGTTCCATCCACGTTGTTGCATGAGGAATTCTTAATGCAGGAAACAAACTGAGGGTTGCTGGAGTGGGGGGGGTGGGAGGGATAGGGTGGCTGGGTGATAGACATTGGGGAGGGTATGTGCTATGGTGAGTGCTGTGAACTGTGCGAGACTGTTGAATCACAGATTTGTCCTCTGAAGCAAATAATATATGTTAAAAAAAAAAAAAAAGAAGAAGATAGCAGGAGGGGAAGAATGAAGGGGGGGAAATCGGATGGGGAGATGAACCATGAGAGATTTTGGACTCTGAAAAACAAACTGAGGGTCCTAGAGGGGAGGGGGGTGGGAGGATGGGTTAGCCTGGTGATGGGTATTAAAGAGGGCACGTTCTGCATGGAGCACTGGGTGTTATTCACAAACAATGAATCATGGAACACTACATCAAAAACTAATAATGTAATGTATGGTGATTAACATAATAAAAAAGAGAGAAGAAAGAAATTCCGCCCCCCCCCCCCAAAAGGGATTGATAAAATGTTGGTTGAAAAAGGGAAAAAGAGAATTTTAAAAAAAAAGAAAATTAAAAAAAATTAACTTTGAAAGACTAAAGAATCATGGTAAAAAAGCCATGAATTCTATGTTCTGTATTCCCCTAGGGCTGCTGTTCTGCCATTCTCATTGATCTGTAAACTTGGTCTTGGCTGGCTGTTCTTGCTGATCTTCTGGGGGAGGGGCTTGTTGCTGTAGTTCCCAAATGTCTTTGCCAGAGGCGGAATTGCCCCTCCCTTGCTGGTCTGGGCTAAGTAATCTGCTCGGGTTTGCTTTCGGGAGCTTTTGTTCCCTGCAAGCTTTCTGTACAGATTTGGAGGACAAGAGTGAAAATGGCGGCCTCCCAATCTCCACCCCAGAGGAGCCGAGAACTCGGGGCTCCACTCCTCAGTGCACCCCCAGAGAAAAGCAGTCAATCACTCCTATCTCCCCAGTCTCTGGCCGCATTCCGTGCTCATGCAGCCTGTGACTGAGCATTTCTATCTCTGGCACCCAACCCCGTGTGGAGTCTCCAAACCCAGCAGATCCCTGCAGTGTGCTCCCTTGATGCCCCTCCTGGAGGAGGAAGGTGAGTTTCCCCGGATCTGCCACTTGTTGGGTCCCTGCTGTAGGAGCAGTGGCCCGACTGTGCCGCAGATCATGGTTTATGGCAACTCCGAGCTGAGAGCCCAGTCCTCAGCTCCGTTTCTGCAGCCGGCTTCCCCGCTCCCGTACCTGGGAGCTCTGCCACACTCAGGCACCCCCGGTCTTTCTGTGACCCCGAGGGTCCTGAGACCACACTGTCCCAGAGAAGGTTCCACCCCCTGCTTAGCCACCGGAGTGACGTCCCTCAGCAGAGCTGACTTCTAAAAGTTCCGATTTTGTGCTTTGTGGCTCTATCACTTGCCAGAAGTGACTGACGGAGGCCCCCTCCCCCGCCATCTATCCTCCCAAATATCGCCTTGGATTTACTTCTCTGCATGTCCTACCTTCCAGAAAGTGGTTGCTTTTCTGTTCAGAGAGTTGTTGCTATTCTTTTCTTTGATCTCCTGTTGAGTTCGTAGGTATTCAGAATGATTTGATCCCTAATCTAGCTGAATTTCTGGGACCAGATGACATTTAGGTCTCCTACTCTGCCATCTTGCTCCGCCCTCTAGATGTTATTTTGGCATGCTCAAGAACATATATAGGATATAAGCAGAGGCTGGGATATAGTCTGGTTTACAATTTATAAAATCATTTTGTTTGCTTTGTGGATAAAGTGGTTGAACTAAGGGCAACCTTTAGGTATAAATAGGGAAAGGAATCAAAGGCTATTGTTCCAGTTTGGGAGAAAAGAGAAGCTGTTCGATTATTTACTGACACATCCTCTTGACCAGATATAGGCTGGTTCCTAGAAATACAGAGGCAAAAAATAAAATTTGTACTTTCAAAGAGCACACTGCTTATTAAGGTTAGGCATGCACAGCTGTGATACACCTCTGGTGGCTGATATAGATACAGTGTTGTCAGAACAGGAACAAAGACTGAGTGAATGAGAGGATACCAAACAAGATGCATTGGCCTGAAAACTACACAGATAACCTTTGAGATCCTTTCCAAATATGGGATTCTATGCTTCTACTGAAGCTCTCACAAAACTGTCTTTCATCCGGTTTTGACTATGACAGATAAGGGTTGTGGGATCTATGTTCTGCATGGCCATGAGGAATAGGGAATTTGATACATCATTGGATACTTGAGGAACAATGATTCTTTCCTTATGCATGAGCCTGATAGTCCAGTCCTAAAGCTGAAAGAGCCCACTGTAAGACCACTTAGAGACAGGTGCATGAGAGAGTAGCTCTTTCTTAGGAGCCAAATCTGAGGCCGGGACTCCGGAGTCTTTACTGATCTAGTTCCCCTAAACTTCTTTGAGTTCATTTTTTCTTACCTGAAAATAAATACAAATCTCTAAGAATCTAATGCTGGTTCTATCCAAGTCACAAAGGTGCTGGGATGATCAAGTAGTCCTTATTGCAGGAAGGCTTGGAAACCCATTTGAAATCTATGGAAAAGCAAATAGCTATGTAAAAGAATAGAAAAATGAATGGATACCTGAGAGTCCTTGTTTTTATTTAATGCTCAGTTAGAATAGGGCCAGAGTTCTAGCTAGACATCACATTGGATTGGCCACACACAAAGAAAGAATGACCTCTCATTAGGGTGTTTTTTTTTTTTTTTTTTTTTCCTCAGTGCCCTCAGATAAGCATGAGTCTCCCTGAGGGAGTGGAAAAGATAAATGGAGCATGAAGACAGAGTTAGTCTTCCTAGCACAGATCACCAGTATTTCTTATTGGCAAAGAGCTTGAAATCATTTATGTTAATTTCATGCCCATGCCTGTGATGGGAGTGCACTGCTAGATTCATTTCATAGATTAGAAACCCAAAGATGGTAAAATCTAGTGGTTTACACTTGGTTTCACAGTGAATAATCACAAAGCTGGAGAAAGGACTCCTAGGTCAGTCTGTGGTTCTACCACCTGGGACTCAAAGGCGTCCAACAAAATGGACTCAATAATCTCTTTTAACCACTCATGAGTGCTTTTAACAGTGTAGAGCTTTCTAACCGTTGAACAGATTCTATTAGGAATGAATCTATATTTTTTTTCTTTTGGGGGTTGCTTCCTCCCATCCTTTTTTTCAGGGAAGGTTTCTTAGAAGAAGCTCTACCACAGTATATGAGTTTAGTAAAAAAGAAGAAAATGGAGTTAAGGCAGATAAAAATAGCAGATGAGAAATGAGGGTATGTGGGCGCCTGGGTATCTCAGTCGGTTAAGCGACTGCCTTCGGCTCAGGTCATGATCCTGGAGTCCCTGGATCGAGTCCCGCATCGGGCTCCCTGCTCGGCAGGGAGTCTGCTTCTCCCTCTGACCCTCCTCCCTCTCATGCTCTCTCTATCTCATTCTCTCTGTCTCAAATAAATAAAATCTTAAAAAAAAAAAAAGAAAGAAATGAGGGTATGGGCAAACATTTCACTTCATCTTTGGGAGAACAGTATGCAAGTTATATTAATGACACTAGAGCCTTGTCTCTGGCTGCATTATCTTCTGATTCCCATGGCCCAGAATGTGAGTGGAAAAATTAGGCTGCCTGGTCAGGATGGCTATTTAGAGTCAGCTGTATTCTGCCACAGGTTTTTGTGGGGAAAACTCAAACCATATAAAAGACATTTGGAAAAGGGAGGTCTGAATGGTTGGATTACTCCTTTTGCTGGGTTGAATAGGGTTTTGGCAAGTTTTTCCAAAGTACATTTTTAAATATTATCAAAAGCTGTCAAATTATATCTGAAACACCAGAAGAGCCAAAATTATCTAAAGAGAAGCTCCTACTATAAACACCAATTCTTGGGGCACGTGGGTGGTGCAGTGCATTAAGCATCTGACTCTTGGTTTCGGCTCAGGTCATGATCTCAGGGTCATGAGGTTGAGCCTTGCATCGGGCTTTGCTTGAGATTCTCTGCCTCTGCCTCTCTGCCCCCCACTCTCTCTCTCTCAAATAAATAAATAAAATATTTAAACACCAATTCTTTTATGAATGCTTAATTCTGCTTTCCTTAAAGCATTTGCATAAAGAATGGTAATATTTTCAAAATGTGAACTATAAACTATGTAGAGATAATGCCACCTGAAAGCTCTGCACACAGTATGTGGGCAAACCAGCTATAGGACAATAGGGCTATATAGACATGAGTTAACATAGTACCCTGGGACTGCCTGCCCTTAGAAAGGTCTGATTACAAGGTTGGTCCTTGACTAGTGTCTGGGAATTTGGCTGGTAAATATACCTACACTGACACAAAACTTACCCTAAATTGTAAGAGTGTTTCACTGTGCTTAAACTATATAAACAATCAGTTTGTTTCTGGGAGTTTGGAATTTTGGTACATGCTAGACAAGAAGGTGCCCATGTGATCAGCCTTCTAATAAACACCTAGGACATTGAGTCTCTAAAGTGTGTCCCTGGTGGATAACATTTCTCATTTGTTGCCACACTCACTGCTGGGATAGTTTGTTAAGTCCTGTGTGACCCTGTTGGGAGATGAATCTTGGAAGCTAGTACCTGGTTTCCTCTAGACTTCACCCTTTGTGTCTTTTTCCCTTTTTTTGCATTGGGTTTGTGTCCTTCCACTTGTTATTAATCTTAGTCCTGTGTACAACTATAGAAGAATCCTGTGAATACTTATAGCAAATCACAAACCAGCAAATCTGGGGTAGTCTTAGAGTTCTTTAATACAGGACTCCTCTCTGAACATCTAAGGACAAGGCCACTCATTTTCTTTTCTTAAGACTACTTTCCTTCCCATGTGCACATTTTAGTTCAAATTAGATAAATTTAAAAGAAATAGTAGGCCTGCGAAAATCAGTATCCCATTTAGACATTTTCTCAAATTTCTAGACACATCTGTGTTTTCTCCAATTTCCATACCTCAACGGCAGCATGCATTTTGTCTTTCATGACAATCTACTATAGAAGTGACAGAAGTTGCAAAATCCCATGAAAATACACACACACACACACACAGATAGAAAGCAATTCTCATATTCTTATAGTATTTTCAGCTCAGTTGAGAATAAAACACTGTAAAGTCTTACAAGGATGCCTGCTATCCTGAGGTATGAGGCCAGATTGGTTGATTAGAGAGGTTTGAATCTCAGGGTGTTAGAAACAGGCTTCTAAACCTTTCCCCATTTTCATTGGGTTTGAAAAAAAATGAATGTGAATTACAGAGGTTTGATTCTGACTATGGAGTCAGGAAAGCATTCACAGAAATGAGATGCTTGAGGCAGTTTCAAACACACAAAGGACATGAACATTTGTAAAGCTCTTACAAACCCAGGGTTTTGTTCCTAGAAAGTATCATGAGTCCCAGTTCTGCATAGCAGGGGCTGTGATGTAAGAAACCTAGGCCAAGATTTATGGATCCTCCTTCCAACTCTAAATTTGCAGGCCCCCACTGTCATTTGTAGTGTCCTCTTTGTGCTGGAGAAAATGAAGTGAAGCTAATGGCATCCTTTGTGTGGGCAAAGGAAAGTGATATCCATGCATACAAAGGGTGTGTTGGAGTGAAATATTAAGAGCAGAGACCTTCTTGAAATCAGTGACTTTATGGGAGAAGGGATGTGCTGCATCTTGGTTCTCCTGCAGAAACAGAGAACCTTCACACTCCATGTCAGAGTGGTCTTGCTCTTCTAGTGTCAATGAGTCCAGTACAGGACCATGATACTTAGAATAGACTTTGCCCCCAAAGCAATAAATTGCATCTGCAAACCATTTGCTATCACTGATTGAAACTTGTTATCCTATGCAATTCCATTTAGTTATGAAAAATAAAATAACTGGCCTTTTTAAAGAAATGAGAATATTTGTCCAAAAGTGATCTTCTGTGATCTGTTTAGAAATTTTATCAACGATTCTGACAGTTATGTGAAATGATATCTCTGGGTGCGCCACTGCACCAACAATAAGAATAATTTTTTTTCTATTAGCTCCTACAATGAGCAGCTTTCTCCAGAAATGAAAAAAGTATATTAAACTCCCATACTTCCATGGAATTTTAAAAAGCTAAATATGACTTCATTTATACTAAAAGTCTTTAATTTTCACTGGTGATAAAAATTGAATCAATGGATTTCAGTGCAAAAAAGAAAAAGAAAAAATGTTTTCTTTCCAGCTATTATAATTATAATTCCCACCCAAGGTATAATGGTATTGAACTCTGCTAGGTAATCAAAAATATTAAGTCTGTTTGCATAGTTTCTTTTAAGATTTAGATTTCTGTTTATTCAAAAATAGTTCTTGTCTGATTATTTGCATAAAATATGGAGACTAGATATGTAATACTGCAATATAGTTTTCTAACATTTCAACAGTTTACTCAGCTTATCTTTAATGCCTCATTACAAATCTCATCAAGGCTAATTTATTGGGTGTCTTAATGACTTTATTTTTGTAAATATGATGGATTGCAAAAGCATTTGTGTATTTCGGTTATTTCCAATTTTCCTTAATATGTTGCACTCACAATTGACATCTTTGTGATAACTTCACATGGAGGTATCCCCCCTCCTATGCAGATGTTGATAAGGAAATTAGTGGATCCTGGTGGTAGGATCAAGGCAGATCTTTGTCATGTTTCTCCCCTGTTTTTTTCTTCCCTCTGGCTTCTTGCGTCCAATAAGTGTCCATATATAGATGTCTCTTGGACATAATGCAGACAGTAGCCTCGGGAATATGCCGTGAATCAAGCAAACCACTCATTTAGTGAGAAGTTTTAGCTGATGAACTCATTTATCATGGAGAAGTTATAAAAATAATCCTTTCATGGGAGAGTCTGCCATTTAGTCAGATCTGTAACTCAGACCTGTAAGTCAATTTTGCCCCACGAAAATTCTCCTACATTAAACCCCATCTCATAACTATGCTGTGGAGGTTTGCCTTTGAGGAAATCAGAAGCTACCCAATGAGAGAGGAAGGATGATCTGGTTTATTCCCCCAGTACATCTGAGTAGAGGCATGAGGACATGGCCATATAGTGCATGGAAGAGTATTTTATGTCTGACACTGTTAGCCAAAGAAGCAAATGTGCTGAACAAAATAACTTTCTGGAAACTGTTATCTTTTTTCTTTTTCTTTCTTTCTTTCTTTTTTTTTTTTTTTTGACAAATGTTGCATAGTAGGGCTAAAAAAACTAAGTCTCAAAAAATCCAATTGTTATTGACTATGGGAGTGCTAGTTTTGCAAAGAGATGACATTTATGATACCTTCACTAAATATTATGAAAACTCTTAAGCTTCAGAACCAAACTGTGACCTATGAGCAATGTCCTACTTCCTTAATAGTATGTTAAATGTCAGTTAAATCATTCTGATGGTGAATCTTTGGAAAACTTTATCATAATAATCAAATAGTCAAGTAATCTTAACCAAGCCAAAAAAAGGGAGGGGGGAGATGGAAAAGAACAAGAAGTGAAGGGTAAAGGGAGGTAGTAAAGTCAGGAGGAAAGAGAGCACACTAAGAAATGAGGGTAGGAGTGAATTGCTAAGAATCCCACACATTTCTATGTCTAAGACTTTGTGTGTAAGGCTAGATCATCTTGATGAATGTAGAGAGTGAACAATTGAAATAAGACCATTGAAATAATCACTTATTCAAAGTAACACCTTGTGAAAGATATGTAATTACCAGCTGCAGTGCCACCAAAAACCTCCATCTTTTCAGAGCTTATGAAATCGCTTCAAATTAAATCCTAAAGGTGAAGATTATGTCTAAATTGTCATCAGATTTGATAAACATTTAGTTCTCCCAGTTTTGTGAGAGGGGCTATGGAGATAAAGATGAATATAGTCTGATCCCCTTCCTTGAAAAATTCAGAAGTTAGTTGAGAAACTGACAATTAGGTACCAGGACTAGACTCAATCCATCCTGACATACTATGAGAGAAAAATAGGAATACAAGTGGGAAATTAACTAGCTGAGAGGGATTTCATGTTGGTCTTCTTGGAGGTGCAGATGACTGATTATGAGGAACTTGTATGCCATGCTACAGGTTAAGAATATCATCCAAAGAGCAATGGGTAGTGCTAAAGGGAAAAAAAAAATATTTTTAACACCTGTTAAAGATGGAAAGGAAGACTTTATTCAAGAAGGATTACTGCAATAGGGTTTTTGTAGTAGGGGAGAGATTTATAGACAAGAAGCAGTGTAGGGGTCAGTGGATGGAAAATTACTAAAGGGAACCATCAAGGCTTGGGAGATTCTTGCTAGACCCACTGAACAGGAATCCTGTTGGGGACAGACCAGGGTAATAAGATACCAAGATGGGGGATGCAGAAGTTAATTCAGATATCTAGGGCCAGAGACTCTCTAAATTGATCTGTCAGGATTCTTGCTAAAACTGGACTCAACTGACCAAGGACAGAGCCATGAGTCAGAAAGAAGCCATTTATTTCTAGTAATTTATTACATTATGCAATGTTGGAAAATTAGGTTCCAATTTGGAATACTTTTGTATTTTTGTGCTCTATCTGAAGTTTTATTTGTTTTTTAAAAATTTCACCAAAGATAAATAAAATGCTTTGAATTAAGTTTAACTTTGTTTTAGAAAAGTGTCCTGTTTGCAGAACACTTACGATCTGGCTAAGGAGAATCCTTTTTTTTTAAATTTTATTTATTTGAGAGAGCGAGAGAGAGTAGAGAGAGAGACAGCACACAAGCATGGAGGAGAGGCAGAGGGGGAAGCAGACTCTCTGATCCCAGGACCTTGCGATATGACCTGAGCTGAAGGCAGATGCTTAACCAACTGAGCCACACAGGTGCCCCTAAGGAGAATCCTAAATACAGGCAATTGGTCCTCGGCTTTTAAGGACCACCTATCCTAATTGAACTGATATATACATATATGTATATGTGTGTGTGTGTGTGTGTGTGTATATACATTTTTTAAAAATTCAGTGGTTTGCACAAGTGTTACTTTTTAAGGTAATACCTTCATGTGATTAATAAAAAAGATAAAATAGTACAAAACTACAGAGTCATTCTGTAGAACGAAAAAGTCATTCTTCTTTCTATCCTTTTTTTCATTGAAGTATGGATAACATGCAATGTTATATTAGTGTTTCAGGTTTACAACATAGTGGTTGAACAATTCTGTCTACTACTCAGTGCTCACCATGATAAGTGTAGTCACCATACAATGTTATTATAATATTACTGACTGTGTTCCCTTTGTTGTACTTTTCATCTCTGTGACTTATTTATTTTATAATTGGAAGTTTGTACTTTTTAATTCCCTTCAACTATTTCATCCATACTGCCAATTCCTCTTCCCTGGCAACTACCAGTTCTCTGTATTAATGAGTTTGTTTCTCAGTTTTTTGTTTATTTGTTCATTTATTTTGTGTTTTAGATTCTAGATATAAGTGAAATCATACAGTCTTTGTCTTTCTCTGTTTGACTTATTTCACCTAACATACTACTGTCTAGGTCCACTCAGGGTGTCACAAATGGCAAGATTTCATTCTTATTTTTATGGCTGAGTAATAATATTCCATTGTGTCTATCTATCTACACACAGAACATCTTCTTTATCCATTCATCTACTGGTAGACAGTTGAGTTAATTCCACATCTTGACTATTGTGAATAATGCTGCAGTAAACATAGCGGTGCATATCTTTTCAAATTGGTGTTTTTGTTTTCTTTGGGTAAATACCCAGTAGTGGAATTATTGCATCATATGGCATTTGTTTTTAATTTTTTGAGGAACCTCAATACTGTTTTCCATAATGGTTGCCATCAATGTACATCCCCAACAGAAATGCATGAAGTTTCTTTTTTCTCCACATCCTCATCACCACTTGTTATTTTTTGTCAGAGAAGCCATTTTAAAGTTGGTCAAGGATAGAGTTTTTGTCAGTATCTACCAATAATTATTGATAATGGTACAGAAATTAAACTGGAAAATACAAATACTGGAAGTTGAGAGACCAGTTAGGAGACTAAGAGGCAGATCAGATGAGTTTTGTCCAGGAAAGAATGAATTAGAACCCAGACCATGTAAAGAATAGTAGATATAAGAAGCAACGAGAACATTGAAAACAAGGATAAGGAAACATTGAGGAGGTTAAATGAATAAAACATTGATTTCTATATACTTTGCCATTTATACAGTGCCTGGCATATAGAAGGTGGGTGCTCCAAAATATTTATTAAATGAAAGAACAAGTAGGGCATGTTATACGTATATTAGTGTTAACATTGTGGTTTCATTCCTACCTGGCCATCCCCAAATTAGTCTTAAATACTGGATGGCATCATAATTACCCACCTTCCTAACTCTGATTATAACCCATTAATCAACTCATGCCTAGTCATGACTGGTATATGAGAGTATTTTTATTGCATATCCCAGGTATTTGATAATAGCAAATAGTTTGCATTTAATTCCTTAAATTAAAAGGAAATACTTTCCATTTAAAAGAGTATGATAGATAATTAGCAGGAATTATGTTCACACTGATAATCATTCAAAACTTTTGTCTAATCTCTGAGAAAAGAGTTTAGTAAATATGGGTCATTAAAAAAATTCTGGCTCTGTCATTCACTAGCTGTATGATAGCTAAATCTCTGTGCCTTAATTCCATCATCTATAAAATAGACATAATTATACTTATTTTTCAGGATTTGGGGGAAAATTAAAAGTATTCCTATTTATAAAGTGCTTAGCAAGTGCCTAACAGAGAGGAGGGGTTCAAGAAATTAAAATATTATTTCATTCAAAGTCACCAACTAGCAATGATGACTAAGTAATTAGTGGTGCCATATTCCTTTCAGTTATCAAGTAAATTTCCCTGTTGGAACCTGACAAACTCTTCAAGTTTCCCACATAGTAGTAAATGTAACAGTGGCTGGTAAACATTCTTTTGGGGAACTGGGAACTTCAGCAGTCTCAATGACTTCCTTGACGACTGACACTTTCTTTGGAAAACAAAGACTTTTTAGAAGAGTAAAACATTATGGACCAAGTATAAACTTACATTCACAGAGAATGAGTGCAGTAAACACTACATTATTTATCCTCCCATTTAGTCATGAAATAGTCATTCACTGAGCTTCTATCAGATATCAGACACTGTTCTAGCTACTCGTTTTACATAGGTTATTGAGACACATCTCCTGTTCTCAAATAATTCACAATCTAATAAGGAGCACTGGAACATAAATAGTTTATTATATTACAGAGGAATTAGAATTTTGTACAAAAACTTGTAGAAGCACAAAGTACTCTCTGAATTATTCTGACAATGGGGTCATGAAAATTTCAAGCCATGGGTTATCCTTAAGGATCTAGTTCTCAGAGAAGGAATGGAAAGTGTGAGTGGCTGATAAGAGCTATAAGGATAAGTGCAGTCTTTCATGTCCTGTTTTTTTTCTTTTTTTAACACTTGTCACTTTTTGCTTGTGTCATGCCACCCTCTCCCAAATGTACATGATTATATGGTTACAACACCTTATATTTTGTCACTCGTGGTGACCCTTAGGTAGAAAAAGTGGCATTGATGGGTCCAGGTCCCTTCCTTAGTCTTTTGTGTCTGTACTATTCACCTGCTGCTTTTTATATGGAATATCTTTTCTGTGCACATGCCCCACTAATACAGACTCTCCAAGTTCCTTTGATCTAACCCTTAAAGATCAAATTTGTGACTCATTCCTAAGTCACTTTTTATGCGTGTTTCTATAGGATAGGTGAGCACAGAATCCTGCAGAAGGCAGACATCAGATGGAAGATGGGGATAATTTTTGTTTTTCCTTATGAAATGGGAGACAGAAAGGGAGATGCTTTTGTCGCCCACAAGGTGAGCTGGACATTCAAAAAAATATAAAAACATTTGCAAATAGTGAAAGTTTGACTTCTTCCTTACTGATTTGGATGCCATTTATTTATTTATTTATTTATTTGTTGTTGTTGTTGTTGTTGTCTGATTGCTGAGGCTAAGAATTCTAGTACTATGTCAAATAGTAGTGATAAGAGTGGACAACCCTGTCTTGTTCCTGACCATAGAGGAAAAGCTCGCGGTTTTTCCCCATTGAGGACATTCTAGTATTATGTTACATAGTAATGATAAGAGTGGACATCCCTGTCTTGTTCCTGACCATAGAGTAAAAGCTTGCAGTTTTTCCCCATTGAGGATGAAATTAGCTGTGGGTCTTTTGTATATGGCCTTTATGATGTTGAGGTATGTTCCATCTATACCTACTTTGTTGAAGGTTTCTATCAAGAACGGATGCTGTATTTTTGTCAAATGGTTTTTCTGCATCTATTGAGAGGATCATATGGTTCTTATTCTTTCTTTTATTAATGTGGTGTGTCATGTTGATTGATTTGCGAGTATTGAACCACCCCTGCAGCCCAGGAATAAATCCCACTTGATTGTGGTGAATAATTCTTTTAATGTACTGCTGGATTCAATTTGCTAGTATCTTGTTGAGAATTTTTGCATCCATGTTTATCAGGGATTTTGGCCTGTAATTCTCATTTTAGTGGGGTTTTTGGTTTGGGAATCAAGGTAATGATGGCCTCATAGAAGGAATTTGGAAGTTTTCCTTCCATTTCTATTTTTTGGAATATTTTGAGAAGAATAGGTATTAACTCTTCTTTAAATGTCTGATAGAATTCCCATAGGAAGTCATCTGGCTCTGGACTTTTGTTTGTTGGGAGGTTATTGATTACTGATTCAATTTCTTTGCTGGTTATGGTCTGTTCAAATTTTCTATTTCTTCCTGTTTCAAGTTTGGTAGTTAGTATGTTTCTAGGAATTTGTCCATTTCTTCCAGATTGTCCAGTTTGTTGGCACATAATTTTTCATAATATTCTCTTATAATTGTTTGTATATCTGTGGTGTTTGTTGTGATCTCTCCTCTTCCATTCATGATTTTATTTATTTGGGTCCTTTCTCTTTTCTTTTTGATAAGTCTGACTAGAGTTTATCAATTTTATTAATTCTTTCAAAGCATCAGCTCCTAATTTTATTGATCGTTCTACAGTTTTTGTTTTATGTTTCTATACCATTTATTTCTGTTCTAATCCTTCTTATTTCCCTTCTTCCTCTTCTAGATTTAGCCTTTATTTGCTGGTCATTTTCTAGTCCTTCAGATGTAAGATTAGGTTGTGTAGAGACTTTACTTGCTTCTTGAGGTAGACCTGTATTGCAATATACTTCCCTCTTAGGATTACCTTTGCTGCATCTTAAAGGTTTTGGACTATCATATATTCATTTTCATTTGCTTCCATGTAACTTTTAATTTATTCCTTAGTTTCCAGGTTAGCCTATTCATTCTTTTTATTTTATTTTATTATGTTAATCACCATACATTACATCACTAGTTTTTGATGTAGTGTTCCATTGTTTGCCTATAACACCCAGTGCTCCATTCAGTACGTGCCCTCTTTAATAGCCATCACCAGGCTAACCCATTCCCCCTACCTCTCTCCCATCTAGAACCCTCAGTATGTTTCTCAGAGTCCATAGTCTCTCATGGTTCGTCATCCCCTCTGATTCCCCCCCTTCATTTTTCCCTTCCTGCTATCTTCTTCTTTTTTTTTTTTTTTAACATATAATGTATTATTTGTTTCAGGTGTACAGGTCTGTGATTCAACAGTTTTTCATGCTCATGGTTTGGAAGAACAAACATTGTTAAAATGTGTATACTACCCAAAGCAATCTACATATCTAATGCAATCTCTATCAAAATACCACCAGCATTTTTCACAGGGCTAGAACAAACAATCCTAAAGCTTGTATGGAACCACAAAGACCCTGAATAGTCTAAGAAATCTTGTAAAAGCAAAGCAAAGCTGTAGACATAATTCCAGACGTCAAGCTATCTAACAAAGCTGTGGTCATCAAGACAGTATGGTACTGGAACAAAAACAGGCATAGGTTAGTGGAATAGAATAGAAAATGCAGAATGGACCCACAACTATATGGCCAACTAATCTTTGACAAAGCAGGAAGGAATATCCAATGGAAAAAAGACAGTCTCTTCAACAAATGGTGTTGGGAAAACTGGAGAGCAGCATGCAGAAGAATGAAACTGGACCACTTTCTTACACCATAAACAAAAATAAATTTAAGGGGCACCTGGGTGGCTCAGTCGGTTAAGCGGCTGCCTTCGGCTCAGGTCATAATCCTGGGGTCCTGGGATCGAGCCCCATGTCTGGCTCCCTGATCAGCAGAGAGCCTGCTTCTCCCTCTCCCTCTGCCTGCCACTCTGCCTACTTGTGCTCTCTCTTTCTCTGTCAAATAAATAGATAAAATCTTTAAGAAAAAAACAAAATAAATAAATTTAAAATGGATGAAAGACCTAAATGTGAGACAGGAGACCATCAAAATCCTCAAGGAGAACACAGGCAGCAACCTCTTTGACCTCAGCCATAGCAACTTCTTACAAAGCATGTCTCTGGAGGCAAGGGAAACAAAAGCCAAATGAATTATTGGGATTTCATCAAGATAAACAGCTTCTGCACAGTGAAGGAAACAATCAACAAAACTAAAAGGCAGCCTACAGAATGGGAGAAGATATTTGCAGATGACATATCTGATAAAGAGTTAGTATCCAAAATCTGTAAAGAACTTCTAAAACTCAACACCCTAACAACAAATAGTCCAGTTAAGAAATGGGCAGAAGACATGAATAGACGTTTTTCCAAAGAAAACATCCAGATGGCTAACAGACAGCTGAAGAGATGCTAAACTTCACTCATCACCAGGGAACTACAAATCAAAACTAAATGAGAGATACTACCTCACACCTTTCAGAATGGCCAAAATCAAGAACACAAGAAACAACAGGTATTGGCAAGGATGAGGAGAAAGGGAGACCTTCTTACCCTGTTGGTGGTAATGCAAACTGGTATAGCCACTCTGGAAAAAAGTATGGAGGTTCCTCAAAAAGTTAAAAATAGAACTACCCTAGGACCCAGCAATTGCACTTCTAGGTAGTTACCCAAAGGATACAAAAATACAGATTTGAAGGAGTACATGCACCCCAATGTTTATAGCAGCATTGTCAATAATAGCCAAACTATGGAAAGAGCCCAAATGTCCATTTGTCCATTTACTGATGAATGGATAAAGAAGAGGTGTCATGCATATATATATATATTCTATACACCAATAATGAACTATATATATATAACATATATATAGTGGAATATTACTTGGCCATCAAAAAGAATGAAATCTTACCATTTGCAATGACATGGATAGAGTTAGAGTATATTATGCTAAGCAAAATAATTTAGAGAAAGACAAATACCATATGATTTCATTCACATATGGAATTTAAGAAACAAAACAGATGAACATATGGGAGGGAGAAAAAAGAAAGAGGGAAATAAACCATATCAATATCTGCCACGTCTACTGGTTTTTAGTATATAAGCTTCCTTAAGTTGTGACTTACTTCTTTGTTGCTGTGCTTTCCAGTGAAATGCTGACTCTGAGGCCAGGAGGCAAGTTCAGTTCATTTTTTACCTAATTGCTCCCTCTCACTCATCCCTACTGGTATCAAAATAAAGTAGGATTTAAAGATTTGTTTGTTTGTTTGTTTATTTTAGAGGGAGGGAGGGAGGGAAGGGGGGTGAGGGAGAGGGGGAGAGAGAGAATTCTAAGCAGACTCTGTGCCTAGTGTGGAGCCCAACATGAGGCTTGATCCCATGACATTGAGATCATGACCTGAGCCGAAACCAAGAGTCAGACACTTAACTGACTGAGCCACCCAGGTGCCCCACAATGCAGTAGGATTTATAATTCAACCTTCATGAAGGCAAGAAATATTGGACTTGAAGACGCTAGTATCAGAGACTTGAGAGGTGATGCAGGGAGGGCTTTGGCAGGTAAAACAGGTAATCAGGAGGAGATCTGAGGGGAAAGTAGTAGGAAGGGTAAAGAGAGGTTAAAAGTGAAATGAGGGGGACTAAGAGCTGGAGACATTGGCCCAGGCAAACTGAAGCCTGGGAGGTCACCTGGAGGTGGTAGCTGATATATATGGTGCACAGTATCCTGGTGGGTGGGATCCAGTGCTAGACTGAGAGTCCAGATGGGAAGAATGTGGTGCTTACTGGAGAGACCTGACCTAAGGGCAGGATCAGGGTGTGGGAGCCATTCTGCAAAAGTATTGGTAAGAGCAAAGCCAGTTTCTATAGTTAAAATGGTGAGGGTGGGAAGTGAGAGAGAGAAGAATGGAGGCAGAGGGACCCACATTACTGAAAATGGAACTGAAAGAGATGAGGAAACCTTAGCCTCCAAGGGATAGTGAAAAGCTTTCTTCCTGGGACTGGGGTCCAAGTCCAGAGCCAAAACTGTTGCCAGGCTGACTTGGTGCTAGACTGTTCAGATTCTAAATGGGGAATTCCTCAGTTCTCCCATCCACAGAACAGGATTGGTTCTCAGGCCTAGAGTAGTGTTTAGCATGCATATGGGAACTAATGGTACCAGTATGTGATTAAAGAGCCGTGGGAGAGATATTAGGTGGTTCTCTATAATAAAGCCCTGATATACATCTGGTAAGGACAATGGCAAAAGTGATCTTGATTCTCTGACAATGATGTCTGTATTTATCCTGCTCAGAAGAGACCCATGCAGGGAAGCTAATAATGAGGCAGTTTTACATTTTATTTTTTTATTTTTTTTTAAGATTTTACTTATTTATTTATTAGAGAGCGAGCGAGAGAGAAACAGCATGAGAGAGGAGAGGGTCAGAGGGAGAAGCAGGCTCCCCGCTGAGCCGGGAGCCTGATGTGGGACTCGATCCCAGGACCCTGGGATCATGACCTGAGCCGAAGGCAGTCGCTCAACCAACTGAGCCACCCAGGCGCCCCCAGTTTTACATTTTAGCCCTAATGAAGATCGTTGCAGGATGGATCCCAGACACAATCAGAGAGGCTAGGAGCTCCGAGACATTTTGCCACCAAACACTTATTTTCAGTTTGGGCAATTGGTCCCATGAAATAAAAGCTAATTCCACTCTGCCAGCTTTCTATAGACTTCAACATCTTATTCAATTTCAACCATTCAACTTATGTTCTCTTCCTTTTTCCTTATATTATTTTTATTTTAAAATTAAAATTAGTTTCCTGGTTAAAGTTAGTCTTGGACTAAATCCTAGAATTTTTAGCACTTCATACTCAGAGGTGTGTTGGCTCTAGCTCAGCTGTTTTTCTGAGAGTACCTGTGTTGACAAGAATATTTGGAGAAGCTGCTCAGGCTGCTTGAGTATAATTGGCTAATATATTTCAGAGTTCTGTTTAATGGATATTACACAGGGGACTGCATTTTCTGTGGTTTTCTTCAATTTGTGACTTAGCACTCATAACTAAGGTGCTTGCCTCTCCCTTTGACTCTCTGCTACTTTTTATTCTTCTTTTATATGAGATCCAGCAAAGAACAGGACTGGAGGGACCTATCCCCTCCTTTTAAAGTTCTACAAATAAAGGATAATACTCTAGTCCTTAAGATTCCCCAAATCCCCTTCCCCACCCCCCACTGCCCTAGCCTCCTGGATTCTTTACCCTGGGAGTATAGATCTGAGCTCTAGTCCTGACTCTGCTTTTAATACAAAATGGAATATTGAGCAAACTATTACCTCCTAAAAGCCTTTTGAATGTAGAAGAGAGGAAGGGAAAAAAAGCAGTGGGAGGAGCAGAATTGATCCAATTAAAATGCTTCTAGTAGATAGATGATAGAGTTATCTGTAAAGCAAATGTTAGTTCAAATTTTGTTTTAATTTCTATTTATTGACTGTTTATTCTGTGGCAGGTTCTGAGCTACACTCCTTATATACATTATCTCATTTAATCTTTACAGCATCCCTATGAAGTTGAAATGCATCCTCAGGTTAAGCTTGAGGAAATAAAAAGAATGAGTAATGGCCCAAGGTCATCATACTGTAACAGAACCAGATATTGAAGGTGGATCTAACTCCAATGTTGTGTCCTTCTTGACTCTGTGTCATATGTCCAGTTGCCTCAGGTATTCAACTTCTTTTTGCTTCCTACTGTGCTGCAGATAGAAACATTATGTCATTACATAGGCAATACCCAGAGATTGTCATGATGGGCCAGAAGAAAGGAAACAGGTGAAGGAAGATAAGGAGGTAGAAAGAACATTGATGTGGCTGGAAGTTGTGATTCCCAAGGAGGAATCCAAGAAACCCATTGCTTAGTGAGTCTTGTCATGTGATGGTAGGATTTATTAGTTACAGCTGTAAGATGGTGGGGGAGGCAGAGCTATTGGAATGAGGCTACAAATGACATTTTGGCTCTGGCTCATTTATCTGCTATGACAGGACTTTCATCAACAGTTAAAGACACAGAGAGTACAATCCAATCTCATGAAAGGAAGATGATGAGAAGGTCAAACATTGGCTTAATAATCCTGAAATTTGCCAAGATTCTAGGCCCAAAGACAACCTTAATTATGAGGCATGAAAGCAAGGTTGACCAACATGGTAGATGACAAGTGGAAAGATGTGTCAGAGCTCCCCTAAATTCACTATTAATAGGCATTGCACTAACATAACCCTACTCTCATCAGTTCGTGAGCTGGGGCTGGTAATATGCTATTTGTCTCATCCAGTCTAGTTTAGGAAGGCAGAGCTTCTGTGAGTTTTATACAAAGATACAGTTTGTATCTTTCAAAGAATTGGCCAATTTCATCTAAGTTATCAAATATATGAGCATAGAATCATTCATAGTAGTCCTTTTTATCTTTTTAATGTATATGGGATCAGTATTGATGACCCTTATTTTATTTCTGATGTTGGTAAGTTGTATCTTCTCTATCAGTATTCTACTTTGAGAAGCAGACGGAGGCCAGGGCTGATGCATTGCTTCAGCTCTGTGATGGGCTGAGGCAGGCATATGTTAAGGACACTGTGTTTTCATTCTCTGTGAATCAGTACAGACTGCACATAATTTGCAAGGTGAAGAAAGAGAAGAAATGGAATCCAACCAGAGGTAAGTGATGGTGAAAAACAAGGGAGTGTGAGGTTTTAAAAAAACATAGATGGGTGCCTCAAAGCTGTAAGTAGGAAGTATCATCCACAATTCAAGAATTCAGGCATCAGGCTAGTTTAGAGATAGTACTGAGTAACCCTAAGAACCTCTAAGGAATACCCAGCTTTTCTTCCTTAAGGTGTTATAATGAGACTTTTTTTTTAGTGCAGAACTCTATGGTTATATTACTAACTACTTTGGGGAAAACACTTGGGGACAGGCATCGTGTACTTTCTGTATAAATGTTGAAAAGTCCAGCAAAATCTCATCTTATACTGAGTTCCACAGCAGAGGAATAACTTATTCTAAGATTTTATTTGATCTTTGGAAAGGTCTACAAGTTTGAGAAATATTTGAGTTACAGATAAATTGACTGAGGTCCAGAAGGGTTAAGTGAAATTCCTGGTAAGAGGATAAGCTAGGCTTAAAACTTGTTTCCAAACCCCAATTCCAGTGTTCTTTCTACAGCAAACACAGTTCATCCTCAAATTTGCATTCTTGAGCATATGTTTTTGCTTCCATCAAATATACATACATGAATTCTTGCTGAACCATCCAATTATCTAATCTACTCCCTTTACTCAGGATAAAGGCATGCTGGCAGAGGCTATAAAGGACTGTTCAATGCTCATGTCAGTCATACTATAGTAACTCCAGGTGCCTCAAACCTCCAAGTGACAATCTCTAATACAGCACCTTTCAAACCCACCAGAGAAATGATGCATAAAGGATGCAAACCTGAGTGACAACCTGGAATTAAATTTAACATTCAGTGAGTATATATATTACAATAACCTGGGACTTTAAAAGTACATATTTGTCTGCTATGTCTGTCACATTAATAACCAATTTTGTCGAAAGGACTACCACTTACCTTTTTACCAAACACTTAATGTAATGAATTCCTTATTTTTTTGTGATACATGTTTGATCTTAGTATTTTGTTTACAATAGGTTAAAATTATAATGTTTTATGACTGACTAGATGGCTTAAATTAAAACTGATTCAAGTTCAAATTACATAGGAATAATATATGTATACATTTGCATATAATACATGTGTATGTAAGTGTATATATCTATTTTTATAATTATACATATTAAAATAATATTTATATATATTTTTTATTTGGGGAATTTTTATTGAGCATCTTCTATGTGCCAAATGCTGTTATAGAGACTGAAGATACAGCAGTGAATAGGACAAAGTATCCTATCTTAGGAAGTTACATTCTAAGGCAAGGCAAGGCGGGGCAAGGAGAGGCGAGGTGAGGTGAGGTGAGGAAAGGAAGAAGGAAGGAAGGCAAAACGACAAAAAAAAAAAAAAAACCTCAAACACAAAAACAACAACAACAAAAAAAACAACCCAAACCCACAGGATAATTTAATGCAATGATACATAGTCTGGAGAAAATTAAAGCTTATCTAGAAGTATGAAAGTTTAGATGTATAAGAAAGCATCTTCTAGTAAGTCACACCTAAATATATATTTTTCAACACACTGTTGATCCAGTAGAAAAGTAAAGAAATGAAATATAAGAAAGACCAAATCAGGAGGAGAAAACAAGAACTTATAATCCTCTGGGGGATTCTGTTTATTCTTGATGACATAACACTTGGAAGGTTGGGACAACTACATGAATCTAGATGCATTGAAGGCCAACATTCTCAGTGATAAAATATAAAGCATAAATGCACAGTATAGTGGAAGATGTGTGAACTTGCACCCCTTTGGCACACAATGTCTAAGTGAAAACTTTTTTTAAAGAAAAGAAAAAAAATATCTAATGAGAATTCTAAGCAAAAATCTTCTCTTTGAAATTTTGAGGCTTAGAATTAACATTCTCCCTGCCTCCCAACCCACTTCCCAAAGAAAATGTAATATAAAGTGACTCCAAATGGTAGTCCTTTAGGCATTAGTCAGAAATAAATTATTATCTTTGCTGGAACAACATATTTTAAACCTAGATTTCATCTCTATAAACTCTCACAGAGTTCCAAAGGACATATGTTCACAATAAAAAGTTATTAAATAAATCATGACACTAACCATCATGAGTAAGAAATACAGAAATAACTAATTACACAGTCAGGACATTAAAGACTTCCAATTTGGAGATTATCAGTAGATTTTTTTTTTTTTTAAAGCTTGAACTCACAACCTTGAGATCAGGACCTGAGCTGAGATCTAGTCAGATGCTTAACTGACCGAGCTACCAGGCACCCTGGTAGAGTTGATATTTTTAAAGAATTAGAGGCTATTAAAAATACAATGAATAGGCAGATACTATTAAAATCAACATGGGTATATTTGCAAAAGAACCAGTTACAATTGTAAAACACAATGATTGAAATTAGAAATTTAATGAACAGGCTCAGCATTCAATTAGACAGAGCTGAAGAGGGAATTAGCAAACTGGATGTTAAATCTGACAATACAGAATTACAGTAGAAAGAGGCACAGAGTGAAGAGGAGATAAAAAATTTGAAAGAGCGTTTAAGGACATAGAAGATCAAAAGGGTGATGTCTAGTTATATTGTGATGGTTAGGGTACAGTCCAAGCTCCTAGGATCAAGAGACTATCACACAGTGGCTTAAGTAAAATTGAGTTTATATCTCCCTTCCAAAAAGGCCTGGAAATAAGTTGTTTAGAAATGGAAGGGAGCCTCTGCTATTCTCAATATGTGTTTCCAAGTTTATTTAAGTACCAATAGGAGTATGTGGGAATGAAAAATTCCAGGGCAAGCATCTTGTCTGCAAGAAAGTGACCTAGAATTTTCCTATAGCACCTTCACTCTCAGACAAGTGGTCAGAACTCAGAATGCCATTACATGGACTCATTTAACTGCATTTTTTAATCCCAGAAGTGGCACATCAAATCAAGTTTCTGATTGTAGTCTTTTACGCTAACAACTGTAGAAGCTTTCTGGTTTTGAAAGGCTTATGGGTTTTATTATATCCATTCAGATAATCACCCTATCTTAAATTCAATCATGCCACATGACATGATATAAATATGGGAGTGCTATTTTCTTATTTACAAGTTCTGAGGGTTAGGGTGTGGAACCCGGGGGCCATTTTTGGATTTCAGCCTACCATATAAAGTAAGCATACTTTTAAGAAGGAAAACATTTTAAAAATACTGGTAGTGGGGTAAATTAAAGAGTAAGACAAAGATATAATGGAGAAAGGTTCAAAAAGACAAAATGTCTACCTGGAATAGACAAATAAAATGGACAATTCAATTTTCCAGATAAAGAAAAGTAAAAACCTAAATAACAATATTAGGCATGAAAAATAGTCCATAACCATAGATATGGCACAGATTAAAGTAATGATATGCTAATGAATTCAAAGCATATCTGCAGGGAATTAATTCCTAGAAAAATATAAGTAACAAAAATAGATTTAAGAAGAAACAGAAAATATCAACAGTCTTAAACTCATTAAGAAAATTATATTAAATCTTTCCCCAAAGAAAATTCTGATGGTTTTATAGGCTAATTCTATCAAATGTTCAAATTACAAAACACATAATTCCAATCTCACATAAACTTTTTCAGAAAATTGAAATTGAAATAATTTCCCCCAATTCACATAATAGTGTAACATAACTTTGACACTAAAACCTAACAAAAGCACCATAAGAAAGGAACCAACAGGATAATCATATTGACAATTATAGATGCAACTTTCTTAAACAACATATTAAAAAATAGAACACTTATATATGTCAGAAAATTCATCATTGCAATGTTGGGTTTATTCTAGAAATCCATACTTTTTTTTTTGTTCATAATAGCTTTATTATTATGCCCCAATTATGATTGCCCCAAACTGGAAGTAACACAAAAGTCCAGTGACAGATGAATGTATAAACAAACATGAAACACTTGAAATCCTACCCCGCAATAAAAATGTCATGAAGTGTTTGTGCATGTAGGAATATGGATGAATTTATTACTTTTTTTAAAGATTTCATTCTTTATTTGAGAGAGAGAGTGAGAGAGCACAACTTCTTTTTTTAACTTTGGAAAACCTTGTAATATGATTTAGCATATTTACTTATGAATGAGAAAAATCATATACAACTCTCCATTCATTTACTATTTTCTTAAACCATCTAATAAGTACTAGGCATTATTCTCTGTGCTGAGGAAACAGCAGCAAACAAAATAAATAAAAATTCCTGCTCCAGTATAGTGGGAGAGATTGATGCTCCAGAGGGGGGAAAACCAGTGATGTGCTGGTAAATTACAAGATCTGGTTTGTACTGTTTGCTGATTTCTGTGGTAAATACTCCTATAATCGCCAATTTCAAGCTACCAAATGAAACAGAGTTGGCAAGGGATGTCTTCATTCAGGTCTGTTGAGCTGGTATGAGCAATTGTAAAATGCCCCTGGGAAGACAGACAATAAAATAATTCAGCAAGCTATGTATTACACTGGGAGGTGAGAAATGTTATAAAGGCTAATGAACAGGGTAAATGGGATAGTAGGTGCTAGAGGAGAGGTTCATTTTAATTTTCAATTTTCAAAAATGTCTTCAGCCTCAGTGACAGGGTGACTTTTGAGTATAAACTTGTAGGAGGTGAGGAATCTTACTCCATGATCAATCTAGAACAAACATACTCAGGCAGGAATGTGCTGGCCTTCTCAGGAAAGTGTAGTTGGAGTGGGCTGGGGAGGAGAGAGTGTAGCAGAAATGAATTCAGAGGGAGAGAGAAGGGTAAGCTCTCAGAGGGCTCAGTAGGCCATGGTCAGGGGTTTTCGCTTTTATGTGAAATGGGACATCACTGGAGGATTTTGATGAGTGAGTGATACAATGTGACTTAATGTTAAAAAGATCACAGAGGTCACTGTATTGATGATAGGTCCTGAGAGAGTGAGGGTGAAGACAGGGACAAGTTAATGATGCAGCAATCCAGGAAAGAGGTGGTGGCAGCTTAGACCAGGCAACAAGAGTAGAATTGGGAAGAATTGGTCAGATTCTGGGAACACTTGAAGTTTGCAAGAAACACATGAAGAAAAGGGTGTAGGCTGACACATACTGGTCCTTGATGTCATCCACTTTTAAGGGGTCAGGAATTAAAGAAGCAATCACTGATGCAGAAAAAACCCCAGCAGACTTTAGTACTCTAGAAGCCAAGAGAGGGTGTTTCAAGGAGAGAGGGATCAACTCTGCCCAAATCAATGTTAATCAAATTTACCAAGATAGGGGTCATTGGTGATCTTTGCAATAACACTATCAATAGAATGGTGGAATTGAATGCTTGAACAGTGTGAGTTTAAGAGAGAATGGGATAAGAGGTATTATGTCCAATCAACTCTTTCAAAGACTTTTGACAAAGGGGAGCAGAGAAATGAACATAGCTGAAGGGATACAAGTATTCAAGAGGAGGAGTCTTATTTATTTCTTTTAAGGATAAAGTATGCTCATATTCTGATGAGAACAACTCTTTAGAGAAGTAAAAATTGATGAACTAAGAGAAAGAGAAGAGAGAATCACTGGTGAAAAACTTCTTTTTTTTTTTTATTCTTATGTTAATCCCCATACATTACATCATTAGTTTTAGATGTAGTGTTCCATGATTCATTGTTTGTGCATAACACCCAGTGCTCCATGCAGAATGTGCTGTCCTCAATACCAATCACCAGGCTAACCCATCCTCCCATCCCCCTCCCCTCTAGAACCCTCAGTTTGTTTTTCAGAGTCCATCGTCTCTCATGGTTCCTCTACCCTCCGATTTCCCCCGCTTCATTCTTCCCCTCCTGCTACCTTCTTCTTCTTCTTTTTTTTTCTTAACATATATTGCATTATTTGTTTCAGAAGTACAGATCTGAGATTCAACAGTCTTGCGCAATTCACAGCACTTACCAGAGCACATACCCTCCCCAGTGTCTATCACCCAGTCACCCCATCCCTCCCACCCCACCCCCCCACTCCAGCAACCCTCAGTTTGTTTTCTGCGATTAAGAATTCCTCATATCAGTGAGGTCATATGATACATGTCTTTCTCTTTTTGACTTATTTCGCTCAAGATAATACCCTCCAGTTCCATCCACATCGTTGCAAATGGCAAGATCTCATTCCTTTTGATGGCTGCATAATATTCCATTGTATATATATATATATATATATACCACATCTTCTTTATCCATTCATCTGTTGATGGACATCTTGGCTCTTTCCACAGTTTGGCTATTGTGGACATTGCTGCTATAAACATCGGGTGCACATACCCTTTCGGATCCCTACTTTTGTATCTTTGGGGTAAATACCCAGTAGTGCAATTGCTGGATCATATGGTAGCTCTATTTTCAACTTTTTGAGGAACCTCCATACTGTTTTCCAGAGTGGCTGCACCAGCTTGCATTCCCACCAACAGTGTAGGAGGGCTCCCCTTTCTCTGCATCCCCGCCAACATCTATCATTTCCTGACTTGTTAACTTTAGCCATTCTGACTGGTGTGAGGTGGTATCTCATTGAGGTTTTGATTTGGATTTCCCTGATGCCAAGCCATATTGAGCACTTTTTCATGTGTCTGTTGGCCATTTGGAGGTCTTCTTTGGAAAAATGTCTGTTCATGTCTTCTGCCCATTTCTTGATTGGATTATTTGTTCTTTGAGTGTTGAGTTTGATGAGTTCTTTATAGATTTTGGATACTAGCCCTTTATCAGATATGTCATTTGCAAATATCTTCTCCCAATCTGTCGGTTGTCTTTTGGTTTTGTTGACTGTTTCCTTTGCTTTGCAAAAGCTTTTTATCTTGATGAAGTCCCAATAGTTCATTTTTGCCCTTGCTTCCCTTGCCTTTGGTGATGTTTCTAGGAAGAAGTTGCTTCGGCTGAGGTCAAAGAGGTTGTTGCCTGTGTTCTCCTTTAGGATTTTGATGGACTCCTGTCTCACATTGAGGTCTTTCAACCATTTTGAGTCCATTTTTGTGTGTGGTGTAAGGAAATGGTCCAGTTTCATTCTTCTGCATGTGGCTGTCCAATTTTCCCAACACCATTTGTTGAAGAGACTGTCTTTCTTCCATTGGACATTCTTTCCTGCTTTGTCAAAGATGAGTTGACCATAGAGTTGAGGATCCATTTCTGGGCTCTCTATTCTGTTCCATTGATCTATGTGTCTGTTTTTGTGCCAGTACCATACTATCTTGATGATGACAGCTTTGTAATAGAGTTGGAAGTCCGGAATTGTGATGCCGCCAAGTTTGCCCTTCTTTTTCAACATTCCTCTGGCTATGCGGGGTCTTTTCTGGTTCCATATAAATTTTAGGATTATTTGTTCCATTTCTTTGAAAAAAGTGGATGGTATTTTGATGGGGATTGCATTGAATGTGTAGATTGCTCTAGGTAGCATTGACATCTTCATAATATTTTTTCTTCCAATCCATGAGCATGGAATGTTTTTCCATTTCTCTGTGTCTTCCTCAATTTCTTTCATGAGTATTTTATAGTTTTCTGAGTAGAGATCCTTTGTCTCTTTGGTTAGATTTATTCCTAGGTATCTTATGGTTTTGGGTGCAATTGTAAATGGGATCAACTCCTTAATTTCTCTTTCTTCTGTCTTATTGTTGGTGTATAGGAATGCCACTGATTTCTGTGCATTGATTTTATATCCTGCCACTTGACTGAATTCCTGTATGAGTTCTAGCAGTTTTGGGGTGGAGTCTTTTGGGTTTTCCACATAAAGTATCATATCATCTGCAAAGAGTGAGAGTTTAACTTCTTCTTTGCCGATTTGGATGTCTTTTATTTCTTTTTGTTGTCTGATTGCTGTGGCTAGGACTTCCAATACTATGTTGAATAGCAGTGGTGATAGTGGACATCCCTGCTGCGTTCCTGACCTTAGGGGGAAAGCTCTCAGTTTTTCCCCATTGAGAATGATATTCGCTGTAGGTTTTTCATAGATGGCTTTTATGATATTGAGGTATGTACCCTCTATGCCTATACTCTGAAGAGTTTTGATCAAGAAAGGATGCTGTACTTTGTCAAATGCTTTTTCTGCATCTATTGAGAGGATCATATGATTCTTGTTCTTTCTTTTGTTAATGCATTGTATCACATTGATTGATTTGTGGATGTTGAACCAACCTTGCAGCCCAGGGATAAATCCCACTTGGCCGTGGTGAATAATCCTTTTAATGTACTGTTGGATCCTATTGGCTAATATTTTGGTGAGAATTTTTGCATCCATGTTCATCAGGGATATTGGTCTGTAATTCTCCTTTTTGATGGGGTCTTTGTCTGGTTTTGGGATCAAGGTAATGCTGGCCCCATAAAATGAGTTTGGAAGTTTTCCTTCCATTTCTATTTTTTGGAACAGCTTCAGAAGAATAGGTATTAATTCTTCTTGAAATGTTTGGTAGCATTCCCCTGGGAAGCCATCTGGCCCTGGGCTTTTGTTTTTTGGTAGATTTTTGATGAATGCTTCAATTTCCTTAGTGGTTATAGGTCTGTTCAAGTTTTCTATTTCTTCCTGGTTCAGTTTTGGTAGTTGATACATCTCTAGGCATGCATCCATTTCTTTCAGGTTATCTAATTTGCTGGCATAGAGTTGCTCATAATATGTTCTTATAATTGTTTGTATTTCTTTGGTGTTGGTTGTGATCTCTCCTCTTTCATTCATGATTTTGTTGATTTGGGTCCTTTCTCTTTTCTTTTTGATAAGTCTGGCCAGGGGTTTATCAATCTTGTTAATTCTTTCAAAGAACCAGCTCCTAGTTTTGTTGATGTGTTCTACTGTTCTTTTAGTTTCTATTTCATTGATTTCTGCTCTGATCTTTATTATTTCTCTTCTCCTGCTGGGTTTAGGCTTTATTTGCTGTTCTTTCTCCAGCTCCTTTAGGTGTAGGGTTAGGTTGTGTGCTTGAGACCTTTCTTGTTTCTTGAGAAAGGCTTGTATTGCTATATACTTTCCTCTTAGGACTGCCTTTGCTGCATCCCAAAGATTTTGAATAGTTGTGTTTTCATTTTCATTGGTTTCCATGTATTTTTTTAATTCTTCTTTAATTTCCTGGCTGACCCATTCATTTTTCAGTAGGATGCTCTTTAGCCTTCATGTATTTGAGTTCTTTCTGACTTTCCTCTTGTGATTGAGTTCTAGTTTCAAAGCATTGTGGTCTGAAAATAGGCAGGGAATGATCCCAATCTTTTGGTAACAGTTGAGACCTGATTTATGACCTAGGATGTGATCTATTCTGGAGAATGTTCCATGGGCACTAGAGAAGAATGTGTATTCCATTGCTTTGGGATGGAATGTTCTGAATATGTCTGTGAAGTGCATTTGGTCCAGTATGTCATTTAAAGTCTTTATTTCCTTGTTGATCTTTTGCTTAGACGATCTGTCCATTTCAGTGAGGGGGGTGTTAAAGTCCCCCACTATTATTGTATTGTTGTCAATGTGTTTCTTTGCTTTTGTTATTAATTGCCTTATATAATTGGCTGCTCCCATGTTAGGGGCATAGATATTTACAATTGTTAGATCTTCTTGTTGGATAGACCCTTTAAGTAGGATATAGTGTCCTTCCTCATCTCTTATTACAGTCTTTGGTTTAAAATCTAATTTGTCTGATATAAGGATTGCCACCCCAGCTTTCTTTTGGTGTCCATTAGCATGGTAAATGGTTTTCCACCCCCTCACTTTCAATCTGGGGGTGTCTTTGGGTCTAAAATGAGTCTCTTGCAGACAGTATATTGATGGGTCTTGTTTTTTAATCCAATCTGATAGCCTGTGTGTTTTGATTGGGGCATTTAGCCCATTTACATTCAGGGTAACTATTGAAAGATAGGAATTTAGTGCCATTGTATTGCCTGTAAGGTGACTGTTACCATATATTGTCTGTGTTCCTTTCTGGTCTATGTTGCTTTTAGGCTCTCTCTTTGCTTAGAGGACCCCTTTCAAGATTTCTTGTAGGGCTGGTTTTGTGTTTGCAAATTCCTTTAGTTTTTGTTTGTCCTGGAAGCTTTTTATCTCTCCTTCAATTTTCAATGATAGCCTAGCTGGATATAGTATTCTTGGCTGCATATTTTTCTCATGTAGTGCTCTGAATATATCCTGCCAGTCCTTTCTGGCCTGCCAGGTCTCTGTGGATAGGTCTGTTGCCAATCTAATGTTTCTACCATTGTAGGTTACATATCTCTTCTCCCGAGCTGCTCTCAGGATTTTCTCTTTGTCTATGAGACTTGTAAGTTTTACTATTAGATGTCGGGGTGTTGACCTATTTTTATTGATTTTGAGAGGGGTTCTCTGTTCTTCCTGGATTTTGATACCTGTTTCCTTCCCCAAATTAGGGAAGTTCTCTGCTATAATTTGCTCCATTATACCTTCTGCCCCTCTCTCTCTTTCTTCTTCTTCTGGGATCCCAATTACTCTAATGTTGTTTCGTCTTATGGTATCGCTTATCTCTCGAATTCTGCCCCCTGATTCAGTAGTTGTTTATCTCTCTTTTTCTCAGCTTCTTTATTTTCCATCATTTGGTCTTCTAAACTACTGATTCTTTCTTCTGCCTCATTAATCCTAGCAGTTAGCGCCCCCATTTTTGATTGCACCTCATTAATAGCCTTTTTGATTTCTACTTGGTTAGATTTTAGCTCTTTTACTTCTCCAGAAAGGGTTTCTCTAATAACTTCCATATTTTTTTCAAGCCCAGCTAGTATCTTTAAAGTGATGATTCTGAACTCTAGATCTGACATCGTACTAATGTCCGTATTGAGTAGGTCCCTGGCAGTCGGTACTACCTCTTGTTCTTTTTGTTGAGGTGATTTTTTCCGTCTTGTCATTTTGTGCCGAGGAGAATAGATTAATGAGAGAACAAAATGCTAGCAGAGTAACAACATCCCCAGAAAATATACTCTAAACAAATCAGAAAAGACCTGAAGCAGTGGAAAAAGAAACAGAAAGAGAGAAAAAAGAAAAAGATAAAGATAAAAACAAACAAAAACAAACAAAACAACGACAACAAAAAAACCAGAATGTGATCAAATATGATCAGGCTGGTATATAGATCAGTGCCACACACTAGATTTGGGGTGTATTTTGGTCTGTTAGAAGAAAGTGCCTCCCAAAATTTTAAGGAAAGAAAAACTTATATATGTACAAAAATAAGGGTTGATATGATGAAGGGATGGAATATGACTGTAAAGATGGAAATTATAAAAAATGTTATAAAAGGAATTTATAAGAAGTTGTTTGAAAAAAGAAAGAAGAGGATTTAAAAAAAGAAAAAAAAAGGAGAGAATGTGATCAGGCAGGGGAGTAGAAAAAACCATATACTAGAGATTTAGGGTATATTTTGATCTGTTGGAAGAAACTATCTCAAAATTTTAAAGAGAGAACAACTTATATATATAATGCCAAAAATACGGTTAACTACTATGAAGGGATAGAATATGACTCTAAAAATGAAAAGTAAAAATGTTTTTTTAAAAAAAAGGATTGATAAGATGTTGGTTGAAAAAGGGAAAAAGAAAAATTAAAAAAAAAAAAGATAGTTAAAAAAAAATTAACTTTGAAAGACTAAAGAATCATGGTAAAAAAGCCATGATTTCTATGTGCAGTATTCCCCTAGCGCTGGAGTTCTGCCGTTCTCATTGATCGGTAAACTTGGTCTTGGCTGCCTGTTCTCGCTGATCTTCTGGGGAGGGGCCTGTTGCCGTGGTTTCCAAATGTCTCTGCCGGAGGTGGAAGTGCCCCGCCCTTGCCCCCTCCCGGCTAAGTAATCTGCTCGGGTTTGCTCTCCAGAACTTTTGTTCCCTGCAAGCTTTCTGTACAGCTTTGGAGGCCGAGAGTGAAAATGGCGGCCTCCCAATCCCCGCCCCAGAGGAGCTGAGAACTCGGGGCCCCGCTCCTCAGTGAGCCCCCAGAGAAAAGCCATCAGTCACTCCTGTCTCCCCGGTCTCTGGCCGCACTCCATGCTCACCCGGCCTGCGATGGAGCATTTCTATCTCTGGCTCACAACCCCGGGTGGAGTCTCCAAACCCAGCAGATCCCTGCGGTGCACTCCCGCGCGGCTCCTCCCAGGGGAGGAAGGTGAGTCTCCCTGGATCTGCCGCTTGTTGGGTCCCTGCTGGAGGAGCAGGGGCCCGACTGTGCCGCGGATCCCGGTTTATGGCCACCCCGAGCTGAGAGTCCGCGCCTGGGCTCCGTCTCTGCAGCCGGCTTCCCTGCTCCAATACCTGGGAGCTCTGCCACACTCAGGCACCCCCGGTCTTTCTGTGACCCCGAGGGTCCTGAGACCACACTGTCCCGGAGGGTTCCACCCCCCACTTAGCCACCAGAGTGATGTCCCTCAGTGGAGCAGACTTTTAAAAGTTCCGATTTTGCGCTCCGTGGTTCTATCACTTGCCAGAAGCGGCCGACGGAGGCCCGTCCCCCCGCCGTCTATCCTCCCGAATATCACCTCGGATTCATTTCTCTGCACGTCCTACCTTCCAGAAAGTGGTTGCTTTTCTGATGAGAGAGTTGTTGCTATTCTTTTCTTCGATCTCCTGTTGAGTTTGTAGGTGTTCAGAATGGTTTGATCCCTATCCAGCTGAACTCCCGAGAGGAGACGAAATCCAGGTCTCCTACTCCTCCGCCATCTTTTGGTGACTGTTCTTAAATAAAAGAAAGTGGTTGAGATCGTGCACACAAATATAGAACAACACATAAAATCTCGAATATATTAAGCAAAGAAGCTCATTGTGATCTCTTTTACCAGATGCTGTTATAGAGAGTAGATCTGTTGGAAGGAATCAGGAGAAATTGAATTTTGATTGCATCACTTTTCTGTGTAAACTAGAAAGTAAGATACTCATTCATTTAGAGTATGAATACACAATGTCACATAAGTTTCAGGTGTACAACATAGTGATTTGATAAGTTTATATATTATGCTATGTTCACCCCAAGTACAGCTACTGTGTGTTCTATTACATCACTATTACAATATCATGGACTGTATTTTTTATGCTCTGCATTTTGTTCCCATGATTTACTCATTCCATAACTGGAGGCTTGTATCTCCCTATCCTCTTTACCCATTTTACCCAACCCTCCACTCCCCTCCCCTCTGGCAACCATCAGTTTGTTCTCTATAATTCTGATTCTGCTTTTTGTTTATTAAGTTTTTTAGATTCCATTTATAAGTGGAATCATATGGCGTTTGCTTTTCTCAGTCTGACTTATTTCCCATAGCATAACACCCTGTGGGTCTATCCATATTGGCTCAAATGGCACAATTTCACCTTTTTTTTGTGGCTGTGTAATATTCCATTGTATGTATATGTATGTATGTATGTGTCTGTGTGTGTGTACACATTTTTCTTATCCATTCATCTATTGATGGATACTTAGGTTGCTTTCATGTCTTGGCTATTGTAAATAATGCTGCTATAAACATAGGAGTTCATGTATCTTTTCAAGTTAGTGTTTGCATTTTCCCTGGGTAAACAACCAATCGTGTAATTACTAGATCATATGGTATTTCTATTTTTAATATGGTATTTCTATTTTGAGGAACCTCCATATTGTTTTCCACAGTGGCTGTACCAATTTACATTCCCACCAACAAGTACAAAGGATTCTTCTCTTTCCCCATCCTTACCAACTCTTATTGTTTCTTGTCCTCTTGATTTTAGCTATTCTAACACGTGTGAGTTGATATCTCATTGTGATTTTGATTTGCATTTTTCTGATTATTAGTTATGTTGAGCAACTTTTAATATTTCTGTTAGCCATCTCTATGTATTCTTTGGGAAAATGTTCAGGTCTTCTGCCCATGTTTTAATCAGATCGTTTTTGTTTGTTTGTTTTTTGTTTTTGTTTTTTGTGTTTTTTTTTGGTGTTAGGTTGTATAAGATTTTTTGTATATTTTGGATATTGATGCCTTATCAGATATGTCATTTGCAAATATAATCTTTCATTCAGTAGGTTGTCTTTTAGTTTTGTTGGTGCTTTCCTTTGCTCTGCAGAAACTTTTTATTTTGATGTAGTCCCAATAGTTTATTTTTGCTCTTGTTTCCCTTGCCTTAGGAGATGTATCTAGAAAAATATTGCTGTAGCTGATGTCAGAGGAATTACTTCCTGTGTTCTCTTCTAGGATTTTTATGATTGCAGGTCTCACATTTAGGTCTTTAATCTATGTTGTTTTTATTTTTGTGTATGATGTTAGAATGTTTTCCCAGCCCCATTTATTGAAAAGATTGTCTTTTCTCCATTGTATGTTCTTCCTTTGTCATAGATTAGCATTAATTAATTAATCAATCAATCTTGGGGCACCTGGGTGGCTCAGTCAGTTAAGCGTCTGCCTTCAGCTCAGATCATGATCTCTGGGTCCTGGAATCTAGCCCCACATTGGGCTGGAGCCTGCTTCTCCCTCTACTCACCAATCCTGCTCTCTTGCTATCTCTGTCTCTCTCTCAAATAAATAAATAAAATCTTAAAAAAAAATCAATCAATCAATCATGGGTTTATTTCTGGGCTCTCTCTTCTATTCCACTGATCTATGTGTCTGTTTTTATGCCAGTATCATACTGTTTTGATTACTACATCTTTGTAGTATATCTTGAAATCTGGAATTGTGATACCTATAGCTATACTCTCCTTTCTCATGATTGCTTTGGCTATTCAAGGTATTCTGTGGTTCTGTACAAATTTTAGTATTATTTTTTCTAGTTTTATGGAAAATGCAGTTGGTATTTTGATATGGATTGTATTGAATCAATACATTTTGGGTAATATAGACATTTTGACAATATTAGTATCTTTACACTTATTTGTGTCATCCTCAATTTCTTTCATCATTGTTTTATAATTCTCAGAGTACAGGACTTTAACCTCTTTGGTTAAGTTTATTCCTAGATATTTTATTCTTTTTGGTGCAATTGTAAGTGGGGGGTTGTTTTTGGTTTTGTTTTTTAATTTCTCTTTCTGCAACTTCATGGTTAATGTATAGAAACACTACTGATTTCTGGGTATTGATATTGTATCCTGCTTTACTGAATTGTATCCTGCTTTACTGAATTTTTTTCATGTCTGATTGCTGTGGCTAGGACTTCCAGTTCTATGTTGAATAAAAGTGATGAGAGTAAATATCTTTGTCTTGTTCCTGACTTTAGAGGGTAAGCTCTCAGTTTTTCACCAGTGAGTATGATGTTAGCCATGGGTTTTTCATAGACAGCCTTTATTATGTTGAGGTATGTTCCCTCTAACCCCATTTGGTTGAGAGTTTTTGTTTCATGAATGGATATTGAATCTTGTTATATGCTTTCTGTGCACCTATTGAGATGATCATAAGATTTTTATCCTTCATTTTGTTGATGTGGTATATGACATTTATTGATTTGCAAATGTTGAACCATCCTTGCATCCTGGGAATAAATCATGGTAAATGATATTTTTAATGTATTGCTGTATGCCAATATGTTGTTGAGGACATTTGCATCTATGTTCACCAGGAATATTGGCCTGTAGTTTTCTTTTTTTGTGGTGTCTTTGGTTTTAGTATCAGGGTAATAGAATGTATTTGGAAGCTTTCCTTCCTCTTCTATTTAGGAATAGTTTGAGGAGGATAGAGATTAACTCTTCTTTAAATGTTTAGTAGAATTTACTTGTGAAACTAACTGGTCCTGGACTTTTATTTTTTAGCAGTTTTTTATTACCAATTCAACTTTATTACTTCTAATCAGTCTGTTCAGATTTTCTATTTCTTTCTAGTTCAGTTTTGGAAGAATGTGTTTCTAGAAATTTATCCATTTTTTTCTAGGTTGTCCACTTTGTTGGCATAAAATTATTTGTAGTATTCTCTTATAATCCTTTGTATTTCTGTGGTATCAGTTTTATTTCTCTCTCATTTCTGATTTTATTAATTTGGGTCCTTTCTCTTTTTTTCTTGATGAGTCTGGCTAAGAGTTTGTCAGACTTGTTTATCTTTTCAGAGAATTAGCTCTTGGTTTCACTGATTTTTTTTTCCTTCTATTTTTAAAGTCTCTATTGTCATGTATTTCTGCTCTGATCTTTATTATTCCCTTCCTTCTACTCACCTGGAGCTTTCTTTTTTTCTAGTTCCTTTAAGCATAAGTTTAGATTGTTTATTTGAAATTTTTCTTCTTTCTTGAGGTAGGCCTGTATTGTTATATACTGCCCTCTTAAAACTGCTTTTCTGTGTTCCAGATATTTTGGACCATTGTGTTTTCATTCTCATTTGTCTTCATGTATTTTTTAATTTCTTTTTTGATTGCTCCATTGACCCATTGGTTGTTTAGTATCATGTTGTTTAGTCTCCATTGGTTTGTGTTCTTTCCAGTTTTTTCTTTTGATTTATTTCTAGTTTCATGCTGTTGCAGTTTGAAAAGATGTACGATATGATTTCAATCTTCTTAAATTTGTTGAGGGGTGTTTTACGGCCTATTATGTGATCTATTCTGGAGAGTCTTCCATGTGCATTTGAAAAGAATGTATATTCTGTTGGTTTTGGATGGAATGTTCTGTATATATCTGTTATGTCTATCTGGTCCAATCTGTCATTCAAAGACATTGCTTCCTTATTGATTTTCTTTTCTTTTTTTTTTGCATTTTTTTATTTTATTATGTTATGTTAATCACCTTACATTACATCATTAGTTTTTGATGTAGCGTTCCATGATTCATTGTTTGCCTATAACACCCAGTGCTCCATTCAGTATGTGCCCTCTTTAATACCCATCACCAGGCTAACCCATCCCCCCACTCCCCTCCCGTCTAGAACCCTCAGTTTGTTTCTCAGAGTCCATAGTCTCTCATGGTTTGTCTCCGCCTCCAATTTACCCACTTCATTTTTCCCTTCCTACTATCTTCTTCTTTTTTTTTTAACATATAATGTATTATTTCATTCAGAGGTACAGGTCTGTCAACAGTTTTATGCAATTCACAGCATTCACCATAGCACATACCCTCCCCAATGTCTATCACCCAGGCACCCCATCCCTCCCACCCCCTCACCGCTCCAGCAACTCTCAGCTTGTTTCCTGAGATTAAGAATTCCTCATATCAGTGAGATCATATGATACAAGTCTTTCTCTGATTGACTTATTTTGCTCAGCATAATACCCTCTAGTTCCATCCACGTCGATGCAAATGGCAAGATCTCATTCCTTTTGATGACTGCATAATATTCCATTGTATATATATACCACATCTTTATACATTCATCTGTTGTTGGACATCTTGGCTCTTTCCATAGTTTGGCTATTGTGGACATTGCTGCTATAAACATCGGGGTGCATGTACCCCTTCGGATCCCTACATTTGTATCTTTGGGGTAAATACCCAGTAGTGTAATTGTTGGTTCTTATGGTAGCTCTATTTTCAACTTTCTGAGGAACCTCCATACTGTTTTCCAGAGTGGCTGCACCAGCTTGCATTCCCACCACAGTGTAGGAGGGTTCCCCTTTCTCTGCATCCCCGCCAACATCTGTCGTTTCCTGACTTGTTAATTTTAGCCATTCTGACTGGTGTGAGGTGGTATCTCACTGAGGTTTTGATTTGGATTTCCCTGATGCTGAGCAATGTTGAGCACTTTTTCATGTGTCTGTTGGCCATTTGGATGTCTTTGGAAAAATGTCTGTTCATGTCTTCTGCACATTTCTTGATTGGATCATTTGTTCTTTGGGTGTTGAGTTTGATAAGTTCTTCATAGATTTTGGATACTAGCCCTTTATCAGATATGTCATTTGCAAATATCTTCTCCCATTCTTTCAGTTGTCTTTTGGTTTTGTTGACTGTTTCCTTTGCTGTGCTTCTTGATGAAGTCCCAATAGTTCATTTTTGCCCTTGCTTCCCTTGCCTTTGGCAATGTTTCTAGGAAGAAGTTGCTACAGCTGAGGTCGAAGAGGTTGCTGCCTGTGTTCTCCTTTAGGATTTTGATGGACTCCTGTCTCACATTGAGGTCTTTCAACCATTTGGAGTCTATTTTTGTGTGTGGTGTAAGGAAATGGTCCAGTTTCATTCTTCTGCATGTGGCTGTCCAATTTTCCCAACACCATTTGTTGAAGAGACTGTCTTTTTTCCATTGGACATTCTTTCCTGCTTTGTCAAAGATGAGTTGACCATAGAGTTGAGGATCCATTTCTGGGCTCTCTATTCTGTTCCATTGATCTATGTGGATGCAAAAATTCCTTATTGAGTTTCTGTCTGGATGATCTATCCATTGATATAAGTGGAGTGTTAAAGTCCTCTACTATTATTGTATTGTCATCAATTTCTTTCTTTGTAATCTGTTAATATTTGATTTATGTATTTAGGTGCTCCAGTGTTGGGTGTGTAAATATTTATAATTGTAATTTCCTCTTGTTGGATTGATCCTTTTACCATTATGTAATGCCCTTCTTTGTCTCTTGTTACAGTCTGTTTTAAAGTCTATTTTGGGGGCACCTGGGTGGCTTAGTTGGTTAAGTGACTGCCTTTGCCTCAAGTCATGACCTCAGGGTTCTGGGATCAAGCCCTGTGTTTCAGTTTCCCTGCTCAGTGGGGAGCCTGCTTCTCCCTTTCTTTCTGCCTGCCACTCTCCCTGATTTAAAGAAAAAAGTCTATTTTGTCTGATATAAGTAATCTACCCTGGTTTTTTAAATTTTCACTTCCATTTGCATGGTGAATGTTTTCCTATCTTTTCACTTTCAGTCTATATGCATCTTTAGGTCTGTGGTGAGTCTCTTGTAGGCGGCACATAGATGAGTCTTCCCTTTTTTTTTTTTTTTTTTAAACCCACTCTACCACTCTATGTCTTTTGGTTGGAACATTTAGGCCATTTGCTTTTAAGGTAATTATTGATAGGTGTGTATTTATTTACATTTAAAAAATCTGTTTTCTGGTTATTTTTGTAGATCTCCTTTTTTTCCCTTCTTCTCTTGCTCTCTTTCTTTGTGATCATTGAATATAGTGTTTTGTTTGGATTTCTTTCTCTTTATTTTTTGTGTATCTATCATAGGTTTTGGGTTTGTGGTCACTATGAAGTTCATACATAACACCTTTAGTAAATAACAGTACATATTAATTTGGTGGTATTTAAGTTCAAACATGTTCTTAAAAAAAAAAACCCAGAAAATCAAAATAACGATTCTTTCTTTTTCTTTTTCCCCCTTCTATTCCCTTTTTACTCCCTTCTCCACGTTTTATGTATATGTTGTCATATTTTGCATATTTTTATTTGTATTTTTCTTATGTCTAATTATGATCATTTCTTTTCCACTTAAAGTAGTCCCCTTAACATTTCTTGTAAGGTTGGTTTAGTGGTGATAAACTCCTTTATCTTTTATTTGTCTCAGAAACTCTTTTTTCTTCAAATCTGAATTATAACTTTGCCAGGTAAAGTTTTCTTAGTTGTAAATTTTTTCCTTTCAGCCCTTTGAATATATCATGCCTTTCCTGTCTGGCTTGCAAAGTTTCTGCTGAAGAAATCAGATGATAGACTTATAAGTTTACCTTTGTAGGTAACTTTTTGTTTTTCATTTGTTGCTTTTAAGATTTTCTTTTTGACATTTTAATTATTATATGTCATGGTGTGGGTTCATCTTGTTTGGAACTCTCTGTGAATCTTGGACTTGGATGTCTACTTCCCTCCCTAGATTAGGGAAGTTTTCAGTTATTATTTCTTCAAATAAGTTTTCTGCACCTTTATCTCCCTCTTCTTCTGGGACCCTATAATGCAAATGTTTGCTCACTTTATGTTGTCCAAGAGAATTCTTAATCCACATTCTTTTTTAAAAATCATTTCTCTTTTTGCTATTCAGCCCGTGTGCTCTCCATTACCCTGTCTTCCAGATTGCTGATATGTTCTGCATTGTCTAATCTACTGTTGGTTCCCTCTAGTGTGTTTTTATTTCAGTTATTGTATTATTCAATTCTGATTGGTTTTTAATATTTTCTATCTCTTTATTGAAGGACTCATTGATTTCTTTCATTCTTTTTTTCTGGGCCAGTGAGTATCTTCATGATCATTACTTTAAATTCTTTATCAGGCATATTGCTTATCTGTTTCATTTAGTTCTTTTTCTGAGGTTTCTTCTTGTTCTTTCTTTTGGAGCATATTCCTCTGTCTCCCCATTTTGCTTGACTTTCTGTGTTTGTTTCTGTGGATTAAGCAAAATGGCTACTTCTAATGTTGAAGGAGTGGTCTTGTGTGTGGTGTCCCTTATGCAAACCATGTGTGCTTGGTAACTTTTGCTGGCTTGCTAGAGCTGTGCCTGTATGTGCTGGTTACTGTTAAAGTATATGGCATAACTACATCTCTCTTGCTGTTCTCTTGCCATTCTCTCTATTTTTGGCTGCTCAGTAGCTGTTGGGTCACCACTCAGTTCTTCAGGATGAATTATCCCATTAATAGGTGTAATCTGGTGTGTTCTGTGGAGGACATGTGTTCAGAGTCTTCCTATGTTCCCATCTTGAACCAGAACCAGGAAGTAAGATATTTAAACCTGATAGACAACTGGATAGGAAAATTGAACAGAAAAGGATTCCCAGAAGTAGATCTACACATATGTGGACTCTTGACATTGGAGAATGTAGCACTGAAAATCTTTGATCACTGCATTGTGGTAACAAGGGTTGTGTGCTAATTCCACAGAGAAAAATGGCCATGCATATGGAATACATTAGGAGAGTCAATGGGTACACTTCTTGCGGTGATTTTTTTTTTTTTTTTTTTTTTTAAGAAAGAGAGCATGGAGAGGGCCAAAGAAGAGGGAGAGAGAGAATCTTAAGCAGGCTCCACTCCCAGTCTAGAGCCCCATGCAAAGCTTAATCTTACAACCCTAAGATCATGACCTGAGCTGAAATCAAGAGTTGGATGCTTAAAAAAAAAAAAAAAAAAAAAAAAAAAAGGTTGGACGCTTAACCAACTGAGTCACACAGGCACCTCTAATTTTCATTTCTATTTTAATTTGTATATTTGCACTTTATATACCAACAGTTCCAACTTATTATACATGGCATGGAGAATTCCTTTTAATACATACCTAAAGATATGGCCAAATTGTTACATAGCATAGTATTTTCAAAATTACCAAAAACTGGAAATATCTCAAATGTCCATCAGTGGTAAAACAGACAACTGATTTGTGGTACATAAATTACATATAGATACATAAAGATGAATTTCATAAACATAATGCTGAGTACAAATTTTTAAAAATAGCTTATTATATAAGAGTACATATGGTATAAATATATTTATATAAAATATAAAAATTTAAAAAGTTGGTAAAAGTAAATAAAATATATTTTAGGGATATTCTTATGTCTGGTAAAACTATATAAATAATACAAATTTGGGATGGTGGTTGTATCTGAGAGGGAGAGAAATAGGAGGGGTACATAGGATTCTTCTGAGGTATTAATTTTCTCTCCTTTAACCTAGATGATGATTTGGTTTATTATATTACTATTTTTAAAAATACTGACCATGCATGCTAAATGTATTCTTTTGAATGCTTGCATTATTTCTCACTCTTAGGCCTGGTTTTTCTGTATAAATTTCCCATTTGTTTTGCTTTTAATGTGAGCAGCTAATACTGTATTCATTCATTCAGAATCTGTAGGTACTGGGTCCACAGAACAAAGAAACAGTGGCTAATGTCTGTCTAAAGGAAGGATGTTAGTGTATGTATGAAAACCTTTTCATTTATGGTGCCGACGTG
Source organism: Mirounga leonina (assembly GCF_011800145.1). Classification (NCBI taxonomy): domain Eukaryota; kingdom Metazoa; phylum Chordata; class Mammalia; order Carnivora; family Phocidae; genus Mirounga; species Mirounga leonina. Next base: position 10,366,093 of record NW_023270305.1, on the reverse strand, counting down.
AAGCAATAGAACCTGTTATTTAAGGACACTTGAATTTGGTTAAGGGATCTTTACCTTGGGCAAATAAATAAAATTGAATTTTTGGGGGGAGTGGATCCATGACAATGCAAGAAGGCTTGAAGACATTGTGTGCCTCTGATCTTCAAGAGAAGTAGCTTTATGTCTTTCAATCACTCAGAGAAAATATTATATAGGTATTAAAACAGCCTTGAAGGAGAAAAAGGAGCAGGTGTTAAAAGATGTTTATATAGAAGTCCATCCACCCTTATATCTTGGTCATGCTGGAAGTTTGAGCTGACTTCATATAATGGGCTCTAGCCCAAGGGTTTTCCGAATTTGTTTTTATGTTTTATTTTGTTCATTTGCTTATTTTTTGCTTGTTTCTATTTTTCTAATACTGCTGATAGTCAAGCTAATTTTTTATATTTCTCCAGAAATCTTTATGAATCCTTGTTCCTCTTTATTCAGGTCAAGATGCCTAAAATAAGGAGTCATAATCCTTTATAGGTCCTGGCCATACTTAAATCCTGATAGAGAATGATATCAAATCTATGGCATTTAGTTTATTCTCATCAAGTAAATTATGATTATATAATTCTATCTGGTAACCAAAATAGCTCATGTGTTGCTGTTCCCTCATCCCAGACATCCACATCTCCTCTCATCAATGCTTAATTCAGTATCAGGGAGGAGCTTCTCAACTAGCAAAGAGACTTTTACTTTATTGCATAGTACAGAAAAAAACAAAATAGGACTTTGGGATTGAAGATCCAGTTCTATTGTCACTTCTTATTAAATTTATGAACAAATCATACCTCTTACCAAGCTTCAAAGACATACATAACTCAGCTAAATTGGAGACTAAGGGTCTTCCAGGTCATATAACTATTTGCCAGACTGTGGTCAAAAGGCATGACTAGACATGACCTGAATACCATCAGGAGACACCAAGATCCCAAAGAGAGTGATCCTGAAAGCTACAGTGTAAAAATGAAACCAACAGCTGAGAATTAGTAGACTAGCCTAGATATAGGGAGCCATGCATATAGTGAGGTTTAGAGCAGAGTTCAAACTCATTCTACCAAATGGCATCTTTCTTGCTTAGGTCTGTTAGAAGTGTGTCATCCACTCAGGTCCTAAAGCATTTTTGCCTTTGGAATTTTAAAGACTTCAACTGGACACTGAAATTAAACAGGTTGAGTTGGAATAGATTTGCTTTTACAGTCCTTCTTACTCAGGCATTCTGTGATATACAAATGACTTTTACTAAAAATCTGTGCACACCTGGATAAGCACATTGCAAATCCTGATTGCTTATGGGGGAAAAAAAAACTTCTGGATGAGTTCATGAAAGGACAGATCAATTTTGTTGGGAAAATTCAATCTTCCCTACTGAGCATTGAAAAATCTTATTATTGATATCTTCAATATTCTGGAGACTAGGAGGCAAGGATATAATTTTTACCTCTTATATTCATGGCCTTGAGACAATTTCTTTATTTCCTCTAAACTTCTGTTTTCTCCTGTGTAGAAAATGTGTTATTTCTCTTTCATAGGTGTTTTGTATAAGTCAATTATTGAATGTATAATGTCTATTAAAATTCCTGGCAAATTATAAATGTCCTTTAAAAGAGATTATTTTATCATCATTATCATTATTATTCCAAGTAATAGTCATTTCACAAATCTATCATTTGGCAGACATTTTTTTCTTTTGATGCATAAAAGGTATTGCCCTGGATTCTGGGGATAGCAGGAGAAAAATTTTGCACAAAGTCTGTACCTCAGTTAGCTTGTGATCTAACTGGGGTATCACACAGACATGTATAAGTAGAGCTTCAGGTAGTAGAAGCCAGAAGAATAGCATAGAAAGTGAAGTTCAACCTATTTTATTTTATTTTTTTTAAAGATTTTATTTATTTATTCATGAGAGACAGAGACTGAGCAGGGAGCCTGATGTGGGACTTAATCCCAGGACCCCAGGATCATGACCTGAGCCAAAGGCAGATGCTTAACCATCTGAGCCAACCAGGCACCCAAGTTCAAACTATTTTAATCATATTGGGCAACAGGGTTGGAGAGAATTCCTTAAAGACTAGCTCTTACATGAGATAGGCCCTGAGGTCTTGAGTTCACTGGCAGATGAGGCTATTTTTTAAGGGATGTTGGCATATGTGGGTGGAGAGACAATGGGGACACATGTAATACCATTCTCTGTCATTGTTTTTTTGTGTTCATTAATTTGGCAGATACCATGCTTTATAAGCTAGGTATTTCTTGTCACATAATAAGAAACATATATTTGGCCATCTTTGTCCCTAGTTCTGATTTCTGGTACACATCTCCTGAAACCTTTAGAACATCTGGAGTAGTGAAAGTGTCTTTTGTATGCTAATGAGATGACTGGTGGCTGGGACCCTTATATAGCTTTAGGGTGGGCTCTGTCACCAGAAAGACTAAGGCATGGTTATATGATTGAAATTTTCAGCCAACCCCCAGACCTCTAGGTGGGGAGAGGGACTAGAGGTTGAGTCAAATCACCAATAGACTATAATTTCATTAGTGATGTCTGCATAATGAAATCTCTATTAAAGCTCCTAAAGGACAGAGTTCTGAGAGCTTCTGGGTTGGTGAACACATTGAGGTACTGAGAGAATGGTATATGGAGCGCTGCTAACTCCCCTCCCCATACCTTGCTCTATGTATCTTTTCCATTTGACTGTTATATATGGAATTGTATTATTTATAATAATAATATTAAATAAAGTACTTTTCTGAGTTGTGTGAATTGTTCTCTCAAATTATCAAACCTGAAGAGAGGATTTGGGAACCCTTCCTTAAACTTGTAACTGGCTAGTCAGAAGAATAGGGAAGAAGAACACCTGGGACCTAAAACTGGCATCTGCAGTGGGGGAGTCCCATGGGAGAGAGCTCTTTTAACTTGTGGAATTTGATGCTGACTCCAGGTGTGTAACATCAGAATTGAATTGAATTGTAGGAAACCCAGCTGGTGTCTGGAGAGTTGAAGAATTGGTTGTTGGTGTCAGAAAACAGTGCAGACTACTCTGTTCATTCATTTGGCAGATACTGTACTTTTTAAATTGTATTATTTTCCTAGTGGAAAAGACATTTATAGCAGTAGCTCCCAGATAAAGATGTGTCTCAGTATAATTTCAGCCACAGTTGGAGAGAACCAACCTCATAGAAGGTTGGATTATGGGATCTGTGTGCCTGATTAAAAAGGTGTTCCAACAGATCCAGAGAAAGCTTCCCCTGAGTAGAACCCAGGCCAGAAGTGAGGAAGAATCTGAAAGTGGCTTGACTGCAAAGCACACTGTGGCAACAAAGCTAACAACTTCATTCTGTGAAATGTACCTAGCCTGAAAATTGAACTATCTCTTCAGCATGGGATCATATTTTAACAGCCAAGGGACTTCAAACTAATATTTGTGGAAAAGCCTCAGGAAATAGGCCATGCTATCTGGTCGGTGGCATGCAACTGATCCTTGCATGCTGGCTAGGACGTATGAATCTGAAGATGAACATTGTTTCTGATCTTGGCCATATCTATTTCATGACTTAGGCAGCTAGATGCTGCCTGGCATGCTAGCAGAAAAATTACACATATATACTTTTTCCAGAGCTTTGTCAATAGATATGTATTACCTGAAAGAAAGAAGAGAGGTGTCCATGCTAGCAGAGGGATGGGAGGAGGCAAGGAGGGAGAGATGGAGCCAGGGAACAAAAAAAGGAGGAGGAGAAGAGCTTTGGGAGATAACACATTTATTCCAAAAACAATTTACTCAGCCAGTCATTTTCAGTATTCTTCTTGCTATTACTGAGGCAGAGGAAGAAATATGATGCTGGAAGAGAAGACTCTTTATCTCTCTCCCTCAGCCAAACCTTCTGCTGACAGACTGCCCAAGAACCATTTTTCTCTCACAACGGTCTGTGACAGTTTATGTGGATGACCACAGGGTTGAGTAATTAAGCAGAGGAAATGGGCAGAAGATCTCCCACCATTGCCTATGTCCCTGTCCCCTAACATACCTGCTGGCATTATCAGATAACAAGGGGAAGGTCAGGGCTCCCCTGACAGACTGTGATGCAGTTTCCATAGAAGGCAATTATGCTCAGGGATGGCTGGGCTCCACAGCCACCATTATGGAGGTTTGGTGGGTATCATCATTATTAGGATTATCTTCACGTGGGCTCTGCCCTCTGAGGATTCCATATGCTATACAAGCATATTTAAAATAAGCATCCTGCTCTTGCTTATAAATTCAGGACTGTGTTTTGTAGCGCATAGCAGATGAGTATTGGGCTGATTTTGTTTTAGAAAAACAAATGTGGAATCAGAAGTTGAGGTTCAGGTCTAAGACACAAGGCCCCTATATCAGATTCTCTAGTCTATCTGCCATTGACTCAGCAAGGATCTATCTTATGTAAAAATCTTCTATCCATGGTTTGTGTAGTAGCTTCTTAAGGACCCTACTCTCCAAGCTACAAAGAAATATACCATGTCCTCCACTCAGCTTATCTTCTCAATCAAAAGCTTGTCTCTCTTAATGAATTTTCCAATGATCCAAAATCTTGTGTCTCCATTCCATTCACTTATGGATGTGATTTAAAAAACAAAAACAAAAACAAAACCCCAAAAAACCTTGTATCATCTTTCTCAGTCATTTTGGAGGATAAAGTGTGGAACACAGGAATACTATTTTCCAGAATAGTATAGGAGCCATGTGAATAAAGAGAAATATGACAAGTGTGAATTGTTACGTGTGTTATGTCAGTTTTGAAAGTGATTAGCAAATTTTGGATGACAATAATGTTTGAGAGTAATGCTCTTTTAATCATTCTCCACAAATAGAGTATCAGCATGAAGTGGTGGATAGGGCTGGGGGAGTTCAGGACCAGTGAACAAACATTTCACTTCCACTTTGATAGTTGACATTCTACTTTTTAAAATTTTTTGATCTTGCATATACTATTTTATATTTAAAAAAAGATCAAGAGAATGAAAAGAGAAGCCATAGATGGGGGAAAATATTTTCAAAAGATACACCTGATAAAGGACTATTATCCAAAATATACAAAGAACTTTTTAAAAATCAATAATAAGAACACAGATAACACAATAAATGGACTAAAGAGACTTAAAATATATTTCACCAAAGATATACAGGTGGCAGATGAACATGTGAAAAGATGCTCCACATCATATGTCAGTAGAGAAATGCAAATTAAAACAATGAGATACCATTGCACACCTATTAGAATGGCTAAACTCCAGAACACTGACAATACCAAATGCTGACAAGGATGTGGAACAACAGGAACTCTCATTCACCACTAGTGGGAATGCAAAATGGTACAACCACTTTCAAAGACAGTTTGGTGGTTCCTTACAAAACTAAATGTAGTCTTACCATGGTATTCACCAGTTGTGCTCACTGGTATTGCCCAAAGCAGTTGAAAACTCATTATCTACACAAAAACCTACACATGGATATTGATAGCAGCTTTCTTCTTTATTGTCAAAACTTGTAAGAAAGCAGGATGTCCTTGAGTCAGTAAATGGATGATGAAACAGTAGTATATCCAGCCAATGGAATATTTTTCAGCAGTAGAAAGAATTTAGCCATGAAAAGAGACAGAAGAAACTTAATTTTGTGTTAAGTGAAAGAAGCCGATCTGAAAAGGCTGCATACTGTATAATTCCAACCATGTGACATTCTGGAGAAGGCAAAACTATGGAGACCATAAAAAGATCAATGGATGCCAGGGTTGAGAGGGATTGTAAATAGGCAGAGCACAGAGGAATTTTAGAACAATGAAAATATTGTGCATGATATTATACTGGTGGACATATATTACATTTATCTAAACCCATAGAATGTACAATATGAAGAGTAAACCCCAATGTAGACTATGGATTCTGGGTGATAATAATGTCAAAGTAAGTTCATTAGTTGTAATAAATGTACCGCTCTGGGGGGATGTTGATAATGGAGAGGCGATACGTGTGTCTGGGTAGGGAATATATAGGAAATCTCAGTACCTTCTGCTCAATTTTGCTGTGAACCTAAAACTACTATAAAAAATAATCTATTAAAAAAGAGTTCAATTATTAAAAGCATAAAATAAACATTTAGAAATACTTTTTAGAACAATTACTAGTATTTTATAAGACAGTAATAGTAGCTCTCTTAAGAACTTAGTAGTAGTGGCTGACACATAGTAGGTGTTGAATCAACATTTATTGACAGAACATGTATATATAAATGCATGAGTGTCTGCTCACTCATGCACACACACCACTCAGTAACTCAAAATACTTTTAGTCTTACAACCTAAGGAACACTCTAATTTAATCCAAGTTGGCCCTACTATATTAGATGAAGCAATTCCACCTCAAGAGGCTTTCCTAGAAGTTTTGTTTTTTAATGATCATCTCTGTAGTTTGTTTTGTTTTTAAACTAGCCAGTAGTTTTGTAAGCAGGCTTTGGTTTAGAGATTTTGCTTTTGGAAATCCACTATTTCTGTATCCCTTGAAAGTTGACAGCAGAACTGGCAAAATGTCAAGAACAATTCACAAAAATGCCAATACAGGATATTCTTCAACAGAAGGAATACATCTTTGGAAGATTCCCTGCCTGAGTTAATTAGTGTTCTTTCTGAAATCTTTCAGAGAAATATCGTAGAACTGCTTTTATTAGTGGTTTTATCCATAGCATACAAATCATGACCAGCTTTTAGTCTGGCCTTAATACAGTGATACCTGTTCTGACAATCCCTGTCTTTTGATTGGAAAAGGGATTTCAGGAAGACTCATTATTAACTCTTGTTATGAGAAATTGGCTCCTCAGTGTGGAGGTTAGTATTTGAAATGATTTTTTTTCTAGTCCTAGAATAATGGTTGGAATTGAAAGAAATGCTCTGTATTTGGTGGAGTCAGATGGGGTATCAGCCCAGGATTCCACTATGTGGAAGTCCTGGATATTGGCCTTTCCCACTCTGTACTGCTCCCCCAAACCTCCCTACATAAAGGAATCCTTTTAATCAAGGTAAATTCTCTTCCCTGTCAAAATGCATCAGCAGTCACCCTGAAGGTTGAATGAGGCTGACAGATTCTGAAATATCACTCCTGAACAAATGTCCTTTTATAGCTGCTGATCCCTTTCCCTCTTTGCCTGTCCCCATTCTAGATTCCTTGATGCATGTGGTAGGTGAGATAAGATGGGGAAAATTTAAATCTTGAGGAACTGTACTTATTCTGCAATCATATACTGTGTTTAAAGCCATTTCATCAAGGTGTGTCAAACTAAAAATAGCTTCTCCATATCTTTCTTTCTGTTCCTCTCTCCTTGCCCTGAGAGACACAATTATTTTACTTTCTAAACAATAGTCCTTGCATTTAGTACATATCTGTTCTAATAATTGCAGGGGAAAAAGTCTGACAGAACTAAAAAGTGACAGGTCATAAAAAAAGACATAGGAGCAATTAGAACAACATAGATGTCTGGAAGAATTTTTGGTAAAAACAAACAAACAAACAAGAGATGCCTTATGTATAGTATTAAGTCAAAGATGTGGGAAGGGGGAGAAGGAATGTTTCCATATTGTCATCCACAATAATTACCCTGAATCATCAAGTAAAGTCTTAATTCCATTAAAATATAATTATAGAGCATATTTATATAATACTTTTTATTTCTCAAAGCATATTCTCAAACATCACTTCCTTTGATGTCGCAGGGTAATGTCTGAATAAAGGGCAGCTTTAGAAAAACTATTTGGAAAAACTTGGGCTAGCTAGATGAAATGGCTTTAAAATGTCCCACAGTAATAGAAAAGTCAGAATCATTGTCTGCTGATTTTAACTTTCCCTGTGCACCATCTCTGATGCAAACTCACAGAAAGTCTTCTGCCTTGTTAACAGATAATGGTTAATTTATCCCTGAGTTATAGGCCCATCTTTCACCCCAGCTCAAAGAAGACATCAAAGAACTGGAGAACATATGTATAGAGCAAGGCAGGATCAAGCTGCTAAGTCAGAGAATGGATGGAGATGAAGAGATGCAGGATTGTAGTAAAAGATTTAAGTTTTTATCATCAGAAAATGTTTGGAAAGAGAATAACCAAACCATTAATATGATGAATTAATAATTTGGACATTTATTGAGCACATATGATATTATGTGCTTAGGATAAAAGGATGATACATGGTTCCTTTGGGAGAAACACGCTTTAACAAATATGGAAAAACCACACAGATGAGTCTTCTGGTTAAAAATGAGAATTTGAGGGCACCTGGGTGGCTCAGATGGTTAGGCGTCTGCCTTCAGCTCAGGTCATGACCCCAGGGTCCTGGGATCGAGTCCCGCATTGGGCGCCCTGCTCAGCAGGGAGCCTGCTTCTCCCTCTGCCTCTCCCTCTCTCTGTCTCTCATGAATAAATAAATAAATCTTAAAAAAAATGAGAATTTGAATACTATGCATTTAATTTAATTATCTTCCCTCCCAAATTTGCATTTATATGAACATATGTACATATGTGCATATTTATGTATGAATGCATATAAATATATATGTATATATGTATGCATTTATGTCTATGTGCATATGCACACACAAATAAGTTTACATCAGCATAGATAAAGTCAAGAGTGTACAAAATGTCATGTTGACAGCATCAAATTGAAGGCTGGACCAATAAGCCCAATATCCAATAACTGAAGCCATATTACAAAGGGTTATTAATGTATAATCTTATAACTAAGATGAAGGGAAAATTTTGGAACAATAAATACACTAATCACACATGACCAACCATAATTTGTATATATGTCTATAAATTGTGTTCCTAAACTTATTCATAATGTTAGAGTTTTATCCCAACTACCATCATTACCTACCCTTTCCTGTCACCTTTATTCTAATTCACTTGGGGTACCATCCACCTCAGCCTAGGGGGCTTAACCATAGGGCTTGTGGCCAGTGGAATGTATTCAGTGGTCACAGCTTTGGCTTTAAGAATTGTCTTCTGCTCTGGCTCACCATCCTGTGGTTCTGTGATCCACCATGGGAAGCACATGGGTCAGATATCTGCTATCCTTGAAAGAGAAGATGTTTGGCACAAACTATATCTGACCTGCTGCCAAGCCCATTCTATCCCAGCAAAGTCATAGCCTACCCAGAAAAGTAAGAAAACTAAGTGCTTGCTATTTTAACCTATTAAGATATTGAGGTTGCTTGTCACACAAAATCATTGTAGCAGTAATTTGCTGATGTACCATGGGTCCTCACTTAGTATACATGGCATGGGGCCCATACTATTTAAAGTAGGGGCATTACTGAAGAGGATTTGTTAATAAGCAAAATCATATCCATTAGGAAGAGGGAGGGACAGCCCAGCTAACTTAAGTGTGTCACAACTATCCTGAGGGGGAAAAATCCAACTATTTTGCAAGTAGCAGCAAGGTTTGTTACCATATATTGCTCTTTCCAGTTGTAATGTAAGGGTAAAGGTATGTCAGTCAGACAGGAGTACCCATTAGGGCAGGCAGGCAGCAGGGGTTGGATAAGGGTCAGGGGTAGTTGGGAAAAATTTCAATTTTTGGAAATGCAAAGATGCACAGTCTTCTCTGGAGGTATGTCACATAAGGAGGAGGCCTTGCAACTACCTCACAACTTCGACATCTGCACCACCTAGTAAATAAGGACCAGGTGCCTACTCAGGTTGAGTTGCTACAAATGATAACAACCCCAAACACAGAGAACTAAAGTTATGTCAGAAGAGTAAATCTTTCTCATGGAATAAATTCCTGTAGTTATAACTCCCTTCTTACTCCTCACTTACAACTGGCATCCTTATCTGGCAAAACAGAAGTGCAGAAAATAGCACAGAGCAACACAGTCATCTTCAGTGGTTTGCTGAGGAAATGTCTCTATTTTATTTGGTGTTTTTTTGTGTGTGTGTGACTGCCTCTGGCCAGAGCACCATGAAGGGATAGTCTGATCCTGGTGACCTCAAGGATTTTCCAGATGTCCATACAGAAGTCATTCACTGTGAGATTTGGGCTCCCTTGATGATTACCCGGGTCTTCCCCATCCCTCTGATCCCTATCCCTGTGTTTCAGAGAATTGGAGGATTGCCTTCCATATATTGAATCTTAGGCTAGAAAGTAATTTTTCCAAACCTATATTATATCTTGGAAAAATGTTCTCACAATATTGAATATGTGAATGGCATCCTTCCCTGTTTGGTCACACTGATACAGTTTTCTAAAACATACATATTTTTATATAATGTAAATATAAATGAAAATTTAGCATGATGCAGTCAAATATACGGGCTCTGTTTACCATCTTGAATAGAAACTTGGAAGCATTTCCAGAATCTAATGAACAAAATTGACAATGGATTATATATGGAAGAGATTTGGAGGTTTTGTTTTGTTTGGGAGCCTGAGAAATGAAATTATATAAGGAAAGTACATGTAGAGGGAACTGAGTACAATTCTTTATAGTGCTAACATTTAAGGACCAAATAATGGAAAAGACAAGTCAAGAAACTTAGACAAAATTTTCAAGGTTGTAAGGACAAGAATCAAGGTATTGCATGGTCCTAGAAACAAAAGAGTTTGGAAAATGACTGGGTAACAAAAAGTGGCAAGTGATGTTGGAAAATGGGTATGATAAGGATTGAACTGGCCATCAGATTGGAAGGTTGGGCAGTTCTGGTGACCTTGGGGAGATACTGATCTGGAAGGGGTGTGGGCCAGATTGCAGTATTAGGAAGTGAATGGAATAGGATGGAGTGAAGACTGCAAAAGTCAACAGCCCTTTTGGGAATTCAGTCAGCATGCCATCTCTCTCTCCTATGTTCTGATAATTTGTCACTTGACTATCTGCCCCATAGGGCAGTAAGATCTTGAGGGTAGGTACTATGTCTTTAATTTTTATATCACCAGCATCTAGCAAAGAGCCTGGCACATAGTAAGCATTCATTAATGTTCCTAAATGAGTGAATTACCAGCTTTGGTGGCCAGTAAGCACCATGTTGATAGGTATTTATACCATCTTTGGCAGAGGAGCCAGGGAAAGCATGATCCTCCTAGAGAGTTCTCTAAAAGTCTTAGCAATGCTTTTCTGTGCAACCTGGAATAGATGGATTGCCGAAACTACAGTCTGTAGAAACTGCAAGGGTAATTTTAGGTCATCAAGATGTCATTTCCCTAAATGGAATAACTAGTCTCTTGCTGGTTGGAAATCAAGTGTATTCTTGTCAGAGAGCTTTCGGTGCGGATACTGGTGATGGCCTTGCTGGTTTGAACTGAAGCTTTTAGCCCTCATTCTATAAGCATTAGATTTGGATCCACATTTAAAATGGAAAATGCTATTTAAAAATATCTGATAGCCCATTAAAGTTCATCGTTCTGTCATCTTACCATCTCCTCTCAAAATGAAGTGCTGGGCTGTGCTCCTCTCTGCTGGAAGCAGCTTTTACAGTGACATAGCACACAAAAGCTGATTGTCTCTTCTTGAAGGGGTACGATCTTCCCATCTCTGGATAGGTCACTTTTTAGAAAGCATTGTTCCAATTCAGCTAATTTCAGTCTGATCATTTTCTTCCGTTCAGTCTTCTAAAAGAGCATCCATTTTGCAACTCTAAATTCCAGTCTGGCTTTTCTTAGTTTTCATCTCTCATCAAGTTTTTTTTTCTTTTTGCCCTTTCCAACCAATACTAATATAGTCCTATACCCACATACATATATTTGAATATATATTTGTGTGTCTATAAATATATATGTATATGTATATTGTGAGAATTTTTATACATGCATATATTTTATCATTAAGGAGATTAAAAGGAATAGATGGGTTCATTTGTCAATATATAGTGGAATGCTGGCCACAGTCTGTGTTACCCCAAAGAAAAGTAGGTTTAGTGTTTACCTCTGTATCTTTTCCTGTTTGGAATGAACAGAGCAGAAGATATTATCTCTATTTAAGGCTTGTCCGAGGTCTGACTGATTCGCTAATATCCCTTTTGTTTCAGTCTGACATGAGGGTCCAGACTGATATTGGGATAATAAGCTCAGGACATAGGCATACTTAAGATGGTGACACCCTGGATTGAAACAAAGTATCTTTCTCTCATTCTCTCTTTCCTCACTCTCATCCCTTCCAACTTCTCTTCCATCCAAGATGTTTAAATGTCTGGTCCCTTATATTGAATCAAAATTGCCACTGAGACGTCTCTTTCTGTTCAATTTACCACCCCTTCCTCCATAATGTTTCCCTGACCATTACATTCATAGGGATCTCTCCTCACTCTGAAATCACTCAGCATTATTTAGCCATGTCTCTGTGTTCTTCATATGCAATGTTGATATGTTATATTTAATAGTATATGGCTGTATTCTAATCTTTTTAGGGTCAGGATACTAATTATTTTCAGCTCTGTTTCTCCTTTAGTCTTAGAGAATACCTAGACATAGTAGGTGTTCAATCAGCATATTTGTTGGTTCACTGACTAGATCACCTTTTAAAATTCTATTTTTAAATGTCTGATTGAAGTTTTCAATTTTATGTAACCTTTAGTTAAATGGCTCTTCTCCTAGGCAACCAGTATGGGCTGATCCCTTAGGATCCTGCTCAAGAACAAATTTGTTTTATTTCAAAATGGCAGACAATATTTGGTTGTAAATTTGATAATCATTAAGATAACATATAGCTGCCTATCTGAAGGTCTCAAAATAATCCAAATATTTGTAGAGTGATTAATGGTTTCATAGACTATCTCACTCATAAGGTCTTATTTTTTTCACAATCATTTACAACAAGTATGTAAGCCAAATATTACTCCATATTAGAGAAAGGTTAAATGTCTTAACTTGCTGAATGTCACAAAGCCATCAAATAGCAAACTGGAACTAGAAACCTAGTTTTCTGATTCCAGGACTAATGGGGTTTTGTTTGTTGGTTATTTGCTTGTTTCTCTTCTAAAGTGTTCCCTTGGATATTTAAGAATTTTGTGTGCTCCTTCACTGTTTCCCTGGAAATTAGAGCATTTATATTGTTTTTATTTAGTTTTGCACTGTATTGTGGTAACTCTGCCTTCTGTGGCTATATAAACGGTTTTCCCAGAGTGAATGTTTTTTTAGCAAATTTGTAGCATGGTATTTTAAACAGAGTCCTTCAAATGAAATTTTAAAAGGTTGGCATGTTAGGGCTGACCTTTACACAGAGTGAATCCAACTTGACATTTCCCATACTTTAAGATGAGACTTCTCCATGATTGCTTCCTCTCCCCACCCTGCCTGCCTTAATTATTCCTGATCTCTTATACTAAAGCTTTGCTTAAGTGAACTCCACTGTACCTACCAGTGGCCTCCCAGAAGAGCAGGTCAAAAGCAATTACCATTACAAAGTGATTGGCTTTTTCTTAGTAGAACCAAGACTTACAAGAAGAGTACTTTTACTGCCTTTCTGTGGCTGAGTCAGTGCAGAAAGGCTTCCCTGCAGAGCCTGGCACATCATCCTACACAAAGCAAGCTCCCTAAATATAATGTCATCATTATCAGCTGAGTCCTTAAATTCTCCCAGTTAAAGAAAGATACTAAGCATCAAAAGCAGGATAAGGGTATATCTCTGTCCTGAGTTGACTAGTGTCCCCCAAAGGTATGTCTAAACAGAACCTCAGAATGTAGACTTTTTTGGAAATAGGGTCTTTGCAAATATAATTGGTTATGATGTGGCCATACTGTTTTAGAGTGAACCCAAAATCCAATATATCTTGCCTCCTTATAAGAAGAGGATAGAACACACAGAGACACTGACACAGAGAAAAGTGGCAGAAATTGGAGGGATTCAGATACAAGGCAAGGAAGGCCCCGGATTTTAGGCAACACCAGAGGCTAAGAGAAAGCCATGGAATAGATCCTCCCTTTCAGTCTTCAGAGTATGACTCTGCTGATACCTTGATCTTGAACTTCTAGCCTCCAGAACTGTGAGAGCATGTATTTCTGTTGCTTTAAGCTACTTGATTTGTACAGCAGCCCTAGAAAACCAATATAAGCTTCTACCCTTGCAACACTTGTGTTTTCTTTGAGGGGACAACATACCTACAAGCCCTAGTGCTAGGAAATGGCTGCCTTGGTAGTTTAAGTGTGTCTTAGCCAATTCAGGGAGGGGAGTCCAATAAACTAGTGTGATCAGTGTAGTGACCATGCAATACATGCCCTCCTTAATACCCATCACCAGGTTAACCCATCCCCCTCCCCCTCCCCTCTAGAACCCTCAGTTTGTTTCTCAGAGTCCATAGTCTCTCATGGTTCATCCTCCCCTCTGATTTCACCCCTTCATTTTTCCCTTCCTACTACCTTATTTTTTTAAATTTTATTTATTTATTTATTTATTTTTACTATGTTAGTCACCATACATTACATCATTAGTTTTTGATGTAGTGTTCCATGATCCATTGCTTGTGTATAACACCCAGTACTCCATTCAATACATGCCCTCTTTAATACCCATCACCAGGCTAACCCATCCTCCCATCCCCCTCCCCTCTAGAACCATCAGTTTGTTTCTCAGAGTCCATAGTCTCTCATGGCTCGTCTCCCCCTCTGATTCCGCCTCCCTTCATTTTTCCCTTCCTACTATCTTTTTTTTTTTTTTTTAAACATATAATGTATTATTTCTTTCAGAGGTACAGGCCTGTGATTCAACAGTCTTACACAATTCCCAGCACTCACCATAGCACATACCATCCCCAGTGTTTATCAACCGGCCACTCCATCCCTCCCACCCCCCACCACTCCAGCAACACTCAGTTTGTTTCCTGAGATTAAGAATTCCTCATATCAGTGAGATCATATGATACATATCTTTCTCTGATTGACTTATTTCGCTCAGCATAATACCCTCCAGTTCCATCCATGTCATTGCCAATGGCAAGATTTCATTCCTTTTGATGGCTGCATAATATTCCATTGTATATATATACCACATCTTCTTTATCCATTCATCTGTTGATGGACATCTTGGCCCTTTCCATAGTTTAGCTATTATGGACATTGCTGCTATAAACATCGGGGTGCACGTACCCCTTCGGATCCCTACTTTTGTATCTTTGGGGTAAATACCCAGTAGTGCAGTTGCTGGATCATAGGGTAGCTCTATTTTCAACTTTTTGAGGAACCTCCATACTGTTTTCCAGAGTGGCTGCACCAGCTTGCATTCCCACCAACAGTGTAGGAGGGTTCCCCTTTCTCTGCATCCCTGCCAACATCTGTCGTTTCCTGACTTGTTAATTCTGACTGGTGTGAGGTGGTATCTCATTGAAGTTTTGATTTGGAATCCCTGATGCTGAGCGATGTAGAGCACTTTTTCATGTGTCTGTTGGCCATTTGGATGTCTTCTTTGGAAAAATGTCTGTTCATGTCTTCTGTCCATTTCTTGATTGGATTATTTGTTCTTTGAGTGTTGAGTTTGATAAGTTCTTTATAGATTTGGATACTAGCCCTTTATCTGATATGTCATTTGCAAATATCTTCTCCCATTCTGTCGGTTGTCTTTTGGTTTTGTTGACTGTTGCCTTTCCTGTGCAAAAGCTTTTTATCTTGATGAAGTCCCAATAGTTCATTTTTGCCCTTGCTTCCCTTGTCTTTGGCGATGTTTCTAGGAAGAAGTTGCTGTGGCTGAGGTCGAAGAGGTTGCTGCCTATGTTCTCCTTTAGGATTTCGATGGACTCCTGTCTCACATTGAGGTCTTTCAACCATTTTGAGTCTATTTTTGTGTGTGGTGTAAGGAAATGGTCCAGTTTCATTCAACACCATTTGTTGAAGAGACTGTCTTTTTTCCATTGGACATTCTTTCCTGCTTTGTCAAAGATTAGTTGGCCATAGAGTTGAGGGTCCATTTCTGGGCTCTCTGTTCTGTTCCATTGATCTATATGTCTGTTTTTGTGTCAGTACTATACTGTCTTGATGATGACAGCCTTGTTTTAGAGCTTGAAGTCTGGAATTGTGATGCCACCAGCTTTGCTTTTCTTTTTCAACATTCCTCTGGCTATTTGGGGTCGTTTCTGGTTCCATACAAATTTTAGGATTATTTGTTCCATTTATTTGAAAAAAGTGGATGGTATTTTGACAGGGATTACACTGAATGTGTAGATTGCTCTAGGTAGCATAGACATATTCACAATATTTGTTCTTCTATCCATGAGCATGGAATGTTTTTCCATTTCTTTGTGTCTTCCTCAATTTCTTTCATGAGTATTCTAGTTTTCTGAGTACAGATCCTTTGCCTCTTTGGTTAGATTTATTCCTAGGTATCATATGGTTTTGGTACTATTTTAAATGGGATCAACTCCTTAGTTTCTCTTTCTTCTGTCTTGTTGTTGGTGTATAGAAATACGACTGATTTCTGTGGATTGATTTTATATCCTGTCACTTTACTGAATTCCTGTATGAGTTCTAGCAGTTTTGGGGTGGAGTCTTTTGGGTTTTCCACATAAAGTATCATATCATCTGCAAACAGTGAGAGTTTGACTTTTTCTTTGCCTATTCAGATGCCTTTTATTTCTTATTGTTGTCTGATTGCTGAGGCTAGGACTTCTAATACTATGTTGAATAGCAGTGGTGATAGTGGACATCCCTGTCGCGTTCCTGACCTTAAGGGAAAATCTCTCAGTTTTTCCCCTTGAGAATGATATTTGCTGTGGGTTTTTCATAGATGGCTTTTATGATATTGAGGTATGTACCCTCTATGCCTATACTCTGAAGAGTTTTAATCAAGAAAGGATGCTGTACTTTGTCAAATGCTTTTTCTGCATCTATTGAGAGGATCATATGGTTCTTGTTCAATTTATAGTTGTTGAACCAACCTTACAGCCCAGGAATAAATCCCACTTAGGCATGGTGAATAATCCTTTTAATGTACTGTTGGATCCTATTGGCTAGTATTTTGGTGAGAATTTTTGCATCCATGTTCATCAGGGATATTGGTCTGTAATTCTCCTTTTTGGTGGGGTTTTTGTCTGGTTTTGGGATCAAGGTAATGCTGGCCTCATAAAATGAGTTTGGAAGTTTTCCTTCCATTTCTATTTTTTGGAACAGCTTCAGAAGAATAGGTATTAATTCTTCTTTAAATGTAGGTAGAATTCCCCTGGGAAGCCATCTGGCTTTGGGCTCTTGTTGGGAGATTTTTTTTATTACTGACTCAATTTCCTTACTGGTTATGGGTCTGTTCAGGTTTTTTATTTCTTCCTGATTCAGTTTTGGTAGTTTGTAGGTCTCTAGGAATGCATCCATTTTTTCCAGATTGTCTAATTTGCTGGCATATAGTTGCTCATAATATGTTCTTATAATTGTTTGTATTTCTTTGGTGTTGGTTGTGATCTCTCCTCTTTCATTCATGATTTTATTTCTTTGGGTCCTTTCTCTTTTCTTTTAGATAAGTCTGGCCAGGGGTTTATCAATCTTATTAATTCTTTCAAAGAATTGATCTGTTCTACTGCACTTTTGGTTTCTATTTCATTGATTTCTGCTTTGATCTTTATTATTTCTCTTCTCTGCTGGGTTTAGGCTTTATTTGCTGTTCTTTCTCCAGCTCCTTTAGGTGTAGGGTGATGTGTATTTGAGACCTTTCTTGTTTCTTGAGAAAGGAGTGTATTGCTATATACTTTCCTCTTAGGACTGCCTTTGCTGCATCCCAAAGATTTTGAACAGTTGTGTTTTCATTTTCATTTGTTTCCATGAATTTTTTAAATTCTTCTTTAATTTCCTGGTTGACCCATTCATTCTTTAGTAGGATGCTCTTTAGCCTCCATGTATTTGAGTTCTTTCCGACTTTCCTATTGTGATTGAGTTCTAGTTTCAAAGCATTGTAGTCTGAAAATAGGCAGGGAATGATCCCAATCTTTTGGTACTGGTTGAGACCTGATTTATGACCTAGGATGTGATCTATTCTGGAAAATGTTCCATGGGCACTAGAGAAGAATGTGTATTCTGTTGCTTTGGGATGGAATGTTCTGAATATGTCTGTGAAGTCCATTTGGTCCAGTGTGTCATTTAAAGTCTTTACTTCCTTGTTGGTCTTTTGCTAAGATGATCTGTCCATTTCAGCGAGGGGAGTGTTAAAGTCCCCTACTATTATTGTATTGTTGTCCATGTGTTTCTTTGATTTTTTTATTAATTGGCTTAAAAAATTGGCTGCTCCCATGTTAGGGGCATAGATATTTACAATTGTTAGATCTTCTTGTTGGATACCCTTTAAGTAGGATATAGTGTCCTTCCTCATCTCTTATTACAGTCTTTGATTTAAAATCTGATTTGTCTGATATAAGGATTGCCACCCCAGCTTTCTTTTGGTGTCCATTAGCATGGTAAATGGTTTTCCATCCCCTCACTTTCAATCTGGAGGTGTCTTTGGATCTAAAATGAGTCTCTTGCAGTCAGCAAATCGATGGGTCTTGTTTTTTTTATCCAATCTGATAGCCTGTGTCTTTTGATTGGGGCATTTAGCCCATTTACATTCAAGGTAACTATTGAAAGATATGAATTTAGTGCCATTGTATTGCCTTAAGGTGACTGTTACTGTATATTGTCTCTATTCCTTTCTGGTCTGTGTTACTTTTAGGCTCTCTCTTTGCTTAGAGGACCCCTTTCAATATTTATTGTAGGGCTTGTTTGGTGTTTGCAAGCTCTTTTAGTTTTTGTTTGTCCTGGGAGCTTTTTATCTCTCCTTCTATTTTCAGTGACAGCCTAGCTGGATATAGTATTCTTGGCTGCATATTTTTCTCATTTAGTGCTCTGAATATAACATTCCAATCCTTTCTGGTCTGCCAGGTCTCTGTGGATAGGTCTCCTGCCAATCTAATATTTCTGCCATTGTAGCTTACAGACCTCTTGTCCTGAGCTGCTTTCAGGATTTTCTCTTTGTCTCTGAGACTTGTAAGTTTTACTATTAAATGTTGGGGTGTTGACCTATTTTTATTGATTTTGAGGGGGGTTCTCTGTGCCTCCTGGATTTTGATGCCTGTTTCCTTTAGGGGGATGACTCTTAAACTTTATACAGAATTTAGGGGAGTGGGTGGGAATTATGGAGAACCCTATACTAAGAGTAGGTCCACATTTTTGGATTGTACCCTATAGATGGAATGGGGGCATTGAAGGTAGCAAAACTGAGGAAATGCATTCATCATCCTTTCACCAATTATTGATAAGGTTACTTTTCATTCCATTTGCAATCTATTAAAAACTGTATAGAAAAAATGAAAAAAAAAATACTGTAGGGAAGTCTGTATTACTTAGAGGAAAGACAAAGAAGTCGCAGCTTTGATTTTTCCCAACACTTTGTTTGAATGAATCACTGTCAGTTCTTGTCAGCCTACTTTAATTTGGCACAGTCAATGAGCGCCTAGTGTCCTGTGAAACTGTATCTCAGCCTGGCATGCTGTGAGATAGTCATTGAGAGATTGATTATTCTTTCCTTTTTCACTGGAAGGAGTTTTTTCTTGGGAGGCTATTCTTGGTGGGTCTTCCAGGGCAGGTATGCATGTGAGTTCTGCTGCTTCACCCTATCTTGGTTGAGAATCAAGACGTGTGCTCTTGTAGTGTGTGTGTATATTTATATGTCTCCTTCCAGAAAGTGAGCCAAGCCCAACAAGGCTTTCTCTTAAACTTAAGGACATTATGGCAAGTATTTTTTCTCAAACCATGATACAGTGGTATTGCCTTTGGTAACAATCGAGCAAATTGTGGATCAGAAAGGCTTGTACTTGTAGACTATGACCACTCTGAAGGCATTTACTTCAGGAATACCTGAGTACAACACAATAGATTTGGTCAGAAAAAGAATAGAAAGTGAGATTCCACGATAGTGTTTATTTTTGGCACATTGATTTTGATAGTTAATTGGTATATTTGCCATTGGTAATGAGATATTTTAAATGGTCAGGAGTTTCTGTCTCTTTTAAATATGTATTTCATGTTCAATAAATATGTAATAATATTGGAAGTCCAGAAGTGAGTAGATTAAATAAGATAAATAATATTCACAATGTCAGACAATGAATGAATGAAGTTATACATCTAATTTCATATATACTTCCTGGCCACACATGTTTTCTAAATATATTTTAAATTATGTATTTTCATAAGGCATTTTACTAGCTGAAATATGAAATGTGTTCATTTTTGCTATGAGGTTGAATAAAGAGTTGCATGAAAATGCATAAGAAATTTCTTTTCTTATTTCAAAGTCTGGTGGGTAGGTGGCTTCTAGTAAATTAAAACTTACTATATAATATGATATGTAATAGACTATTCTATCTGAGGCACAATATAGGGGCCAAGGATGGAGACCAATAAGCACCATTTCTTCCCTTAAGAGCTCACATGTTGACTTTACTAGAGAAAGCTACATTGTACTCTATGGTAAAAGAAGGACAGCCTAGCAAGTAGGCCCAGAGAAGGGAGCCCCTAACATTGTCTGGATCACACACAAAGACTCTGGTAGAAGTTACTAAACAAAGATCCAGTTATCTAACTGGAGTTAAAAATGGAAAAAAAGCCCAGGCCCTGTCACTAGCATGGGGCCTAAAATTAGGGATGACATGATGCTGAGTTCTAAGTATTGTTCTGGGGACCTTTATTTACTTGCAGGAGTGAAATGAACCCCATGTGACTTCTGTGATATCATCTGCATGAAAAGAAGGCCAGTAGTGTCTGGGATAACCATGATAATTTTTTAAAGATTTACTTTTTTGAGAGAGGTGGGAGAGGGGCAGAAGGAGAGGGAGAGAGAGAACCCCAAGGAGATTCCCTGCTGAGCATAGAGCCCAATATGCGGCTCAATCTCATGACCTTGAGATCATGACCTGAGCCAAAACCAAGAGTCAGACACTCAACCGAGTGAGCCACCAAGGTGCCCCAAGGTATGATCTTTTGATACTGTTTAAAATGTTCTAAGGGAGGCCTTGGGA
The DNA here is from genome assembly GCF_011800145.1 of Mirounga leonina. Lineage (NCBI taxonomy): Eukaryota > Metazoa > Chordata > Mammalia > Carnivora > Phocidae > Mirounga > Mirounga leonina. The sequence continues at coordinate 10,345,093 of NW_023270305.1, read as the reverse complement.
TAATCTTGATCGGCCTCCAATACTGATTGTACTTTGTAAACCTCTTGCTACTTCTTACATTGCACCTATTACCACTCCCCAGCCTAAATTTCCAGGAAGATTCTTACTTCCCCTTTCCTGGTGAAAGTTAACAAACAAGATGTTAGTATTCCCACTTTGATACAAGAGGAGAAATATGAATTGATTGTTTGGGACTCTTTTATCTGGAAAGGAAAGCTCTATAGAGGAGAGACCTAACAGAAGAGATGGTTGTGACTGGCAACATCTTAGAAAGAAAGTTATCATTCTGTATAATTGCTTAGGATGCATAGTCTCAAGGGTAAAAAGGCAGTGGTCAATTGATTCCAAACTTGCAGTGCTGGAAAAGCATTCTCTGGGACTCCAAGCTTAACCAACCCTACACACTTCCAGGATTATTTATTTGATTTTCACTGCACAACTTAGGAGGTTTTGTTTTGTTGTTGGTTTTTTGTTTTCTTGTTTTGAAAATGATGTTTCTGGATCATTTAATCCCTATTATTAATGCATCACCTCCCCATTCCCATATTTCAATTAGATGTTGTAGACAATGTTGCAGAGGTGTGCACATCATTGTAGAACCAGAAGAGACTAATTCCACAGAGAGGAATGATTAGGCCAAAATAAATTATCAATAAGTATGTGACAAGGAGTTAAATTACATACAGTGACCTGTTCACCACATGATTTTGTACAGAGACAATGTTAAGGAGTGTGGCGTGAACAATTGTACACTATGTCTACACAGTTATGAGTGTGTATGGGCCCCCTAGAGTTTTGGGAATGAGAGTACTGTGCATTCAAAATAGCACAAAGCAAATATACAAGAAAATGCTGTGCTTCAGTTCCCCAAATTTCCACTCAAGTCCTTTCCATTTATCATTGAGATGTTTCCAAGGTAACTTCAGTCTCAACCCACAGGCCAATGCAAATCAGAGTCAGTTGCTGGAATTTCTAGGGAGAGCTGAATGGGGCCAGCATTCTTCTGTGGCACTTTCTGCAAGTAGGTGAGCAGGAAGCCATCTGAGAGAGAGTACTATAGGGTGTACTCTTTTGGGTGGGGCTATAGGAGATTAACAAGAACCTGATAGTGAGTTCAGACCATCCCTCCATGGGCAATGCACCTTCATCATGTGTTCCCCACAGGCCTATGCAACCCATATAGAAATGCGTTACACTAGATCCCACAGAAAGCATCTCCCTAGACACCAAACAGAACACAACTCCTAGAATGAGCCCGCTTGGCTTTTCCCTTCCTAGATCATTGAGATTTAGGCCTCAAATCACACCTAAAAGTCAACTTGTGGAATCAGTGTATCTAGCACTTGTTTTAGTTCTTTGGGGCTGCTATAACAAAATACCCAGACTGGGTGGCTTATAAGCAACAGAAATTTATTTCTCATGGTTCTGGAGGCTGAGAAGTCAAAGATCAAGGTGCTGATAGCTTGATCAAGTCAAAGATCATGTCCACTGAGCAACTACTTTCTGGTTCATAGATGGTGATTTCTCACTGTGTCTTCCCATGGTGGAAGGGCTGGGGAGCTCTGTGGGACCTCTCTTATAAGGGCACTAATGACCTGGTCATCCATAAGGGCCCCACCTTTTATTTATTTATTTATTTATTTATTTATTTATTTATTTATTCTTTAAAAGATTTATTTATTGATTTGAGAGAGAGTGGGGGAGAAGGCACAGAAGGAGAGAATCTTTGAGCAGACTCCACCCTGAGCACAGAGCCCAACTCCACTGGAGGCTTGATCTCAGGACTCATGAGATCATGACCTAAGCCAAAACCAAGAGTTGGATGCTCAACCAACTGAGCCACCCAGGCACCCCAGGGCCCCACCTTTTAATACCATCTCTTGGGGAATTAGAATTTCAACATATGAATTTGGGGGGATGGAGACATTCAGACCACAGCAGCACTATCTGAAGTCACTTTATCCTACTCTAAATGTATCCCACGAGAACAGTGGGTATAGCTTTTCCTTTCTCATCTCAAAAATTCCCCTGCTTAACTTGAAGTATTGATGTTACCTACTGTCTGCAGGAGGGCATGTACTGAATGGAGCACTGGGTGTTATACAAAAACAATGGATCGTGGATCACCACATCAAAAACTAATGATGTATTGTATGGTGACTAACATAACATAATAAAATTAAAAATGTATATATACACAGTCCCTTTAAATGGCACTTTTTGAGGTATTGCAACAGACTACCCCCAAATCACTTCCAATTTTTTAGTCTTTCCCTTGAAATTTTAAAGAGATGTTATTTTATTTTATTTTATTTATTTATTTTTTAAGATTTTATTTATTTATTTGACAGAGGGAGAGAGATAGTGAGAGCAGGAACACAAGTAGAGGGAGTGGGAGAGGGAGAAGCAGGTGTCCTGCAGAGCAGGGAACCTGATGATCCCCAGGGATCATGACCTGAGCTGAAGGCAGATGCTTAATGACTGAGGCACCCAGGTGCCCTGAGATGTTATTTTAAAAAGAAAAGAAGAAAGCCCTCTTTCCATCATTTGAGAATGAATGGAACCAGCAGAGAAAGAGAAGATTTTATAAACATTAAAAAAAAATACAAAGAAAGTTCTTTGTTGTTCTATACTTCAGAATAACCTGGCATTACTCTTACCCTGAGCATGGAAGACTAATCTCACAGAACTTTTGTTGCCCGAGGCTTTACGACCATGGTTATAGAGGTCAAATGATTTCTGAGGTTCTGTAATAATTTTCAAAACTTTCATATTCCCTCTCATTTGTAGAGCTGCAGAATATCAATGAGGGACTTTGTTATGTCTTTGAATAAGTTTCCTACCTCTTTACCACTGGAACAATGGATATATGACTAGGCTCTGAGATCCATGAAAGAGACCATCATTTCCCAACCCACTCCATCTTTCTATTCCCAATTCCAGTGGAGTGCCCAGGATTATTTTTTAAACAGTAACATTTTTTGAGCAATTGGATAAATGAAACAATTATGGAGACAGATGCTACCTGTAGAAAAGGCAAGTATAGGGAGTCTAAGATAGTAAAACCAAATAGGATTAGAGAAGGTGGCCATCTTTGAAAAACAGACATTGTGATCCAGAATAGGGAGTTCCCTGCATTCACTTCCCAGGAAGTTTCTTATGTTTTGGAATTGTTTTAAATACCTTGTAATAGGAAACATCTCTCCTAGTATAATATGTTTCTTCTTGTGTCTCTGTATGTATGCCAAACCTCAGTTAGTTGAAACTTCCTTCAAAGAAACTAAAGAAGGAAATTACTACACTTTGGTCCTTTTTAAATATATATTTTTGTTGTGGGGGTATTGTTTTTCATACCTGGTAATTATGACATCTTCCTGTGGGTCATCAAGAAAAGTCATTATCTGTCTGTTTAATGTGTGATTTGATCATTAATAAGAGTGTTGATAAAACTTGGCTGGTGATTAAATTGGAGTCCTCAATCTGAAGTTGTTCACATCCCTGAAGATCCACCTGGAGAGAACCCAGAGAGCTCAGAGATGTAATGGACTCATAGTGAGTCATTGAATCAAATTTTTGTTGTTGTTGTTATTAATGGCCAAGCTAAGGATTTAGTTGGTAAGCTGGAGTGTAAACACATTATCCATCATCAATGTCATGATTTGGCCACAAATAAAGCCTTTTAATAGTTAGATTTTACCAATTTTTTATTTTACTCACCATGAGGGAGGGGTGAATAAGTAAATGTGTTTACCTTAATTATCTCATTTAACCTAACAGCAGTCACATTATATCTATCTATCTATCTATCTATCTATCTATCTATCTATCTATCTAT